>NC_072430.2:124606875-124938750 GCF_028878055.3 Symphalangus syndactylus | reverse complement strand
TCCCAAAGGTCAAGGATAAAGAAGGGATTCTAAAAGCAGCAAGAGAAAGGAAACAACATAAAAAGGAGTTCCAATACCCATGGCAGCAGACTTTTTAGTGGAAATCTTACAGGCCAAGAGAGAGTGCCATGCTGTATTTAAAGTGCCGAAGGAAAAATCTTTTATCCTAGATTAGTACATCTAGTGAAAATATCCTTCAAACATAAAGGAGAAATAAAAACTTTCCCAGACTAACAATAACTGAGGAATGTTATGAACACCAGACCTGTTCTACAAGAAATGCTAAAGGGAGTTCTTCATCCTGAAAGAAAAGGATAGTAATGAGTAATGAGAAATCCTCTGAAAGTACAAAACTCACTGGCAATAGTATATACACAGAAAAACACAGATTATTATAACACTATTACTGTGGTGCATAAACTACTCAGATCTTGAATAGAAAGTCTAAAAGATGAGCCTATCAAAAATAATAACTACATCAACTTTTCAAGACATAGGCAGTATAATAAGATATAAATATAAACAATAAAATGTTAAAAAGCAGTGGGATGAAGTTGAAGTGTAGAGTTTTTGTTAGTTTTCTCTTTGCCTGTTTGTTTCTTTGTTTATGCAATCAGTGTTAAGTTGTCATCAGTTTAAAAGAATTGGTTATATTATTTGCAAACCTCATGATGGCCTCAAATAAAAAATATCAACAGATATACAACAAATAAAAAGCAAGAAATTCAAATGTACCACCAGAGAAAAATCACCTACAGTAAAAGGAAAACAGGAAGGAAGAAGAAAGAGACCACAAAACAACCAGAAAACGTAATGAAATTGTAAGAGTAAGTCCTTACTTATCAATCATAATATTAAATGTAAATGAACAAAACTCTTCAATCAGAAAACATAAAGTAGCTGAATAGATTTAAAAAAAAAAAAAACAAGATGCGAGTGATTTGTTGCCTCCAAGAAATACACTTCAGCTGTAGTAAGGACAAACATAGTCTGAAAATAAAGGAGTATTGAAAGATATTCCATGCAAATGGAAGCCCAAAAAACATGGAAGTAGTTATAGCTATATCAGATAAAATAGACTTCAAGACGAAAACTATAAGAAAAGACAAAGAACGTCACTATATATTGATGAAGTGGTGAATTAAGCAGGAGAGCATAACAATTGTAAATATATATGCACCCAACACTGGAGCACCCAGATACTAAAAGCAAATATTAGAACTAAATACACAGGCCCCAATACAATAATAGCTGGAGACATCAACATCCCACTTTCAGCATTGGATGGATCGTTCAGACAGAAAATCAACGGAGAAACAGTGGACTTAATCTGCACTATAGACTAAAGGGACCTAACAGATATTTGTAGAACATTTTATCCAGTGGCTGCAGAATACACATTCTTGTCCTCAGCACATGGATCATTCTCAAGGATGGATCATATGTTAGGCCACAAAATGTCTTTAAAATTTCAAAAAAAAATGAAATTATATCAAGTATCTTCTCTGACAACAATGGACTAAAACCAGAAATCAATAACAAGAGGAATTTTGGAAACTATACAAACACATAGAAATTAAACAATATGCTCCTGAATGACCAGTGGGTCCATAAAGAAATTATGAAGGAAATTGAATTTTTTTTTTTTTTTCAGACAGAGTCTTGCTCTGTTGCCCAAGCTGGAGTGCAGCAGCCTGACCTCTGCTCACTGCAAGCTCTGCCTCCTGGGTTCACACCATTCTCCTGCCTCAGCCTCCCACGTAGCTGGGACTATAGGCACCCGTCACCATGCCCGGCTAATTTTTTGTATTTTTAGTAGAGATGGGGTTTCACCATGTTAGCCAGGATGGTCTTGATCTCCTGACCTCGTGATCTGCCTGCCTTGGCCTCCCAAAGTGCTGGGATTACAGGCGTGAGCCACCGTGCCCGGCCAAAAATTTTCTTGAAACAAATGATAATGGAAACACAACACACCAAATCCTTTCAAATACAGCAAAAGCAGTACTAAGAGGAAAGATTATAGCAATAAATGCCGACATCAAAGAAGTACAAAAACTTCAAATAAACAACCCAACATACAATGCATTTTAAAGAATTAGAAAAGCAAGAGCAAATCAAATCCAAAATTTGTCAAAGAAAAGAAATGATAAAGATCAGAGTGAAAATAAATGAAATCAAAATTAAGAAAACTATACCAAAAATCAATACAATGAAAAGTTGTTTTTTTTAAAAAGATAAACAAAATCAACAAATCTTTACCCAGACTAGGAGAAAAACAGAATATTCAAATAAATAAAATCAGAGGTGAAAAAGGATACGTAACAACTGATACAACAGAAATTCAAAGGGTCATTAGTGGCTATTATGAGAAACTATATGCCAATAAATTGGAAAACCTAGAAGAAATGGAAAAATTCTAAGACACATACGACCTACCAAGATTGAACTATGAAGAAATTCAAAACCTGAACAGACCAATAACAAATAATGAGATCAATGCTGTAAGAAAACTCTCCCAGCAAAGAAAAGCCCAGGACTCAATGGCTTCACGGCTGACCTTTACCAAACATTTAAAGAAGAACTAATACCAATCCTATTCAAACTGTTCTGAAAAATAGAGGAGGAAGGAATACCTCCAAACCCATTCTACAAGGCCAGTGTTACTCTGATACTGTAAACAGAGAAAATTACATCAAAAAAAGAAAACTACAGCCCCATAACTCTAATAAATATTGATGCAAAAATCCTCAAAGACATACTAGCAAACCAACCTCAACAACACATTAAAAAGATCTTTCATCATGATCAACTGGGATTTAGTTCAAGGATGCAAGGACGATTCAACTTATACAAATCAATCAGTGTGATACATCATATCAATAGAATGAGGGACAAAAAACATATGATCATTTCAACTGATGTTAAAAAAGCATTGGATAAAATTCAACATCTCTTCATGATTAAAAAAAATTACTCTGAGAAAACTGGGTATAGAGGAAAGATACCTCAAAACAGTAAAATCCATATACAAAGGACCTACAGCTAGTATCACACTAAATGGGTAAAAACTGAAAGCCTTTCCTCTAAGACCTCGGATAAGACAAGAATGCCCAGTTTTGCCACTGATATTCAACATAGTACTGGAAGTCCTAGGTAGAGCAATTACACCAGACAAAGAAATAAATGACATTCAAATTAAAAGGGAAAAAGTCAAATTATTTTTGTTTGGCAATGATATGATCTTAAATTTGGAAAACCTAAAGACTCCACTGAAAAACTTAGAACTGATAAACAAGTTCAATAAAGTTGCAGGATACAAAATCAACACAGGAAAATCAGTAGCATTTCTATATGCCAACAGTGAACAATCTGAAAAAGAAATTTGAAAAACTAATCACATTTAAAATTGCTACAAATAAAATATAATATCTAGGAATAAACTTAACAAAAAAAGTGAAAGATCGCTATGATGAAAACTATAAAGCACTGATGGAAGAAATTGAAGAAGACACACACAAAAAATGGAAAGATATTTGGTGTTCATGGATAGAAAGAATAAATATTGTTAAAATGTCCATACTAGAAAAAGAATCTATAAATTCAATGCAATCTTATCAAAATACCAATGATATTCTTCACAGAAATAGAAAAAACAATCCTAAAATTTATATGGAACCACAAACAACCCAGAATAGCCAAAACTATCTTCAGAAAAATGAACAAAACTAGAGGAATGACATTACCTGACTTCAAATTATACTACAGAGCTATAGTAACCAAAACAGCATGGTGCAGGCATAAAAACAGATACATAGACCAATGAAACAGAATAGAGAACCCAGAAATAAGTCCATGCATTATAGTAAATTCATTTTTGACAAAGGTGCCAAAAACACACTGGGGAAAGGACAGTCTTTTCAATAAATGGTGCTGGGAAAACTGGATATCTATATGCAGAAGGGACAAATTGGATCACAATAAATTAAAAACCTTCTGAACAATAAAGGAAACAATCAACAAAGTGAAGAAAATATCCACAGAATGGAATAAAGTTTTACAAACTATCCATCTGACAAGAGATTAATAACCAGAATATATAAGGAGCTCAAACAACTCTATAGGAAAAAAATCTAATAATCTGATTTAAAAATGGGCAAAAGATCTGAATAGGCATTTCTCAAAAGAAGACATACAAATGGCAAACAGATATATGAAAAGATGCTCTGCATCACTGATCATCAGAGAAATGTAAATTAAAACGACAATGAGATGTCATCTCACCCCAGTTAAAGTGGCTTTTATTCACAATACAGGCAATAGCGAATGCTGGTGAGGATGTGGAGAAAAGCAAACCTTCATACACTGTTGGTTGGAATGTAAATTAGTACAACCACTATGGAGAACAGTTTGGGCGTTCCTCAAAAAACTAAAAATAGAACTACCATATGATCCAGCTATCCCACTGCTAGGTACATACCCAAAGGAAGGAAATCAGTATATCGAAGAGATATCTTCACTCCCACTTTTATTGCAGCGCTATTCACAATAGCTAAGATTTAGAAACAACCTAAATGCACATCACCAAATGGATTTTTAAAATGTGGCACATACACGCGATAGAGTACTAGTCAGCCATAGAAAAAGAATGAGATCCTGTCATTTGCAACAACATGGATGGAACCGGAAGTCATTATGTAAAGTGAAATAAGCCAAGCACAGAAAGACAAACTTCACGTGTTCTCACTTACTTATGGGAGCTAAAAATTAAAATAATTGAACTCATGGAGATAGAGAGTAGAATGATGTTTACCAGAGCCTGGGAAGATGAATGAGGGTTGAGGGAGGTGTGGGTATGGCTAATGGGTACAAAAATATAGTTAGAATAAATAAGATCTAGTATTTGGTAGCACAACACTGTAATTGTAGTCAAAAATAATTTATTGTATATTTCAAAATAACTAAAAGGTTATAATTGGATTGTTTATAACACAAAGAAAGGTTAAATGCTTGAAGTAATGAATGTCTCATTTACCTTGACGTGATTATTACTCATTGCATGCTTGTATCAAAATATTTCACGTACTCCATAAATATATACACTACTATGTACCCATAAAAATTGAAAAAAAGAATTAAAAAGGAAATAAGCCTCAAGTAAAGTGAAGAAAAATCTAAATAATGGAAAGGTGCTATATGTTTACTTCCTTCATGTTTTGCACTGGGTAGAGAGTTTACCAATTATTCATGTACTGGGTGTCATACTGTTTAAACATATTGTCTAATTCAGAAATTCTGGTTCCAGCATTTATTATCTATGATACCTGAGCAAGTCATGTCATCTCACAAGATTTGTTTCCTCACCTGTAAAATGTTAATAGTAGTGATCACAGTCAACAGTAGTTCATAATAACAGCAAATATTATTAATAGTAACTATTAATTATAACAATAAAACATATCATTTTGAAGCATGAATGAAAGATCATACATTAGAAGCCAACCACAGTGAAGGAGAAATGGCAAGCACTAAATAGTCACTTAAAATATTATATGGTATTTGTCTCCAGAATGTGAATAGAAGATACTAAACTTGGGCACTTATCAACTAGCTGAATTGCTTAATCAATTGTAGCCCTGTTCCCTGAGTCCTTCAAGTCATTTTTAAAACTCTTCAACAAGTTATTTATAGGCAAAGAAATACTATCAATGAAAATTATGATTAAAATTAAACCTTTTCTATACTTCCAAAAATAGTAGGCGGGGGGGCAAGGACAGACCACAGGAGTTACGTGTTTTTCCAGGGTCAACTTCCACCATTTTTAGGGAAGATGGGAAATGGAAAACCTTTTATCTCCCATGGAAAAAGAGAAAGAGAAATTTCCATAGAAAGGATTCCTCTGGCATTTCTATTATAAAATGAGAAAATTATGTCTGAAATTCTTTACATTCCAAGATAAAAAAAGTTCTTGATAAATGGACACTAAAAGGTGAGGACTTCTTGGTTCTCCCTGAGTCCCAGTTGTACAGGACTAGCCACTGTGACATATGGTACCTCATTTAGTTCTCTATATAGTGTTCCCATGGCTTCAGTACCACAAAGAATAAAAGAGAAATTCAAAAACTGCTGCACCCACCTTCAACTCATATATTTTAGTACTTGTGAGCAGGCATCTTGGAATAATGAAAAATGCTGAAGCTAGATTCAGGGTTTAGGAGATTATGATTTCCAGATTCCAACTCAATACTTTCCCATCCTAAAAATAACATTCTGTTACTGCTTATGGCATGAGAAAATTCAGTTTAAACAACTAATGCACATAGGCAGAGGGCATGCTAACCATGTACACTGGACTCAGATGGCTTTACTACAGCCTTAAAAAAGAAACACACCTAGAATCAAAAGATCTCAGTCCAAAAATCCTTTTCCACATTTCCTGTGGGAATCCAGAGGAAATTTCTTTACAAACTCATATTATTTTCTCTAAATCCAGGGAAATTTGGCATGTCACATGATAGGGATTGAAGGTAAACTACCTAGCACCACATATGTTAAACGTTTTAATTCCCTAGCAAAATGAGTTTTGTGCTAATGCCTCCGTAGGAGCTACACTTCATGGAGTTTCCCTGCTTCTTCTAAGGCTGCCAATCACCAGGCTACTGACAAGTAAACATTTTGATGATGCTACAGATCAATATAATTGCCATGTTTTGTGGGATGCTCTACTGGGAAGTACATTTTGGAGTAAGAACGCCTACCAATGGACCAGGAAAGGAAGGCAGTGAATGTACCTTTATTTATAACACATTATATCAGCAAAACTGGTATTTTGTTAACCAAAATTCCCTGCACTATTCCTTCTAATATTCTTTAGAGTCAGACAGTCTGCTTTTTCATTCTTGGGCCTCCACTGAATAACTTCATCTAAAGTGTCGTAGATGGTAAAGAGTGCATTTTCGCATGACCAGTTTGGGAGTGAATAATATTACTGAGTTTTTACTGATTCATACTAGATAAAACCTTTCATTTGGCCCAGAAAAAACTATGATTTTTGAAAATAAACAGCACAACTCAATCATAAAGTTTCCACCATATTTTCATATATGTATTGCCCCAAAACATATGATTTCTACCTCATAAGCTTAATGCAAAAAGAAAGTGAGAGAGAAGAAGGGAAGAGGAAGAAACAGAGGGAGGGAAGGAAGAAGGAAGGATGAGAGAAAGGTAAGAAGAAAGTTTAAATAGTAAGCAAAAATGTGTTTAAATCTCAGCTCAAGCAAACCACATACACTGTGGTCACTTGATACACATTTAGTGAATGAATGAGCAAATGGATGAGAAGATTCAGATTATTATCAGCAATATTAGTAAAGTAGTAACAATAATAACCAACACTTTGTTAGTCTACTTATTAGCCAGGCACCATTCCAAGCAGTTTATATGTGTTAACTCGTTTAACGGGAGTGACCCTAGAAGGTTAGGCACTATTTTCATTTTTGATTTATAAATAAGAAAACTGAGGTTCAGGAATATTAAGTAACTTGCCAAAGACCACACATCTAGTAAGCAGCAGAACAGGATTTGGACCCAGGCAGTCTGGTTCCAGAGTGCCTCTTCTAATGACTCTGTTTTCTGAAAACTTTACTCTGATTGGCTTAAACAATTAAGAAATGCATCACCAGTGCAGAGGTAGAATAAGTTCCAAGGGTGGTACATCCAGTAATCAATATTTTTACCTCAACAGGACCCAAGTGGTCAGGTGTGGTGGCTCTGCCTGTAATCCCAGCACTTTGGGAGGGCAAGATGGGCAAATCAGTTGAGGTCAGAAATTCCAGACCAGCCTGGCCCACATGATGAGACCCTGTCTCTACTAAAATTACAAAAATTAGCCGGGAGTGGTGGCACATGCTTGTAGTCCCAGCTACTCAGGAGGCTAAGGCAGGAGAACCACCTGAACTCAGGAGGCAGAGGTTTCAGTGAGTTAAGATCATGCCACTGCACTCCAGCCTGGGAGACAAAGTGAGACTCCATTTCAAAAAAAAAAAAAAGGACCCAAGTTCTGTCCATCTGTCTTAACCATATGCATCTTTTTCATGCATTTATTGATTTCACCTTTTGGATACAGGTTGCCCTTTTCTGCATCTGGGAGAAGAGGAGAGAGAAAAGAAAAAAAAAAAACTTAGCTCTTAACATTCGTTGGAATATAAGTCTCCATCCTAATCTAATTGCGGCAACCTAGGGCACATACCCCGCCCTAGACCAAAATAGCCTCCAGGAAAATGACATAAACTGATTGAGTCAGATGGTTCATCTGGAATGGAATAATTTTTGGAGAGTCACTGTAATGTTTTGGTTTAGAAAGTTTCCACTATATTATTGTCCACTGTAGTATTTTGGTTTACAAATGGCTAATGTGAAACCTACAGAGAGATCAAAATAATAAGACATGACAATTTCATCCAACATTTTATGAATTAGAACATCTCTAGGTTTACCTTTGGCTCTGGAATTCTATGATCTTATAAATTCACTGAATTTTTACTAAGGTTTCTCAGGAGAAAAGTGTTCCTATGGCAATATTTTCATATACCTCAATTTTTCTAATACGGCACAATTAAACTTGCATCATTTATCATATCGGTGACTTAGGAGGAAAAACATGATGAAACAAAAGGGAAACGTAAGGCACTGACTTCACTCTTTCACTATCTTTAGAGCAGATGTTTTCTCATTCTGTATTTCATTTCATAATGTATGAGCTACCCATGGTTGTGCCCATAAGTACAGCAACGGACCTTCGGCAGGCCTGGCATGTGGGTCTCCTCAGAGATGCTACACCTGGGAAACCAATCTTTGATTCAGCTGGTCTGACGGTGAACACTCAAAATGGCACCAAGGTTGCTTTTGCACTGCGAACTGGCAGACAGGCAGGTGAGTCCCCATATTATCATCAAGGAACAGGAGAATATGACTGTACCCCAATAATGGCAAACAGGTATTTTTTACCAAGCAAGAACTCTAACTCTATGCAGGTGGTAGCAGCAGCTATTATATGTTCCTATAGAGACTCAGGGTCCTGAGAAGTCTTCTCCTGGGAGCATGGCTTATTGTCTCCTTCTTTCTTCATATCCTTTGCCATTAAAGACACATTATCTTTCATAAGTGTGTCTACTGGCCTCTTACCATCAATCACATCACTCTCCCATGGAGACATTCATGCAATTATACAGGATATTAAACAAGAGCAGTTTGGGAGTCAATCATTTTCTGTAAAGTCTCTATGTATTAAGCTAGAGATGGCTGAAAGGGAATTTTTCTAAGGTATTCTACATGGTTCTGCAGGCATCTGACAACACCCTGAAATGATCGAGGGGATCCACTGAAATTAAGAGTTTTACAGGTTAACGAGAATGCCTCTGCCTTGGCACTTGGATTAATTCTCTATTGAATTGAGTTCTTTAGAATCTTGCTACTCAAGACAGCAGCCCATGGACCAGGAACATCTGCTGAAATTTAGGGGTCCTCCTATCCCATATCTACTTATTTAGAATCTGAATTTTAACAAGATCTCCAAGTGTTTCTCATGCAAATTAAAATTTGGGTAGCTATAACCGCTTTAAGGATCTGCCTTCTTTGGCTTATAAGAATTTACTCCCTTCTATCCCTTCATTATATAATAAAATCATATGGGCTCAGTCAAATGCCCATTTGCAAATACCCATTCCTGGAGCCACATTTTCAAAATAATGTAGCAAATGAGGCAGACATACACAAATAACAATATGGTACCTATGTACAGGTGGTACCCTGAAGATTCTAGATATTCTCAAATTAGGAACCACTGATATGATTGTATGAATTACCAATTACTAGAATTAAAGCTTTAAATTTAAAAAAAACTATGTGAAATACATGACAATCAAACTTAATTTAACTAAAAAGGACTGTTTTGCCTGAAGTAGACAGACTTGAGAAAACATCACTGCCTTCCTCAAATATGTGAAGGCTGGTGCCATGAGAAGGGACTAAATCTCTATAGGAGACAAAAGGCAAAAATAGAGCAAGAGCAAAGATGTGACAGGGAAGCAGATCCCAGCTTTATTTAAAGAAGAAGTCCTTGATGGTTAGAACTATCCACAGTATTGAATATGCCACCAGGGAAGTCATTACCCAAACTGCATTGAGAATAAAATCCATTCCTGTGATTATGGCCTATACGGTATCAGGCCTCTGCATCTCTGACCATCCTCCTCCTCATTCACTGCATTTGCCCCACCTTACCTTAGCTCCCTACTCTTTCTCTGACACATGGACCAAGCTTGTTTCACCCAAGTGTTCTGCACCTGCTGCTACCTCAACCTGAATGATCATCTCATGCCATTCTCCTGACTCATATCTTCACGCCAGTCAGGTCCCTGCTCAAATGTCTCATCACTTAATCCATGAGGCTGTTGCTGACTGCTCAATCTATCTAGAATAATCTCAGAATAATCTCCTCCCTCCAATCTCTCTCTCTCTCTCTCTCTCTCAACCAGTTATGTTAAGGTAATACACAATGTCCAATTCTCAGTTCTTAGAAAAACTAAATGTTGCCTAGCATGATATCTAGAATGCTGGTTGCTGCAGATTGGCTGTGGCTGTGACTCACAGTCTTCTTCAAATGACAGAGGGGAAGAGCAAGAGTCTAAGCTGAACCATGTGATCACTGTAAAGTTTCTGCCCAAAACTAAGAAAATTGTATTGTATTCAATGTCAATGTCCTGATTGTGATACTACACCACAGTCTTGCACAATGTTACCACTGGGGGGAAACTGGATGGAGTCCATGGGATCTCTGCATTATTTCTTACAGCTGCATATGGACTTACATCTCTCTCAAAATATTAAAAAGCTTAGTTTTGTTTGTTTGTTTGTTTTTTGAGATGGAGTCTCGCTCTGTCACCCAGGCTGGAGTGCAGTGGCGCGATCTTGGCTCACTGCAAGCTCCACCTCCCGCTTCAGCCTCCTGTATCTGCCTTACTCAAATTTGGCATGTATCACACTCTACTCACATTCCACTGGCCAACACAAGTCATGTGAACAGGCAGGAAAATATACCTGCCACGAGAAGGCACTACAAGCCACACGGCTCTGGATGGAGGTGGACAGTTCATGTAACAATCAGGATCCTACCTGGAAAACAGAAACATTAAGTTTCTTAACAGAGAAAAATTAATATGACAAAGTGTCATGTTAAAATCATGGTTGAAACCTAAAATGATAGAAAGAGAACACGAAGCTAATAATAGCTGCAAACACCACTCAATACTAGGGAACAAAGGGAAGAAGTTGGTTTTCACAGAAATTAAAAGCTTTGAGGAGAGGCCCCAAAGAGATGAGACTCAGGAAAGAGTAGGCACTGCTCAGGTGGTGGTATTATGGAGGAATTTGAAAGACTTGCTATAGTTGTTATTTCTACAATGGGCCACAAGACTATATTTAGTAATTATTATTTTTGTCTTTTTTTTTTTTTTTTTACCCATTCCATGTTCCTTGTCCTCAGTCAGCACTTCAGGTAGTTGGAGTTCCTCAAACCCTGATTCCTGAAAGACCTGATTCTTAGTAGTCCCACCTTTGTGCTGGTTGCTGTAGTTTTCCTTTGACTTTTGCCAAGAGGACATGGGAACACTAAGAGATGCCCCAGAGAATCCCTTAAGCTTCAGCCATTTGACTCCCTGCCTAGATGATATGGTAGCAACTCAATTTTCTTTGGTAATCAGGATTAATTATCCTAATTAGTAGGGATTCCACTCTTTACCAAGATGGCTAGGAGATAGTCTCAACTGGCAATGCAATCGAACTAATGCTGTATCCCCACATAGAAGCACTCCTTCCTTGGAAACAAAGTCAGAAAAAACTGCTGATCTGAACATTCTGGGGATAAGAATTAGAAATTCTGTAGGTGGGTTATCAAAATTCATAGTGAGAAGAACCATTTGTGCTTCTATTCTTGATTCTGGGGCCCAGGCATGCTGGCTGTGGGAGAAACAGCACCATATACTGACCACTAATTTGATTCTTTAAGATAGAACCCCAGTGTTTTCTCCTCACTGAAAAATTAATTCAACCTTTAGTTGGTCATTCTATGACTCTCTCAGGCCAGCTGCTTCTGGGTGATGGAGTATATAATAAATCATTGATGGTACAGCTAATCTCCTCAATCTCCCTTCCTACCATAATGGACTTCGCTCTACAGGTGACTATATCATGTGGCTGAGTATTTCTGTTCTAATTACATCTCTAGCAACTGGAAAAATAACCATAGGAGAGTCTATTGACTCACTTGGCCAATGGTGAGACAGACTTGGGCAAAATTTCATTGATTGCTTGGCCACCATAAGGCCCTAGTTGACTATGGACTGTAGAATTTCTTTGGGTCCTCAGGAATAAGCATAATTTCAGAGCTAGTGTTCACTAATCCCCCATTGTCTGAGTATTTGCCTTTCTCAAGTATTTTCCTCTCTCCTTCCCCTTTTCCACAGTCACTCATAAATGGAAGAGTTAAGTGAATATTTAAAAGCAGTAATACAAATCTACTCAACTCTCTCGCTTCTTTTATTTTTCTTCATAGCACTGATTACTACTCAAATTACATCTTTTTTTGTTGTTATTTGGTTATCTTTCATCTTCTTTCTTTCTGAGTAAAACATAAGCTCCAGGAGGATAGTATATGTTATTCATCACTGTTTTTCCCCAGTGCTTGGAACAATGCCTGGACACTAAGAAGTATTTAATAAATACTTTTGAACAAACGAACATTTCTAGAAGGTAGTTTGGCAATATGTATCAAAAGCCTTAAAAATGGGTAAAGCATATAGCCTAAACATTAGACTTCTAGAAATTATAAACTTCTTGAAATTCATCCTTAGAAAACACTTACATTTCAGTAAAATTTAATATTGAAAGAATTATTCATCACAGCATAAAATTTGTAAAAGTAAAATAACCTAAACATATGATCAGAGATTATTAATCCATTAATTCAACACATACTTCTTAAGTACCACTAAATACCAGGAACACCTGGCTCGGTGCCCAGTATACTACAGTTAATAAGACAGATATGATCCCTCAAGGAGCCCAGAGAGAAAGATGTCAAGAGACTATTTTACTTTTTATTTTTAAATGCAGCAAATACACTTATAGATACTCCACTAATAATAGCAATAATAATGAGGATACTTTACATTTGCATAGCACTCCTCGCTTTTCAAAGTAATTCTCCAGCCATTATATTTCTTAAAATTAGGTCATATTAAACTGCACTTGAACTCCATTATTAGATCTTTTCTGAGAAGAGAGTTGAGAGACTGTTGGCCCTTTTACATTAATTATGGACATATAAGATGAATTAATCAAATTCTGCTGTATTTGCTATTAAGGTCAATTGTGTGGGGAAAAAAAGTCACTCTGCAGGGTTTACAGTAGGATGCAGCAGAGAGGATTGTGTAAAAAAAATAAAAGGTTTTTACAATGATTTTATTTTTAAATAAACCCTGAACCCGTTGTCTGGATGAAGCCTCACTAGTAGTCTGCATGAACACCACCATTTCGGAGATTCAAGTTAACCAGCAGAGATAGGTTTACAGTGAAGCTGCAAGGCCTCAAGCTTCGGGGCCCTTTCTTTGCATGGGCTGTGGGAGAGGACTTTGCAAGGTATTCAATGGCCATATGTTTTTGTAAATTTGACAAAAAGATTTTTACCTCAATCAGTTTAGACTGGCATGTGCCCTTTTTCATCAGACTTGTCCTCTTTCACTTTTATCTTTTTCTTTTTTTTTTTTTTTTTTTTTTTTTTTGAGACAGAGTTTTGCTCTTGTCCCCCAGGCTGGAGTACAGTGGTGAGATCTCGGCTCACTGCAAACTCTGTCTCCCGGGTTCAAGTGATTCTCCTGCCTCAGCCTCCCAAGTAACTGGGAATACAGGCACATGCCACCACGCCCAGGTAATTTTTGTATTTTTAGTAGAGATGGGGTTTCACCATATTGACCAGGCTGGTCTCAAACTCCGGACCTCAAGTGATCCACCGTCCTCAGCCTTCCAAAGTGCTGGGATTATAGGCATAAGCTTCCGCACCCGGCCCACATTTTTCTTTCATCAGGTGGCACTACAGGGGCCACAGGCAGAGCTTTCCATAGGGTGTGCAGAGCCCCCAAAAATATTTTTGTGAAACCCCTGTCTATATAAACAACTTTATGGAATATTACAAAATTAATGGTCCTATAGGAGGTACAGGGATGTATCAACAAAGACTTAGAATAATGAGTAGATAAGAAATTTATGCATATGTCTGTTGTCTTATCAAGACACATGAATATCCTTTGTAGTATCCAGGGACCATCTTTGCCCATTCTGGGCCAGAAGCCATTTCTTTTTGTTCTATACAATCAAATGTGTGGTTTCTGGCTAACTTCATAACACCCATCATGAGAAAAAAGTAGCATACTCATTACTCACAATGCATGGCTCAGTATGTGTGTGGGTGTAGGGGTGTGTGTGTGTGTGTGTGCGCGCCTGTGTATGTGTGCGCATTGTTTGTTTTGAGACAGCATCTCGCTCTGTTGCCCAGGCTAGAGTGCAGTGCCACAATCATAGTTAACTGCAGCTTTGAACTCCTAGGCTCTGTATCAGCCTCCCCTATAGCTAGGACTACAGGTAGGGGCCATCATGCTTGGCTAATTTGTGTGTGTGTGTGTGTGTGTGTGCGTGTGTGTGTGTGTGTGTGTTGGTTTCAAACTCTGGGTCTCAACCAATCCTCCCGCCTCAGCCTCCCAAAGTACTGAGATTACAGGTGTGAGCCATTGCATCCTGCCATGGTTTTTTGAAACCTGTTTGTACTGAAACAATACTGATCCTCTAGCCTCTGCAGTTTCTTAATGCTATTTATTTAATGCTATTTACATGATTACTCATAAGCCATATCACCCATTGTGCCACCTAGGGATACTGGCTTCCAGTGACCCTCAAAGTTGTTACTATATTTATTTGATTATGAACATAAATTCCAGTCTTACCCAAAATATACAGGAAAATGTGAACAATGATTTATATGCTGGTCAGGTTAAATTTACCATTTGTTACTTTACAGCCTAAGTATGGAACAACATACCTACCATTTATTTCTCCTCTTAAGCTCTTTAGGCCAAATCACTGTGTTTCTAGAATGTGATCGTTTACCATTTTGACTGTACCACCCCCTTCCACACACTGGGGAGGAGATAAAGAAGGATCACGGGAGGAGGGGGAAGAGTGATCTCATTCCTACAAAGAATGCCCATCCCTCATTAAGCATGGCTTAAGAGTGACCTAGGAGAATACGACATCACCATATCTCACCATACCACCTTCCCAGGGGGCAAAATACTGCATTAATCGGAAGGGCCCACTGACATTACAGAGCAATGGTCTTGAGAAACCGTTGGAGGACAGAAGCACAGCCACTCTGGAGGATGCCTGACAGATGGTGTGGAACCTGCAGAGGAGGTGGAGTGACAGCTCTGGATGCCCATGGCAAGAGTCCTACAAAGTAGACAACTACTACCATCACTAATTGCCGTCAGGGGCTGTAGATCAGAGGCAGCCCTGCAGTTGGAGCAAGGACTGGTGAGAGCCCATGCATAGGCCCACACCCAGAGCTTAGGCCCCAGGATTAACAGTAGAAGGTCCGTAGCTCAGAGCTCTGAACTCATCCTGTGTCGCCCAAAATCAGTCTGTCAGCACTATTGTGGTGGTCCAACGACACAGGTTTTCATGAAAACAAAAAAATGCCATACTGGTCAGTGGGTACAGTGTACCCATCAGGCCTCTCAAATCCTGAGTCCTACAGAACTTTGGGGTATATGGCCAACCTCAAACATGCAGTAGAGGGTCAGAGAACATACCAGGCTGAAATGAGGACCAGGGCACATGCAGGTCCAGATCCAGGGCTGCATGTGCCCCATCCAGGTGGCAATGGTAGCCCCAGCCAATCTCAGGAACCAGAAGGAAACTTCAACAGTTTTGAGGAAGTCACTCCACAGTGCATGGTCCCCTGAGGCTCAGTGTTTGGGATGGGGGCCCTGATGGCTGGAGTCTAAAGGCAATACTGCAAACAGGCATTTGTGATAGGCTATTAAAGGGATGCTGACTTGGAAGACACATTTAGTTGGGGTTAATATAGTTATTTGGTTTGCCGTTACTTTCGTGTATAATTAAGTTTCTTCCAGCCATCCCAATGCAAAAATGTCTTTCCAGGAATTTCTACTACCCACTGTACCAACTCACCCAATATCATGATGTGCAGGAGCAGGGCCAGATGCCACGGTAAGGTGTGACATTGCACCAGAAGAACGTGTCTCACAGGTATTGGTGAGAAACCAAGTTTAAAAGTAGGGAGCAAGAAGACAGTCTGTGGGAAAGTTTGTTGATGTTAATATCTCATGTACGAAATGAACGTGATAGAAATTTTCCCACATTTAACAATAACTTTAATAATTTACATGAAATTACCAATAATGAGTTGTAAGATCAAAGAAGCTTCTAAACATGTCAACAGTGAGACTGAACTATTTTCTGTACAGAAAATATTACAAAATGCTGTCATATAATAAGATGGCCAAAGAGTCGTTAAGGTCATTTTATCAATCTGCCATGTCTTCCAGGACTCCCGTTTAGCAGCCTTAATACTCTCTGGCCCCTGACATATTTTATGTCCAAACTCCCTCCCACAGAAGTTTTGTAAGGCACTTGCAGTTAATTTGGTAAATTAATTTGAACTGAGGAGTTAGGCTGGTTAATAATGACTTCGAATAGTATCATCTCCCTGTTCTGGTTTGCATTTTAACCAGCATTTTCCAGTGCTTTAATGCAGCATTTTCTCAATTTGGTTTCAATGAAGATCAACCAAAAATACAGGAAAAAGTATTACAGAGATATCCTAGTATATTAATAGAGCTATAATGTTTCTGAATTTTGTGCTGTTTACAGCAGTAACTTTTATATTTTGTAGCCTGCTGTAATTTTTCTCACTCTAAACAAACATTAACTTTAATTCCCAATTTTGAATATACTTTTTTAAAGAAGGCCCTCAAAATTGTATACATTCCTAGGTTCACAATGCCTAGATCCATCCCTGTTACTAGGGCCACATCTTACACAGCTTTAAAATAGCTGAGTTGTCCATTGAAATTTGTTGTTAGCTATATAAAAAAAATGACATGCAGATTTATGAGTTTCTCTGAGTAGCAAGTACAGCATTTACTCCCCAAAAGGAGTCATTCACATATAAAATCTAATAAATGCATATATTCTTATCAAATGAGATTTTCAGCAGATGTAAACATGCACACAAATAATCCCTAACCTCTTTATTCTGTCAGAAGCCTGAAAAATATTGTGCCTGGCAAAGTTTCCTATCCCTGAAAATTCATTTTTAATTCCTAAGGAAGGTTTACATTAATTTCATCTTTGTCTTCCTACCAGCTCCTACCTTCATGGAATTCTCTTGGGAGAAGTTCCTAAAGTATCCAGGACTCTTCTAGCCAGCTGTGCAGGGTTGGGCTAAGGGCCAATGTGTGTAAATATGGGAAGGCCAGGAGGTTAACAGAATTCTGGCTGGGTCCTGCCAAGGCCTAATTCTCTGAGGGGTGGTTCTACACTTCATCACTAGGGAAACTGCCTCCCACAGCTCCATGCGCTGTATATGACCAAAAACACACCACAGTGGAATTTGAATGTTTGAGTTTAAGGTGGTCACTTTTAATGCAGCAGATGGAAGAGAAGAGTAGAATACCAGTGGGAGATATTAGAAAGCTGGAACACTGTAGCGTTAATCTTACATAATCTGATTTTAAAATAGTTCCCATGGGACAAGTCAGGAGTAAGGCAAGGCCCATCCTGTTGCAGTCAACATGAAAAGAATTAGTTACTAGCAATGCCTTACTCTAGCTTTAGTTTCTGCAGCTATACATGTTCTTAGTGTTTGAATTTGCCTCAGTCAAGGAAATTAACATGAACTATACTCAACAACCTCTCCCCCCAAAAAAGGTGAAATCTCAGTGGCTTAAAATAAAAATTTGTTTCTAACCCTCACAAAGTCCAGTATGTACACTTGTGTGACTCTACTCCACACAGTGACTCAGGAACCCAGACTCCTTTAATCATGTGACTCGTCTTATTGCCCTGACAGAATATAACTGGCAGATGGGACGGTTGAAAAAATGCAAGAATGTGCAAGACTTTCTGCATATGTTAAGATTAGAGGTGAAGTTTGTCACCTCTGCCCATATTGCACTAGTCAGAACTGAATCACGTGGCTTTATCTAGCTGGATGAGACACTGGAAATATCACTGAAATGTGTGCAAAGATATGAAAGGAAACAGGTTTGGCGCCACACTAGTGGTATCACCATAAACCAGCTCAACTCCAAGTTTGAATATCAGTTCTCCATATACCAAGAAACACTTTTGCATGCTGAGGAAATTTTAAACAACTCCACTTGCTGCTGGCAATCATTTATTTGACTTTATGCTTTAAATGAATACAGAAAGATTAGAATCTGATTTGTATGATTCTTGTTGCTTAAGTAAACCCTGATTGAACATCTCTTTTCTCTTATTTGGTTCTAGGCCAATATTACCCATATGAATTGAGGTTGGTAGGGTAAATATTTAATATTCAGGAACGTTCTTTTTTTTTTTTTTTTTTTTTTTTTTCTCACTCTGTCACCCAGGCTGGAGTGCAGTGGCATGATCTTGGCTCACTGCAACCTCCATCTCCTGGGTTCAAGCAGTTCTCCTACTTCAGCCTCCCGAGTAGCTGGGATTACAGGTGCCCACCACCACACCCAGCTGTTTTTTGCATTTTTAGTAGAGATGGGGTTTCACCGCATTGGCCAGGCTGGTCTCAAACTCCTGACCTCAGGTAATCCGCCCATCTTGTCCTCCCAAAGTGCTGAGACTACAGGCGTGAGCCACGGCGCCCAGCCTTCTGTCTTTTACTGCTCCACCATGTCTTCCTGGCCTCCCAATTAGCACCCTTGATACTCTCCGGCCCCTGTCGTATTTTATCTCCAAGCTCCTTCTCACAAGAGTTTTGTAAGACACTTGCAGTTAATTGGATAAACTAATTGGAACTGAGGAGTTAGGTTGGTTAACAATGACTTCAAGTATTATCATCTCCCTGTTCTGGTTTGCATTTTAGCCAGCATTTTTCAGTGTTTTAATGCATTTCCTCAATCTGGTTTCAGTGAAGATCAGCCCCATAAAATGTTGGTGGAGGGAGGGGGGCAGATGGGTAAAATCTCCCTTTCAGCTAAGTTTGGCCGGCTTTACGTGGCTACATACTGTAGCTCTTCCTCTTAAAGATGTGTAATGTACATGACAATATTACCGGTCCTGGGAAATTCTGCAGTAAAGACTTTAGTTTCTTTGTTTATTCCATTTTTTCCCCAAGCTTTTTGACCATGGAATTTATTTGCTATTTTTTATTTTTTGGTTTTTGGTTTTATCATTTCTTTTTGTTTTTGTATAGCTCTTACTCAAGTCATGAAATATTTCTAATGCAGGGAACTGAAAGCCCAAGAGAGAGCCAGTAAGGGCACTAGTTGAGGTAGGGGATTTTTCACGGCTTCACGAGCTGTCTTCTCTCTGTCTGTGGGGCCATCATCGGTTTCAATTTTTTATCCTTCTATGGCTCAATTTCACATGTGTTTGTTGAGCTCCTAACTCAGTGTTTTATCTGCCTAAATCAGTGCATCTCTAGTGATAAATAAATAAGAAAGAAATAAGAATCTAAACAATCAGTCCCCTTAAGGAGAGTTCCAACCTCTCTTCCATTTCAATTAAAGAAATTTCAGCATCATTGGTTTTTTTGGTTTGTTCCACATCAAAAAAAAAAAAATTAAAATCAAATTTAAAATTTTCCCACTTTGGGCTTTGCACTTAAAGAGAAAAGAACTTTCTCCTCTCAGAGGGAAGGACTTTTAGGAAAAAAATTAACCAAATAAATCCAATAAGCCCCCTACCCATGATCCCCCTTCTCCTCTGGCTTTTCCCTGCTGGGAAAAAAAAATAAACTTTCCGCTTGACTCTCTTGCTGACAGTCTCTTCTAACTGCATCACAAATTGAACTTTAAAATAAATAAATGAATAGAGGCATCTGCTATGGGATTGGAAATGCAGAGATATACGAGTAGGACTTTGTGAGAAAAGAAACCTCAGCATCAATTGATCTGAAAACATCCAGTCAGTGTTTTTCATGTGGCCCTAATCTAAATGGGGGAAATAAAAGTGTTTTCAGCAATCATGGGTGATCACATCAAAATGAAAACTTGAAGCATTATATAGATGATCCACCAAAACTAGACAGTAGAAAGAAATTTGGGATAACCTTGACCAAGTCTATCTCATGCCAAGTAAGAAAGAATCCACGAAAAACCACCCCCCAAGAGAGCAAAAGACAGTCCCAGTCTGGTTGTTGATGTTACTGGAATGACTGGAAAGGGTCACCTGTGCTCTGATGAATGGTAGCCCCTTAACTAAAAGTACTTCTCATTGACCAAACATGATACCTCCATGATACCTCCAGCCACATGAGCTTTGAGCAAGTCCCCAAGGAAGCCATAAATTCTTTGGAAACTGGGAGCATTGTTTATACTACTTTATATCCCTCACAGTGTTTGAAAAACTTACTTTTTTTTTTTCTTTGCTGAGACAGAGTCTCGCTGTCACCAGGCTGGAGTGCAGGGGCACGATCTTGGCTCACTGCAACCTCCACCTCCCAGGTTCATGTGATTCTCATGCCTCAGCCTCCCAAGTAGCTGGGATTACAGGCATGCACCACCACACTTGGCTAATTTTTGTATTTCTAGTAGAGACGGGGTTTTGCCATGTTGGCCAGGCTGGTCTCGAACTCCTGAGCTCAAGTAATCTGCCCAACTCAGCCACCCAAAGTGCTGGGATTACAGGCGTGGGTCACCGTACTCAGCCTAGAACACTTGCTTTATTCAGTAAGTATAGTATACAGATTGTGGATCCCAAGCTATGATTTCCAGGTCCTTGTCTTATCATCTCTTAGCCATGTAATTTGGGTAAGTCACAATTTCATGGAGCCTGTTTCTTCATCTGTGTAGTTAATATCTTAAAAATCTTTAGTGCCTCTAGCACAGAGTTGTTTAAAGAATGGAGTACAGTGCCGGGGTGGAGGACTGGACAGAGGACAGCAGGCATTATGCAGCTTCAGGACCCTCTTCTCACTTCAGCTCCAGGAGCTCCACTTAGATCTATTTCATATCTTAGAATTCCATGTAAATTTTAGTATAAAGAAAGCATTGCAATGCTTAGAAATTTTTGGAAAACATTACTGTGTGACAATGTGCTTGCTAAACTGAGAAGCAGTGTAACTTATTTGTACAGTGTTGTATTGAGGTATAATTTACTTAAAGAAAAATATACATATCAAATGCACACTCAATGACTTGTTTATGTATGCATGCATACTCTTTGTATATCACTCAAATAAAGATATTGAACATTTTCTTTCCTTAGAAAATTCTTTCATTCCACTTTCCATTTAATAGCTCTCTCTCTCTGTCTCTCTCTACACACACACACACACACACACACACCTGCCCCCAGGCAACCACTGAGCTGAGCTCTATCGCCACAGATAATATTTGCCTAGTCTAGAGCTTCATATAAATGCAATCATGTAGTATGTACGCTTCTGTATCTGGCTTCTCTCTCTCTCTCAGCATAATATCGATAAGACATCCATGTTATTACATATAATTGCAGTTAATCTTTCTCTTTGTTGCATAGTGTTCCATCATATGAAGATGCCATAAATTTCTTTCTCTGCTAACTTGCTAACAATCTATGGAGCAGTTTCCAGTTTGGAGCTATTACAAATAAATCTGCTGTCAATATTCATATTCACGCCCTTTTGTGGTCATCTGTTTGTATTTCTCTTGGATAAATACTTTATGGAATTGGTAGGATATAGGGTAAGAATATATTTAACTTTATAAGAAAGTCAGTTTCCCCAAGTGGTCACATCATTTGATATTCCCACCAGCAAAGTAAGAGCATTTCCATTGTTCATATCTTCTCCAGCAGTGGATGGTGTCAGCGTTTTTAATTTTAACAAGTTTAATAGGTTCAAAATATCTCATTGTGGTTTTAATTTGCATTTCCCCTATTTAAGTACATGCTAATATACACATTACCTATTCTAATGAGGAACTGTTTATTTAAGTTTTTTGCCCATTTACAAACTGTTGGGTGGTTTGTCTTTTTATCATTTTTTGTAAGGGTTTTTATCATTTGTTTGTAAGGGTTCTTTATACATTCTGAATAAGAGTCCTTTGTCAGATAAACATATTGTTAATATTTTTTCCCTGTCTGTGGCTTTTCACTTTCTTAATAGTGTCTTTGAAGAGCAGAATGTTTTTGATTTTTATGAAGTCTCATCTAAAATTATTTCCCTATATCAAGATAGGCAAAAAGATATTCTCTTATATTTTCTCATAGAAGCTTTACAAATTTAGTTTTTATATTAAGCATGATCATGAGAAGTACATATTTTGATTTGTTAGTTTCTTATTGCGTCTTAAAATAAGATGTCTGAGGTTGAGAAATACCATTTGAGTAACTTGTTTCAAGACTTAGAATCTTGCAGATAGATATCCATTAACACTTGTAAGAATCAATAAGAGTATTTAAGTCTAATCTCATTCCATTTGTCCACCTGGCAAGTTGTAAAGAGTTTAAAGTAGAACACCCTGACAGTGAAAAGGGGTGTGCCAGACAACATCCTTAATAATGCCAAGACAAGAGTCTTGCCAGGACTTTCCTGGCAAACTCAGGCATATTATCACTCCAGATTCAGGTCTTCTGACTCTTGGTTAAGTATCATCCTAGATATTTCCCATTAAAATAATTCAATCAACAGTTATTAACTTCTGCAGAACTGTTTATTTCAACTACTAAAACAGTATTGAGGTGTCAGAAACAATTGAATACTGGACTCTTCGGTCTTCCCTCTTAGGTCTGGGCCAAGGAACATCAGACATGGTTTGAAAATCAAGACTTGTGACTTGTGCATCCTTGAAGACTCACTGTTGAGACTGAACAAAGAATTTTCAACCCCGATGTTCTGTGTCTCCTTTGGGGAGCTCTTCTAAAAAGATATATTGTTACTCCTCCAGTTTGCATCACCATTTGGTTTAATTATTATTCGTAATTGGGAAATAATTAGATAAAACGATGATGTAAACCCCAGTGGAAAATAGACATCTCTTAAGAACCCTAATGTTTTCCGTCACTTAAAAGGAAGGGGATATGACTTACTAGAGGAAAAAACTAATTAGAAAAGCAGACACATCTTCTCCCTCTCCTCATATTTCAGGCATGCTGGCAAGCGCTCAAAAATGATCACAGAGTGGCCTATTTCTCAAGGACCCCAGGAGAGCATGATAAATTTAAATCATCATTTCAGGAAAAGTGCCTTGAGCACTTATCTTTGCCATTTTATAATCTTCAGTCAGAAGAGAGAGGTTGGCTCTCCAAACTGGCAAAGCCATACAAAATTTTGGCTGAAGAAAAGCTGAGGAACACCCACACCAAAGCAAATCCAGGCAGGTTAGGATTCCTGCCAAAAGAAATACATTTGAGCAAAGTGAGGAGACAGAAATGTTTAAGACAATGCTGTTCTCCAGAAAAATGAAAACAAGACTTACCCAGCGACACAAATCAGGAAAGTTCAACAGTACAAGGAGATGAGAGGGAAGTGATTAGATGTTCAGATATGGGTCTAGCAACTTCAAAACCCTAAGTAAATCTCTCTAAAATGCTCTGTCTCGAATTAGATCATGGGATTTTAAAAGGTGGATTAACAATAACAACAAATAAAAATCAGGTAACTACCCAAGAAAAAAAAGTAATAATAAAGCAAATATTATGAAAATGACATCCCATTGAAAGTCATATTTAAATATTTCCACTTTAAAATGTAAATATTTATTAATAAATTGTAATGTAGTTATTTGAAGATGACAAACAGGAAGACTTGGAAAAGAAGAACTAGGATTGCAAACATACAAAAATGCTTTTAACCCTTTCTCCCAGCGGGTCCAGTTAGACATTCATCCCTCAGCAATTAAATTAAAATGTAAATCTGGGTTCCCAAGACTCAATTCTTGGCTATAAGTCAGAATTTGTTAATGATCTTAGATTAGTCTCTCTATAGCATAATGCTACAATGTAAACTTATCTAGCCACAAATATTAATCCTGAATTAAAGAGTTCTGAGAATTCGAGTACAATCTGATCCTGAATAGATGCTCTCTCTCCTTCACTTTCCCCTCATCCTGCAGACACACCAGATCAATCTGGTTCAACTTTTATATAACAGTGTTTTTCTTTTGCCATGGGCCCTCAGGTCATGTAACCCAAGGATGCCCAGATGAACCAAGCCTGCAACCACTGGGGGAACCTAAGTGCTGGGACCAAGGAGTGGGGACTGACTTAAGTGGACACCATAAGGCAAGATCTATTGTCCAATCAGATGGAGCTCTGGCATCACCCCGTGGCAGGATCCAATCAGATCCTGCCTCCCTGCAACACTTCATCAGTTCATTGCAAGATCTAGTCAGACCATACCTCATTACCCTATGCTTATAAAACCTGACCCAGCCCCTAGCTTGGGGAAACTGCTTTGGGAGCTGTCCCTGGTATTCTCTTACTTGTCACAAGTAATAAAATCCCCTTGCTAAATTCTCCTTGGTTGTGGTCATTGGGTTGATACCCACCAGGCAACTGAACCAACCCATTTTGTGGGTGACAATCCCTTTATTCATGAAAACAGTAAATTCCCAACCTTTTTCCAAGGTTAATGGGAACCCTTGGCTGTAGGACGTGGAGCTTACTTGGAACTGCCACTCCAAGGTGTACAAAAATATTTACTGAATCACCACTAAGTAAAGCTCTCAGTGCTTGGCAGTTTGATATATAAGTCAATGAGTATTGCAGACAAAATGAGCTACTGTGGGGAAAGGTTTCTCTGAGGAGTGTGACTTTGGTTTAGTCTTGAAGGTTAGACAGGTGGTAAAGAAGTGGGAGAACAATCTTGGCAAAGGCACTTAGATCTGTTTGAGCCCAACATGTATAACAGACTGAGAGGGAAGGAGGAGGAATCTGATAAGAGCAAGGCACTAGTGTGGTGCAGAATTGGGAGTGGGAATGCAGACAGCCTGGGGGTCCGGACCGTGGGATGCCTTCTATCACACAATGTGCATGAGCTTTCACTAAGTGGTGATGACTCCTTGGAAAATTAAAGGAGTGTCATCCAAGATGTCTTGCAAACATACCTTTTGAGACTCTTCTTTTCTGTTGGATTTTTGAAGAAAGATTAATGACTAATAAGAGTGTGTGGGAGGAAGGGGGAACTGAAGTCATATCTTTATTGAGAGCTTCATGTGAATGGTAGAGTCAAATCAAAAGCACTGGACCAGATTCTCCCAATTGATTCAGGTTATCCATCAAACTAGGGGTCATTTTCAACAAGGTAAATAAATACAAATGCCTGCCTTTACTTGACATTATCCATCTGACCTCTACATTGATCCCTATTTTGATTGACATGACTTTGAAATCCATGATCCAATTCTCTTTCCACTAGTAGTGTGCTGAAAAACTGGCCCTCTGAAAAAAAAAAAAAAAAAAAGCCCTGTTTGTTTACATTATTCAATTTCCATTGTGTAACTATCCCGACCATGACCAATTTCAAGCTTCCAACAAGAGGGAGGTCACTAAAAATAGAGTTCAAAAGAGATGCACAAAACTGACTCTTGCAAGCTGGAATAACCAGCTCTACCACACCATTACACCAACTCCTAATCTTTTCATCTTCGAAATGTACTTATCTTATACCTTTCTTCTAAGGTTTTGTTTCCTTGGCATCCCAAGGTGAATATTGCTTAAGATGAACTTGCCTGCATTCCTATGAAATGTACTGAGTTTCTGTACTTCCTCCCACAAAACATCCATAAATCTGGAAAGAGGAAGGGAACATTCACTCTCTTTTCACATCTTTACTAGTCTCAAAAAGAATGGGAAATCAAAGAGTGAGTTAATTTAAATGCATCTCCTCCTTCTAAAGTAACAAATGAAAACCCTCACCTAGCTGAGGGTGAGTTAATATTATTAGGTTCAAAATAGAAAATAGTGTGTTGCCTTTTCTATAGTATGCCAGATGTGAAAAATGGCTCAAAGTCCCATTTTGGAAATCTCCTTATTTGTAAAAATTATGTTTACAGTTTTGTTCGTTTATACTATTCAGTATAGAATGTTTGGAAATAAATAGCACAACATTTGTTTGTTTTTTCTCTTTGGTAATTCTTTTGCAATTAGTGTCCTGAATTCTTTCAAAATCAGGAGGAAAAAATATGTTAAGACTGTTTTGTTCTTTGTCGAAACATGGTTTAACGTTTATTATCATAATTTTGATTGCTATTGCGCCACCTCCAGTGATGTATTTTTTACTCAGTGAGCTATTACTTGGCTTACATTCATGATTTGTGCATTAATACCATTCAAGGTTATAAAATAACAGTCAGAAATTATGATAATAAACATTGAACCACATTTCAACAAAAAGTGATAAACTCATATGAGTTTTTTAAATCTTTTCATTAACAAAGCATCTTATGCTTCAGTGACACTTTAATTACCAAGAAATTACCCTAGAAAATATGTAATTATTTCTAGTAATTGACAGTGACTCTACATGCAGCACTTCTTTATAGTAAAATAATTGCTAAAATATGGCCTTTTTTTTTCCAGACGTGGTTTAATTGATTGCATTCTCTCTTTTGAGTAAAATGTTAGTACAAATATATATATATAATCACTAAAGTACACAAGTAATTCTAGTTCAGTTGAAAACTGTTTAGTAACCTCAAAAATAATTTTTTTATAATGGGCCAGTATTAATAAAATTATCTTGATAAATTGAGAGTAATTGTTTAGATTTCTTATTCTACCCCAATGTACTAACACATGCTGTTTCTCAGGGTGGCTTTGCTAGTCTTTCCAAAACCGTATGTATGTTGCAAAGAACATTCTCTAAAATGGCTATTCAAAGGATCAAAATCCTTTGCTTATGTATGAACGTTCATTAAAAGGAAAAGGAAAAGCTTCTTTCTCAAAATCTAAAGCTACACTTGGGAGAAAATCATTTTGATCTTTGCTACCTTTAACATTTCAATACTTTATGATTCTATAAAATCTATTCATAACGTAGACACATTCTTTAAACAAAGAAAGAAAACCAAGGGTTCAAACACGTCCATCTCTCCACTTCCTGTTTTTTTTTTTTACCTGACAGTTTGGTCTAACAAGAGCCCTCACTCAAGAGCCTTAACACAACTCTTTCCACAAATGTCTGCTGTTATTTCCCCACTGCTTCTTTTCTTCTCTGAGTCAGGACAAAACATCTACTAAATAAGCTTTTGTCTTTACACACTGTTCCTTTTGAAACTGACCAACAGAGTGGATTTTTTTTTTAACCAACAACAATACACAACCACGACCCAGATGATAACATTTTATCAATATAGTTTAATTGGAAGAAAAATAAATACAGTTTTCCACACTGTAGAGAAGGACTAAAATGTTTGTAAACTCTGGGCACTGCAGAACATCCCCCTGCACATTTCTATCTTCTTTGTAAAAATCACCTTCAGGAATCATTCTCCTACTGCAATCTTAGGAGAAGGCCCACAAATCTAAAATCACAGTAATAAAACCCTGACATTTCTGCTTCGCGATCTCTGGATTAGCGTGGGAAGCTATTTTGGGTACTATGGATCCCTAAATATTCGTAGAAGCCACTTGAAGGGATGGGTAGCAGGAAGAACCAGAAGACAAGGTGACTGATGTGTCCCCAGTCCCTTGTCTGTTACACAACCAGTGGCTCTCTGAATTTATCTCTTGTTTATATCAGGTTTTCTGGTTGCTTATAATTTTAGGAAAACCATCATTTTCTCTCAGTTTATAGATTAGAAAATGGAGTTTTTTTCGTGAATACAACAGATTTGCCATGAGTGAAACACCTGCTTAATGGCAGTGTCAGGTCTAGAATATAGTACATGTGACTCTCAGCCCAGTGCTCATTTTCCAAGATGTCTCTATCCTGAGACAGAAAAGTGCTCCAGCATTTTGTTTCATAGTCTATGGACTGCTCATGAAACTTACCACCAGGTTTCTTCAGGGAGATAAATTCAGCCAGAGAGAGATCCGAGGCAACAAGCATCACTGAACTAAAATACTGGCCCTTAATCAGGACCCAGCTTAATGTAATATACCAGAGCATGTAATATAATCCTGTCTCTCTTGATCCACGCTCCAGACAACTAGTCAGCCATGCCCTCAGGATACTATTACTTGACATCTATGATGTTTAGATACAAAGTAGGGCTTACTGTTCCTTATGTAGACACTTCACTGTTCATCTGCTGAAATCTTAAGCAGGACCTCTAGCACACTGTGTTTAACAAGGACAGCAACAATGCCTCAGGCCTTAAGTTCCCATTCCAGTCCAATCTTCTACTATACATGCCGGGTGTCTCCTTTCATCCTATCCCATTCACTACAATATTCATCTTCCACCCCTTGCTGATGGAGAATGCGTGGGTTTTTTTAACGGAATGGGAAGCCTGAAAGTGTAATGCTTGCAGAATAATTTTTCCTGTGTTTGTTTTTCACTTGTCTCGATAAATTTTTAGTTTGACAGGTAGAAAGGGCTTTCTGTTTTTCTATGTGCTAAAGAGGGTCTCATCACTCAACAAATCCCACGAGCTTTTATATTCTCAGCACTGTGTCCTTCTTCTGACCTTAAACTTTCTCATTGCCTGGAAATGAAGCTTTTCATGAGAACTCACAAAGCCCTACCAGCTGAGTTTGACAATGAGACAGGCAATGCACAGGGCAGATTATCATTGGAGGAAACTGCAACTTCCTCATCAAAATCATTTGTTTAACAGAAAACCCAGGAGTCTACTGTAAGTTAACAGACTTGCCCCCTTACCTCCAGCAGCTTATAATTTCTTGGGAACACAGAACACAGTGGCACTTAGAGAATGAAATGACTTTATTTCTCTTTGCATTAGATATACCCTCCCCCTGTTTCTGGCATGGAAAGATCCTAAGTTGTTTTCAGTCTCACTTCAGGGAGACCCCATCAGCTAGAGCAGAAACACTGTACCCCTTATACTACTTCTGTTTGGGATTCCATTTAAGAGGCCCCAAGAGGAGGAGGAAGAAAAGGGGGCAAGAAGCTACACCAAGGCGGAGAAAAACGACCTGTCCTGAGCACGCGTGGTGGGTTCCTGAGTCACGGAGTGTAGTATATGGCTTGCCAATGACTCAATAAGGGTCCACTGGAAAGGCCCTGAACCTGCCTAGCTGCCATTTCCTCATCTTTAAAACACGACCAATTGCACCTGCCTGTGTGCAATTGCTGTGACTTGCAAGGCAGGATAAAGAATGTGAAATGATTGGCTCACTGCTGTTCCAAGCTTGGTGTTCAGTAAATGTTGCTGATTAATATTATTTGGTGTCCTTTCATCCTCTTAAGAATTCTGTGAAGTGGGAGGCCAAGGTGGGTGGATCACGAGGTCAGGAGATGGAGACCATCCTGGCTAACACAGTGAAACCCCGTCTCTACTAAAAAAAATACAAAAAAAATTAGCCGGGCGTGGTTGCAGGTGCCTATAGTCCCAGCTACTTAGGAAGCTGAGGCAGGAGAATGGCATGAACTGGGGAGGTGGAGCTTGCAGTGAGCCGAAATTGCGCCACTGCACTCCAGCCTGGGTGACAGAGTGAGACTCCGTCTCAAAAAAAAAAAAAAAGAATCCTGTGAAACAAGTGTTATTCCCATTGCACAGCTAAGCAAAATAAGGCAAAGAATGTAAAGGAGCTTGTACAAGACAACACACACTTTGGGGAAGTGGAGTGCCAGGGCCCAATACCACGGCCATGCCATGCATGGCGGCCTAGCAATCTTGTGGGTAGCAGACTCCATAGAGAAGTTTAGATTCCCATGATTTTCCGATAGATGAGCAGAGAAGGAAGGCAGTTAAGCCTGCATTTACCCTTGGGTTGCAGGTTCCTAATCTCTTGGCAAGAGGAAACAGCTTAGTCCAGGCATCAAAGAGAAATGTAATCCTGGTAAGGAGATCAGATCTTTCTCCAAACCACATACACAGGACGGTCCCACCCAGAGGCTTGGTGGAGCATACCCTCTCACTTGCCTGTGAGATTCGGGAGCCCACTGTATAGGGAGCCAGTAGATTGTAATTGTTTCTTGTTTAATTTTCCACCTAGTATGAACTGAATCAAGATTCGGGCCACTGTACTTGAAATAACACCCAAGTTATTGTTCCAGATATTGTGGTTCAGTTATTCGGTCAAGCAAGAATAGCCTACAATATTTAAGTCCCAGGTTCATTGTAAACAAAGAAAATCCATCAAAAAGAGAATATCTCAAGAGAAATACTTTTCAGGCTTTCATTACAGACTGCAAAGGATAAAAATCTTTCATCTTGCTGATGGTTTCATGTCCCCATACGCATTTACAGTGAGGTGATTGTTTCGCTCAGCTGAAGGCTTATCTATCCTTTGAAGAAAGCCCATCTAAACGGTAGTTGTTAAATATGTGTGTGGATCCTGGAAACCCTTCAGGGTCACCCAGATTAACGTCCAGACCCACTACAGTGCCAAAGAGAGAAAATGTTGTTAAACTGTCACTCCCAGACATTCAAGCTCTCTCAGCTATCAGATGGATATTTTATCAAGCACCTGCCTCCATTTTAAAAACCGAGTTAGAAGGAACTTGCTTCCTTCAGGTCTCACAAACTCAGTGTGGAACCTTGGATTAACTGTGTAACTGCTCCATGCCTCTCTTTAGATATCTGCAAAGTGGGAAAAGTAACTGTCCTTATCTCTCAGGGCTTGTATTAGCCAAAGTTCTTTAGCAAAATAGAACCACTAGAAGTAATAGTATGTGTGTGTATATACAAATATACATAAACACACACACACAGAGAGACAGACAGAGAGAGAGAGAGATATTTATTTTAAGGATAAGTTCACATAGTCATGGGGAATGGCAAGTCCAAAATCTGTATGTAAGGTCAGCAGGCTAGACATTCCAGTAAGAATTGGTGTTACTGTCTGAATTCCATAGGGCAGGAGTAGACTGGGAAGTCAAGCAGGGTTTCCAGGTGGCAATCTTGAGACAGAATTGCTTCTTTTTTAAAAATCTTAGTCTTAAGGCCTTCAACTGATTAGATAAGACCCACCGACATTATGGATGGTAATCAGCTTTACTTAAAGTCAATTCATTGTAAATTAATCGCATCCACAAATACCCTCAAGCAACATTTAGACTAGTGTTTGACCAAACAGCCAGGTACCCTAACCTAGACAAGAGGATTCATAAAATGAACTATCACAAGGGCATTTTAAAGTTCATATCAAATGAGTTCATTCATAGAAAAGGAATCTCAAAGGTACAAAGAACTGCACAAATATAGTTATTTAGTAAATATCAAACTCCTGTGTGACATCGGGCTTTGAGGAATGTAGAGATGAATAGATCAAAGATTCATCTTCAAGGGAGCATACCATCCAACTGAGATGCCAAGATTAAATGCACAGGAAGGGAACTGCTGCCCGAAGAAGTGCTGAAGGAACAGTGTGAAGACCCAGGAGGCTGTGGGACAGAGACATTGCTGGGGACTGAAGGGTCCCAAGGAACCTCTTGGAAAGAAACTGCTTTTCTGGAAAGGTCCTCCCAGGCACTCACTCTGCCCTCATCCAATTATGTCTCCTCTGTCACTCGCTCTCATGAACTTTATTCTTGTTTTTTTAATAACATATTGCAATACATGACTATTCACTTATTTACATGTCTCACTGTTTAATAGTGTTCTCTCTCAAATTAAAATTTCACAACAGCAAAAGGGCCCTGTCTATTGTTCTCACCACTGTCTCCCTAACATTTAACATAGTACTTGGCGTGTGATGGTTGTCCAAATTATAGACAGTGAATGTTTGAATAAATGAATATATATAAGTTTTTTCTGCAGCAAAATTTTACCAGCTTTTAATTATTTAAAAAAATCCAAATTTACAGAAAAATTGAAAATTGTGCCATAAGCAACCAGAACTCCCTCTCTCATCCCTGTGTGTGTGTTTCCCATTTCTTTATCTCTCTAGTTTTATTGCTAAATCATTTGAAAGTAAGTGACATCAGTCACCTGCTTTCTCCTTTAAATATTTCAGCACACATCTAAAAATAAGGTGTCTGCTCTACAGAACCCCAGTACTGTAAGCCAGCTTAAGAAACTAGCAATAATATTCTACTCTCCTCCAATATCTAAACGACATTCAGATCTCACCAACTGATATTTAAGTCTCTTTTTACTTTCAAAGTAGCATCTAATCCAGATTCTGGAACCTTGGGAGGCTGAGGTGGATGGATCACCTGAGGTCAGGAGTTCAAGACCAGCCTGGACAACATGGTGAAATCCCGTCTCTACTAAAAAGCAAAAATTAGCTGGTTGTGGTGGTGGGCACCAGTAATCCCAGAGGTTACTACTCCAGAGGTTGAGGCATGGCATGAGAATCGCTTGAAGCTGGGAGGTGGAGCTTCCAGTGAGCTAAGATTGCGCCACTGCACTGCAACCTGGGTGGCAGAGCGAGACTTCACCTCAAAAAAAAAAAAAAAAAAAAAAAGATTCTGGAAGCCCCTATCCAACACATACACAAACACATTATTATTATTGTTACTATTATTTTTATTACTTTGTACTGAAATCTTGAAGTAATTCAATTGTCCTCCAGAGTGTTCCACATTCTGGATTTGTCTGCTTGTCTCCTTATGGTGTCATTTAAATTGTTCTTCCATTTCCCATATATACTGGAAACTAGAAGTCAGACCTAACACCGTGATTAGATTCAGTTAAAAATGTTTTCTAAGAATAACTGATAGGCAATGCTTCTTACTTAATATTGCATCCCAACAGGGTGCACACAGTGCCAACTTGTTCACCACTGGGAATGCCGAGGTTAACCACAAAATCAAGATGGTGACCACCTGATCTGTCTGTTATATTGGTGCATTCTCTCCCTTCATACGAGCAAGAACTCATTCAAGCAAACTTTCCAAAATTTATTTATAATTGAAATCCAAGTTAAATTCCTTTCCCTAGGACTTCATGCAATCCAAAATGCTTAGTTTATTTGTAGAACTTCTTTATCCCTTTTCTTTTTGGGTGGATGGCTGTGTGAAGGGTTCTTCAATTACCTTTGCAGGAAAATGTTGCTGAGCTTACTCAAGTCTTCATGAATTTTAAAATAAAAGCACCCCTCCATATATTTAAAAAGACGGCATTTTGTACAAATCTTTATAGCATTTTTGTTCAGCATTAATTACATATATCAACTTTTCATCCTTCCTGTAAACTGATATTATTTATTAAACTCACAAGAAAAGACACAATTAATCTTTATGATTCATTGTTTCTCCTGCAAAGAACTAAAGCATCAACTGAGTTGATTTTTAAAGTGTTGTTTTTTTTTTCTCCTAGTGGGGCTGTATAGTTGGGTTAAATCAGTACTGCTCAAACCAGAGGACTGCTGGGAATACGTAGCGGAGAGCTGGAGGTACTCCCTAAACATGGAGCCTCTTTCTGAAGCATCGTTTTTCCTAGATAGTAAGTAATTTAAAAGATCTTTATGTATCAAAATAAACTCAGATATATTACAGAATAAAATGCAAAATTCACATGAATTTAAGGAGAAAACAGAAGGCCATTTTGCATAAGCCACTAGTCACAACCTTCTCTACTTCCTACCACTTTCCCATGGTCTCCCACATCCGCAACCCACAGGTGGTCACTCTGCTCTGCTCTTTGAAGTCCTTGATTAACTAAAGCACCTGGCTAACATTTAAATCAACAAAAGAAAAATTCTTCTGAAAAAATTATTGAAGCTTTCTTTTCTTTCTTTCTTCTTTTTTTTTTTTTTTTTTTTGAAATGGAATTTGCTCTGTCACCCAGGCTAGAGTGCAATGGCAAGATCTTGGCTTACTGCACCTCTGCCTCCTGGGCTCAAGTGATCCTCCTGCCTCAGCCTCCTGAGTAGCTGGGATTACAGGCATGCACCCCCATGCCTGACCAATTTTTCTATTTTTAGTAGAGACAGGATTTCAACATGTTGGCCAGGCTGTTCTCAAACTCCTGACCTCAAGTGATCCACCTCCTCAGCCTCCCAAAGTGCCGGAATTACAGGAGTGAGCCACCGCACCCAGCCGAAAATGTACGAAGATTTCTAACAGCCAATATCTCCAACCCTATCCTCTATATGAAAGATGTAAGTATGGGAACTAGAGATTGCGTATATAAGAACCCTTCCATTTTTAATGATTCAATAAATGTCATTGACCTTCCTGCACTTCCATATAGGAGCAAGACGCCTATGACTCTCGGTTTCTGCATCCCCATATCTCCTACACACCATCTTTTCCTGAACAAACATCTATTAAGGGTTGGCTGTGAGCCAGGCACCTTTTCAAGCACTTTATTAGTGATAATTCACTTCACATCCACCTAATAAAGTAGGTACTAATGTTCTTGCCATTTTATGGATGAGGAAAGTGAGGCATGAAGAGCTAAGTGACTTGCCCAGCATAGTTGGGAACCACTGAAGCCGGTATTTGAAATGAAGCAGTCTGGCATTTTAATAACACCTGGCCCAGGCTTTGCATTTAGTAAGAACTCAAATAATATGTGTGTTATAATTGTGTTGATATAGCAAGCAAATCTGGAGTCACCATTGATTCTTCCTTCTGCCTTATATTCAAGCAATCGTCAAGCTCACTAATACCTTAAAGAGTCCCTTACCTTCTTTACGTTCCCACTGCTGCTGCCTTAGGTCAGGTCTTCATTCCCTCAATCCTTCTCAGCAGGACACTGTCAGAGCCCCGTATGTGGTATTTCTGTTCTTTAATCCCTTCTCTACTCTAACCCATCCTTTACGCTCTTGCCAGAGTTTCTTCCAACTCACAACTCTGATTGTGGTGATCTCTCCCCGCGAACCTCCAATGGCTCCTCTTTGCTTACAGAATGGAACCAACACTCTGTTAGTGGCAATCAAGACTGTAACCTGCCTTCCCTGGTGTATCCCCACTGACATCATATACCTGTGAAATGAAAATAAATCTTGGGACCCCAAAATCACTAAGCCAAAGGGAAAAGTCAAGCTGGGAACTGCTTAGGGCAAACTTGCCTCCCATTCTATTCCTTGAAAAGATAGCTACTAAGATTAAAAAAAAAAAAAAAAGCTACAAACCCCCTCACAGGGAATTTCCTTGTGGACAAAGAACAAACAGAACTCAAAGTCATCCTTCGGCTCACTAAGAATAATGCATATCTGATTGCCTCCTTTGGAAAAGCTAATCAGAAACTAAAAAGAATGCAACCATTTGCTTCTTATCTACCTATGACCTGGAAGCCCCCTCCCTGCTTTGAGGCTTCAAGTTGCCCCACCTGTCCAGACAAAATTAATATACATTTTATGTATATTGATTGATGTCTCATGTCTCCCTAAAATGTATAAAACCAAGCTGTGAAAAATACTATTGAGGAACACAAATTCTTCCTCTCCTTTACAAAGCACAGTGTTTTCAATACTGCCAACTATGCTATTTTGAGACATAGCCAGCACTCCCTCCCCACAGTTCGTGGTTGAGTGGGTTATGTCTATCAGTATTTACTCCCGTTAGAAATTGAACTGAATTTTTTTAAATATTGAAGTATTAATTTAAAAAGAAGAAAAATCCATTATATATTGATATAAATAAGATGAAAAATAACCATTCTTTATGAAATAAAACAGAATATTGAGTGAAAACCGCAGTTTTATATCTCTGCAAATTTCTCTGCCATCTGGCTTAACAGAGGACATCCAGATTCTCCTAAATGCTTCTCCATTCAAGCTCTGGCACTGTCACACATCTCGGAGCCTCCAGAAAGCTCCACTGTAGGCTTATGAGAAAATGAAAGTGAAAAGGCAGATAACATCTTAGTATTATTATAAAAAGAGTTTATTTTTATCTCATGGATGCCCTGAGGAGAACCCCTGAATTCCTTGGACCGCACTTTGAGAACCATTGCTTTATGTAAATTATGTCTTGCTTTTACACTAGTTTACCTGAGCTTGCAACATTTCCTCTCTTTAGAAACCTCTTCCACCTTAGTTTCTGCCTATTAATACTCAACCCATGCATCAATGCCTTATATTCAAGCAATCGTCAAGCTCACTAATACCTTAAAGAGTCCCTTACCTTCTTTACATTCCCACTGCTGCTGCCTTAGGTCAGGTCTTCATACTCAACCCATGCATCAATGCATGGGTTGAGTATTAAGTGTCACATTTTATGAAACTTCCTCCCTCTGCAGTAAGAATTCCTTCCCTGTTTTCTAGCACTTTGTACCTTGATTTATATTTAAAATATTCAATTACTTGGGCAACAATTACCGAGTGCCCACTATGTTCTAAGTGTCCTACACTTTCTCTACCTACTCCCCCTACTTTAGAATTTATCTTCAGCTCAGCCTCCTCAAAGAGACAGTCAAAACAACATAGTGGTCAAATTTTAGGCACACTGGGATACTGGGAAAGGAGTTCTTTTTTTAAAAGACTCAGAGGGCCGGGCACGGTGGCTCACGCTTGTGATCCCAGCACTTTGGGAGGCCGAGGCGGGTGGATCACGAGGTCAGGAGATCGAGATCACGGTGAAACCCCGTCTCCACTAAAAAAAAAAATACAAAAAATTAGCCGGGGGTGGTGGCGGGTGCCTGTAGTCCCAGCTACTCGGAGAGGCTGAGGCAGGAGAATGGTGTGAACCCGGGAGGCGGAGCTTGCAGTGAGCCGAGATTGTGCCACTGCACTCCAGCCTGGGCAACAGAGCGAGACTCCGTCTCAAAAAAAAAAAAAAAAAAAAAAAAAAAAAAAAAAAGACTCAGAGGACTTTTCCATAGCTCTGAAATTAAACCATATATACCATCTGTTTCTGTCATTATTGAAGATGTCTACTATATTTAAGCCACACTAAAATAAATTCAATTATCTCTGGTAAGTAGAAAATTAAGAGCAATTCATCTGATAAATGTTTATAAGCATACATTTTTGAGCCACTCTAGCCATTGTCTAATATACCACGGACATTCAATTTGACAGCTGTTGCTGAAGAATTTGAATTCCAAATGAGTGGCATGACCCTGTAGCCCTACATTTCTAGAATGCTAAGATTCAAATGAGTATCAAGTATTTGAGTAAAGAGATCCAAGTCTGGTACCTCTGTAGTAATGGCATGTGTAGCTTTAGGCATGGCACTTGACATTTCTGGAGCTCAGTGTCTTCCACTAGACTAGAATCCTCTTGAACCCAGAAACCATGTCATTTTTATCTCTGCACTTAGTAGCGCTCCATAAATTTTTGATGAACAAAGGACTCCACGATGAAGAATTATGTTAAATAAACCCCAAAGTCCTTTTCAGTTAGAAGAGCACCTAGCACAGGGCCCACATGTCATGACCACACATTAAATATTCAAGGTACACATGAAGACACAATTGAACAGTCTATAATTTCTGATTCTATTATAAGCAAGATGTTGCCCTAGGTACCACGGTGTCTCAGTAAGAACTAAGATATTGTCCCTGCCCTCACAAAACTCAAAATTTAGCCCAATATTAGTTGCAATGACAAACAACCAGGGAACAAACAAAACACCTTAGACTCATGATGTTTTATCTGCCTTGGAACACCAGGATATTTCAAGTTCCACCTCTGACTGGCAAAATCACTTTTTATTTCTGCTTCTAATAGACACATAACTAAAGGCAAGGGCTAATGGGATGTCAAAGCAGTGTCATCACAGCCCCTTAATTGATGTGAAGGTGCTTGCATAACTATTCAAGGCAAAATGATGTTCTCACTGATGGGAGATATAGAATGTACAATTTGCATCTCATCAGAAAAAAAAAATTCGTTGGTTTCTTCTACAAAGCACTAATGTTCCTCAATACTGCTGACTGTGCTATTTTGAGAAATAGCCAGCATGCCCTCCGCCGTTAGAGAGTAAAAGGAAATATTGCCTCCCCAGGTGTCACATTTCCTTTCTATAATGGAAGGATGTGTGGGACAGCATTTCAAACATAGTCACAGAGGAAAAAGGAGGCTGACAAGTAAGATGGATGAATGAGAGGGAAAACATGTGTTGAGAAGGAAGCTGTCAGATATAGATCCCGTTTGTGAATCAGAAGCATCCTAATTAAAAGTGCCCATCATAAGAGTCTTTGGGGAGGAAAGAAAAAAAAAGGAACCCATATCTTTGCAATACAAGAGATCTCAGAGACAAGGCATGGCTCAGGGGCTCCAATGAAAAGTAGCATTCACATTGGTGGCTGTATCCTGGCATCTTGGATATTAATTGCTTCTATAAGTCAACCCAGGAAATCTGCATCCTCACCAAGGAAGCCTTTAAATATAAATAACATCACAAATTTAGTTGACGTAAAGAAGTTGAAAACACTGGGGTGTTACTATGCAATTTGGGGCTGAGTTCTTCCAACTTCTCATCAATAATGATTTTTTTCTTTCCCACAATTGGAGTCCTGAGCCTTCTGTGTTTACAGTGACATTAGTCAATTCCCTAGATACACTGGGTGAAATTAAATAAAGGACTGCAGGGAAATATGTCTATAGAACATGAATCTTTAATGGACCTTCATCCCTGTAAGTCGTATACCAGAAAGAGACTTGCAGAAACAGATCTAGCATGTAGCCACCCATGAAGGCTAGGTGGATGTGAACAGATAAATGAGTATCCCTATTCTTCTTTTGCTTTATTTATAGCATAGAGGGGCTGGATTCAATAAACTTTGAGGTCTTTCCACTCTGACCTTCAGACTCTGTCATTTTTCTCAAATTTCCCTCCTCCTTCCTAGGAAGTACATAGAGGCCACTGTTAATTTGTGGTGGATTTGTGGTGGGAGGGAAGTGGTGGTAGTTAAGAATGCGGGCTCTTATATTAGACTGCTCAGGTTCAATCTCATCTCTACCACTCACTATCTGTGTGACTTAGGACAAGTTACCTAAACTCTCTGTGTCTCCATTTCCTCATCAATAAAGTGGGGCAATAATAGTACCCATATCTCATACAGTTGCTAAGATCTAATGGAAAAATCTATACAAAACAGTTGTTATAGTGCCTGTTACATAGTAACCATGCAGCAAGTGTTTGCTAATGTGAGAGAATACAATCACTGCACACATGTGAGAGGATACAATCTCTGCCACACATATGGTCAGAGGCAGACCTGCAGAAGTGGAGTAATTGCAGGAATCAGGAGAGGGATCCTTTGTTACAAAATAAATAAATGCTACTTGCTGATGTCAAGATTTCTTTTACAGTGTAAAAAGAGAACAATAGCACACCAGTTTGAGTTCATATTCTGTTGTAAATAGACGTATTAGTCTGTTCTCATGCTGCTAATAAAGACATACTCGAGACTGGGTAATTTATAAAGAAAAAGATGTTCAATGGACTCACAGTTCCACATGGCTGTGGAGGCCTCACAATCATGGTGGAAGGTGGACAAGGAGCAAAGGCACGTCTTACATGGCAGCAGGCAAGAGAGTGTGTTGCAGAACTGCCCTTTATAAAACCATCAGATCTCATGAGACTCATTCACTATCATGAGAACAGCACAGGAAAAACCCACCCCCAGGATTCAATTACCTCCCACTGGGTACCGCCCACAACACATGGGGATTATGGGAGCTACAATTCAAAATGAGCTTTGGGCGGGGACACAGCTGAACCGTATCAATAAATTTTACTTTTTTATTGACTGATTGAAAATAGGCTTATAAAAAAGGTATTTGATGGAAGAAAGAGAAATACAAGGATAAATAAATGATCTAGCAAGGGGAAAATATATGAATGAAAGACCAACTTCTGTTACCTTTAATATTGCATGGTTTCATTGTCAATCTTATGTTTATTTATGGATCAAATTGATTTGTATCTTTATAAGCACCTTCTTCAAAATGATTCAGAAGACTCAATTTGGGGAGGCTATATTCAGTCTATATTCATGATTAGGTCATATTCAAAAATTTGGTTTTATTAAAACAGATCTCATCCTGAATCACAAGAAGGGCCTTTCCATAGGCAGCCACGCTTGTAGATTTTTACATACTCTAAAATATTACTAGTGCTAAATACAAGTGAGTCACTCAGAGTGTCCCTGAGGGTTTGACTCCACCAGCAGCCCTGCTATAAACCTGAGAACATTGGGCCAAAGGCCATATCTTGAAAAAATACTTTAACACTGACCAGAGTGCTTTATCAGACACAGATGTCTCCAGAATTAGGCAGTATCAAACCACGTTCACAGATTTCAGCCAAACACAAGCCAAAATATATTCAAAAGTCCATGAGTTGTATGGCTGCCTGATTTCTGGCTCCTCATTAAGAGTAACTTGATAAAATATACCTGAAAGGCATGAGGTTTGGCAGAGAAATACCAGATTAAGATTATAACTCATTAAATATTTAAAAACCCACCTACATTAGTATTTTTCAGCTGGTAGGATCATCAGTCATATGGAACTACAGTTTTTATGTATTTTACTAATGCAAAAATATCATAACAACACAAGCCAGAGTGACACAGGAAGCTATAGAAAAACAAGGGAGGAAGAAGAAGAGAGGGAGTGAAAAAGGAAGGACAGAAGCTTAGTTTCAAAATTAACTCAAACAAAAAGTGAGCAATCCAATAAATAGCAAAACCTATCTACAGTCAAAGGGAGGTTTTTGTGTGCCTCTGTATGTCAAGTTCATTCAGATGCCATTGCTTGCCTTTCCTCATGCCTTATTCACTAAATCAGGTCAGCCAAACAGCCAATTCAATCAATTGTTTAAAAATAAGCTGATGACCTCTTTCAGTGATAGAGATATGTTTTGAAAACACCATTTTTAGTCCAGTGCAGGGTGCAATATCTTCTACAAAGTGGTTATCCAATAATAATTTGTTGATAGATTCATCTAATAATGAAAAATACAGGCTGATAATTGAATTAACACTTTTAAAATCAAAAGCTACGTATACAATGTGCCACGTTAACAAACTTAAACATTCTTTGAGAATATTAATTTCTAAGAACCTAAAAAAAAGAAACTACCAACTTTTTTAATGTAAAGGTTGTCTTTCAATTGTTAGGTATATACAAGTACAGGGAACATTGAATATAACTACTTTTAAGGAATTTTGGCTTTTATAAGTTCTAGTAAACGACTTATAAGAGCAGTGGCAAGAGGGGATTTACCTCCCCTCATGTTATCTATTGAAGAGTAAATGAGAACCTGCACTATTAAATTGGTCCTTTTGAATCAATGTTTAATTATGTAGGTTATGGAGAATGTACTAATGGTCTTTTTATGAATATTAAACGAGCAGAAATATTCTGTATCCTGGAGTGCAGAATAAGGAATCACTCATGAACATTATTTAGCCAGTTTGCATGAAATAGATATTTAACACTTTCACTGAAATTTAGCACATAGAATTACTTGCAACATCTACAGAGAAAGCCAAGGTATTTGTAAAAAAATAAACTGGATGGAGGAAATAATGGAGCCAAACATTTCAGGTGTTTTTTTTATTTTTTCCTCCTTTGTAGATTTACCTAGTGCTCAAAGATAGACACCAAAATGCAGTGACTGCTAAAGTCAAATAGAGCTTGAGGCAAATTTCTTCAAACTTTCAAGGAGGACTCCTAAAATGAGTAAGAATGTCGAGAATAATCAATGATGAAAGTCAAGCAAGACGAAATGAAAAACATGGAGATTATTAAAATAGCATCAGACAGAAAATGGCACATTTGGAAGACAAACAAAGATCCAACATATACATAATTGGTGTTTAAAGACACTACAAAATCTGTAACTAAAACTTTTTTTCCCAAAAAGATAAAAAAAGAAAACATTCCTTTAATAAAATGGGGCCAAAATGTATAGATTAAAAGACCACATCATATTCCAAGGTAGGATAACACTGACTGAAAAATGCAGACTTTCCCTGTTTAAGTTACCAGACTCTCGTGGGCATGATGTCAAGAACACCAAATCAACTATGACAGTAAAAAATCATCAGCTTAGCCTCAGCCTTCCTACAAGCCACATTCAACGCTAGAAACTGCTAAACTTTCCGGAAAGTTCTAGGGGAAAAAAAGTGTGGTCTTAAAAAAGTACATAATTATATACTTGCAACTAGAAAGGCCAAAGATATATATCCTCATATATTCCAAATTTCAGGTAATATAGTTTCCATGGACACTGCTTGGGGAAACGACTTGTAAATAAACCTCAGGCAATCAAGACATGAATGGAGAAGCCATAATGAAAAGACTGGTTGTGAACATTGAATAAATTTAAATATAGGATTCAGGCTAAATAACTGTGAGAAGAGGATATGAGTTTTATAGACCAAAGCAATGAATAAATAGTATACCTAAAAATGTTGAGAGGTAAAGAAAGGAGGTAAGAGAATAGAGTAAGTAAGCTAATCTCCTCTTCTTTCCAAGTTGGGGTCAAAAGATACAGTTTAAAGCAGATAAATCTCAGGCTTCAGTGTAATATGTTAAAGTACAAAATAACTCCTAGAGAAATTGAAATAATATAAACAACACAAGTTGAGTTGTGGAAGGGAAGGAAGAAAGATATGAAGAATCATAAATATTAATTTTCTCATATATTAGAGATAAAAAGGAATATTTAAAGATGATAAAAAACAGAAGTTACAAAATATTTTTAAATAATAAACACATAAAAATGAAATTAAAAACAACATAAGCTAAATAGTAAGAGGTGTAAAAAATATAAACAAAAGAAACATTCCAAATAAAAATACCAGAAATGTAGCTTGTAATAGCAAAAGTAAAGTAAATAAGGCCACCAAAAGGGAACTGATTAGATAACTTTTGCAATATCTACACAATGGAATACTATAGAATTATGTAAGAAATGAGATAGAGCTTTTTTGAAAACAACTTCCAAGGTACTTGGTAAAGGAAAAAAACAAAACAAAATGTCAAATAGTATATAGACGATTTTTCCGCTTGTGTAAAAAAAAGATATTCACTGTACATACACACAGACACACATACAACAAATATTTGTATAGGCAGGGCATATTTCTGGAGGTACGTAGAAGAAAGTGTTAATAATGATATGTCTTTCTTGGGTGGAAGAATGGTATAAAATTGAAGAAGACTTATTTTTCTTTGTCTTTCTTTGGGTACAGTAACTAGTACTTTGAAAAAGATAAAATAAGACCAGTTAGTGTGAGAAAATACATATATATATATATTCACATACATATGTATACATATATGCATAAAACTATGTATTTATTAGTATTTAATAAACATGTGTATGTAAGAGTGTGTGTGTATATTCAAAGAAGAATCACAAACTAACAGAGTAAATAATAAGTTGGCCAACAAATTTTGTTAAAAAAATAAAAAAAGTCAGGTTAGATTTTTTACATTGTATTAAAATAAATTCCAAACCAATAAAAGAGATAAATGTGAAAAAAAAAACAAAGCCAGGCACAGTCCTGTGTTTGTGTGCCTGTATTCCCAACTACTTGGGAGGCTGAGCAGGGAGGACTGCTTGAACCCAAGGGTTTGAGAACAGCCTGAGAAACATAGAAAGACCCCATATCAGAAAATAAAAAGAAAAGAAAACCAAAAGAAACTGTAAAGGAAATTTTAATTTATATTTAGTTGGGAAGTGATTTTCTAAATATTATCAAAAGACAAAAAAAATGAAGAAGCGTTTGCAACAATATGGCAGTCAAACAGGTTAGTTAGTATTCTTAATACTTAAAAAGCCCTTATAAAGCTGCAAGAAAAACCTATTCTTATCTAAAAGAAGAATGATCGAGAAGGTAAATCTAGATAATTCAATAGATTTTTATTTAGTTAGTGAACTCATGGTATTAGGCTTTGAGAGTTTAGAGGTGAGCTAAGAGCTTTCAGGGAGTTTACAGTTTAGTGGAGGAAGTACATTCTAGAATTAGATGAATTCTCATTTTCTAATTAGTTAGTCAAAATGATTGACTTCATAATTATAAAAGGACCCACAACTGGTTTACTTTCTTTTATGATCATTTAAAGCATTTGGGGCTGGGCATGGTGGCTCACTCCTGTAATCCCAGCACTCTGGGAGGCCAAAGGGGGTGGATCACCTGAGGTCAGGAGTTTCAGTCCAGCCTGGCCAACATGGTGAAACCCCATCTCTACTAAAAATACAAAAATTAGCTGGGTGTGGTAGCAGGTGCCTGTAATCCCAGCTACTCAGGAGACTGAGGAAGGAGAATCACTTGAAACTGGGAGGCAGAGGTTGCAGTGAGCCAAGATCACGCCACTGCACTCCAGCCTGGGCAACAGTGAGACTCCGTCTCAAAAAAAAAATTAATAAAAATAAAGCATTTGGAAGCCAGGTGTTATTCATAACTAATTAGTATGGATTTATAACAATATCAATCCATATAGCAATACCAATTCGTCCCTCAGTCTCTGCTACCTACTAGGCTATAGAAGTATATTATTTCATTTCGTCCTCACAGCTATAGGAAACTGCTTTTTTATTTTTTCAGTTTTTCCTATGGGAAAACTATAGGGCCTAAAGAGATGAAGCAATTTGTTCGAACTCATTCTTTTGGTAAAAGGCATCATCTAAGTCCTTTTCAACCCCCAAATCTATGCAGTAAGGTGATAATATTTGTAAAGAGCAAAATTGGTCAGAAACATATACCTACTAGGTCAGATAATGTGTTCCATAAACATAGCTCTCTATAAAATATGAATGGCTGATTTTGCAGTATAGATGAACTTACTTTATACATTTCTTGACTTTCTGTAAAATATTTTCACTATAAAATATATATACACACATATATGTGTATGTGTATGTATATATGGTGTTTTCATTTTTGTTGGTTTCAGTTTGCCTCTGATAGTCATTAATGATGCAGTTTGATTAAATGATACAATTGCCCTTGAACTATCTATATTCCAAGGCAGCAGAGCAGGAAGAAACATATGGCACCAGTGCCGTGGCAGCACAATTTTAGGCCTCCTCTAGAATTATGTGGCCATGGTGGTGATTTGCTATCAACAATTTCACGACTCTTAATTCAGAGCAGTGGATTCACGGCCTTAAAATGTGAACCTGTCGCTCAGCCAGGCAGCCTCTCACAGCCTGAGCAGTCCAGCTTTTCAGTAGGCAGCTTCTGAGTTTCCCTGCTCATGAAAACTGCACCCGGGAAAATTTGGACCAACTCAGCATTCAAGGACAATAGGACAGGCGTGTGCTCTGTAAATGGCATGCGGCATGATTATCAGAACAACAGACTTTGTATGAAGCAAAAGGAAGAGGAGTGCTTTTTGTGTGTTTGGGCACATGCACACATACATACACTTTCCATGCACAAAACAAAAAACTGTTTCGTAATCATTTACAAAATCTTGTATTCATTGATTGACTAAACGATTACTTTTGCCATTGCAAAGCTTTGTGTTTGAAAAATAAAATTTCATCTCAACATTATAGTATTCGCATTGGGATTTCTTTTCAGTTAAAAATCTGAAGTGCCCACAGTTCTCACCAGTACATTTCTTCCTGTTTTGTTGAATTTATTTTTTCTGGACAGCTTTGCTTTAGTAATACATTTTTATTGTAAGAGGCTCTACATTCTGGCAAATTTGTAGTTGATTATCCTAAACTCATTCAGGGTCAAGTTTCCAGGGACAGTTAACTATGACCTTGTGGAACCAAATGTGGGATGATGATTTTTTTTTTTTTTTGCAAACTCACTAAACCTCTTATTATACTTGTATGAGAGGAAAAAAGCACACTTAGGAATTAAAAGTTATGTTGTCTCATGAAAAATATATGGAGCCCTGCTTTAGATAATGCTGTTAAACATATCAGTGGTTTCCCTTTTTCTTGGACATGCTCTATCCTATAGCCCTTGAGTCCTGATAGAAAGTGTCACCACACTTATTTTCTATTACAACATATATGTGTCACTTTGTAGAATGTATTCTGGTTTTTGAAATGGCCCCTCACCATGGATTCTTTGTTAATCATCTGTTGAATTTCATTGTGCCAATAGACGATGGGCACCTTGTGGTCACTAAAAGGCAGGGATTCCTGGTGATAATGGCATGACCACAACCCGGCTCTTCTCCCTTGTCCTGCTCCACAACTGTCTCACTCAATCTCCTGAGCCGGGATGCTACTGGAAAACCAAATGCAGTGTTTTCCCACAGGCCTGTTCTCGTGAGTTATGGTAAGAAAATACAAAAGGAAGATGACATATATCCTGGTTTTAAATAAGAAAGGAGGGGAATGCCAATACCGATATTATTCAAGCATCATAGAACATGAAGAAGGACAGATTGTTGAAGAGAGCAATCAGGAAATTCCAAATATTGTCCTTCATCAACTCAAATGCCATAGCCTTTGACCTTGAGCACCGAGAAGCTCACTCTTTCAGTTATGCCTCTTTAAAATCCCTTAGAGGCTCCCTCACCCACAGGGTAAGCACCAAGGGCTTTAACCGGGCACATGAGTGGTATCTGTGACCTGGGTTCAACTCTGTTTCTTGTCACTCCTTGACCATTTGTGTAAACTTTTCAGAGACCCCACATATCCCAGGCTGTTTTCACTTCTGGACCTTTGCTTAGGTTCTGCCATCTGTCTAGAATCTCCCCTACTGCCGTCCCCTGGCTCACATCAGATCCTGTAATAACCATCCTCCCAGAAGACTTCCTTTGCTTCTCTTCACTCCCATAATATCTTGCACATGGGCTTCTCATTCCAGTGAGATGAATTCCTTACCACTGCCTATTAAATTGTATGTTTTCTTGAAACACTGTGAGGTCTCCAAAGTCAAGGAGTGTGTCTTATTCATCTACACACTCTGAAGCCCTGTATAGCCTCTGGTATATACTAGGAGTTTAGTAAATATGGGTTGAATAAGTCCCCAAAGTCAAGGAGTGTGTCTTATTCATCTACACACTCTGAAGCCCTGTATAGCCTCTGGTATATACTAGGAGTTTAGTAAATATGGGTTGAATAAGTCCCCAAAGTCAAGGACTGTGTCTTATTCATCTACACACTCTGAAGCCCTGTATAGCCTCTGGTATATACTAGGAGTTTAGTAAATATGGGTTGAATAAGTCCCCAAAGTCAAGGACTGTGTCTTATTCATCTACACACTCTGAAGCCCTGTATAGCCTCTGGTATATACTAGGAGCTTAGCAAATATGGGTTGAATAAGTAAATTATCTTTAAAGGCTTGAAGTCCTTATGAGAACTGTATCTTCAATATCAATTAAGGGGAAAAACTGAGACATACAGCATTAGCGTAATCATGTCTTTGTTCTGTTATCTTGAACAAGTTACGTTTCCTTAGAAGCTCTAATTTCCTCATCTGTACAATGGGTACAATACTACCCACCTCAAAGAGGTGTGATAATTAAATAAGAAAATGCCTAGAAAGATGCTTAGCCAAGCTACTAACATATAATAAGAATTAAATGAGTGTTAGCTACTACAAATGATTAATGTGAAGGTATCCTTTTGACTATCCCTTTGATAACCATATTTTGCAAGAGGTAAATTTTCAGAATCATTTGTTATTTGTACTTGCTGGGGTAATTTTTTGTCTCTTTTTGAGAGTTTTGCTGTTTGATGTTACCCTTTTATCTGACTCATGCTTATCCTTTCCTCAATTTTCTCCCTCTCTGTATAACAAGAAATAGCCAATAAAGAAATAGCCAATAATTCAGGCGCCCAATAATGCCCAATAATTCAGGGCTCAGTAACTCACCACACATTGAGTCAACAGGGATTCCAATTTAGAACCATATCAACAGATATCATCCTCTGTAAATATTTCAAACATTGATGGACATGGCTGTTTTCACTATTCCAAATTACCATATGTGTCCATCATTCAAATTTGTTTCTATTCACAAATAAGCTCTATGATGTTATTCCTGAAAAGAAAGGAATCACAAATCTAAATTTCCATATAAATCAGTTTTAGTCATTCTCATTCCCATCAAGATTTGGCAAGGGAAAGGGAGGTTTATAAACTGATGATAGGAGTAAATTATGCATAATCCCATAGGTCAGCAATGTCTTAAAGCATGTTAAAAACTAAAGGTCAAGCATTAGGAGATATACCTAATGCTAAATGACAAGTTAATGGGTGCAGCAAAACAACATGGCACATGGATACACATGTAACAAACCTGCACATTGTGCACATGTACCCTAAAACCTAAAGTATAATAATAAAAAATAAAAAATAAGGCCGGGCACGGTGGCTCACGCTTGTAATCCCAGCACTTTGGGAGGCCAAGGCAGGCGGATCACGAGGTCAGGAGATCGAGACCACGGTGAAACCCCGTCTCTACTAAAAATACAAAAAAAAAAAAAAAAAACTAAAGGTCAAATCCCCAAAAGTCAACGTTATTTACCAAAGGCCGCAATCTTATTTTACTTCTTTTAAGACCACAAATACTCTTATTTCCCAAAAAGTCTTGAAGATTTGCCTGCACTGTACATAGAATTGGAAATAAAGCTAACTTTGGTCCTCTACTAATTGCAGACCACCCTGCTGTTTGTGGCAGGGTGGTTTCTTCCTCGTGCCACAAATACACCAGGCTCATTTCCATTTTCTTGCTTTTACTCAAATTTTCTCCATCCTCTAAACTACGACTCTCTCAGTTTAAATCCCGGGCTGCACCGTTTATTAGCTCTGAGATCTTGGAAAATGTATTTAACATTCTCTAAACCTCAATATCCTTATCTATAAAATGTAGATATTAATAAAACTAGTATCTATCTCAAATGGTTGTTATCATGATTAAATCAGACAGTGATTTAATTTTTTGCCCCTTTCCTGGTGTTACATAGCATACACTTCATGACCAAAGATATTGTTGCTGCTGTTATTCTGCCTAGTCTATTGCACCCACCTACAAAGGTTTACCCTATACCTTTCACAGGTAGTTTCTCTCTTCACTGTGTGTACTGCATGAGTTGCACTCAGCACTTGATTTTATATATATATAGGTGACCCATGAACAAGGATTTGAACTTATGAGTACACTTACACCTGGATTTTCTTCCTCCTCTGCCAACCCTGAGACAGAAAGACCAACCCTTCCTCTCCTCCTCTTCCTCCTCCTCTGCCTACTCAGTGTGAAGATGAAAAGGATGAACACCTTTTTGATAACCCACTTCCACTCAATGAATAGTAAATATATTTTTTCTTCTTTATGATTTTCTTAATAACATTTCTTTATCTTGCTGTATTATAAGGACACAGCATATAATACATCTAACATAAAAAAAAATGTGTTAATTGACTGTTTATGTTATAGGTAAGGATTCTGATTAACAGTGGGCTATTGGTTAAGTTTAGGGGACTCAAAAGTTTTTTTTTACTTTTTTTTTTTTTTTTTTTTTTTGAGATAGAGTCTCGCTCTGTGACCCAGGCTGGAGTGCAGTGATGCGATCTCGGCTCACTGCAACCTCTGCCTCCTGGGTTCAAGCCAATTTTCCCGCCTCAGCCTCCCAAGTAGCTGGGATTACAGGCGCATGCCACTACACTGGCTGATTTTTGTATTTTTAGTAAAGACAGGGTTTCACGATGTTGGCCAGGCTGGTCTCGAACTCCTGACCTCAGGTGACCCACTCACCTCAGCCTCCCAAAATGCTGGGATTACAGGTGTGAGCCATTGCACCTGGCCGAGTCAAAAGTTTTATACAGATTTTTTTACTGCATGGGGGTTCAGCACCCTTAACTCCCACATTGTTCAAGGGTTAATCTGTATCCTCTTCATACTATAGTAAATGACAATACTCTGTTCTCCTTTTAGGCACACAGGGGAATTGTCCTTTCCACCTTTCCTGCCATTTGGGGTGGGGGAAGCCCACAGGAGTAATTCTGGCCAATGAGTTGTAGTCAGAAGTGACATATCACTTTCAGGCTACGCCATTTAATTGCTGATGAGAGACCCTCTAGAGCCCTTTCCGCAGCGTCAGTCATCAATCTTGGAAGCATTTGTTGAGACAAGGCCCCTATCAGTCTAGATCCTAAGTGACTGTGATAAGTAGAATCTGTACTACTCCAACAATAAAATGAATGAACTACTGATACACACACTAACGTGGATGAATCACAAAAACACGTTAACTGAAAGAAGCTAGACAGAAAAGAGTATATTCTGTATGATTGCATTTCTATGAAATTGTGGAACAGATAAAACTAATCTATGGTGACAGAAATCTGTAGTGCTGGATCAGTGATTGCATAGGGCAGAGGATGGGGGCATACTGTGAAAGGATACCAGGAGAATTTTTTGGGTGATGGAAATGATCTATGTGTAGATTATGGTGATACGTCATAACTCATTGGATTGCACTCTTAAAATAAATCCAGTTCATTGCGTGTAAATTATACTTCAATAGAGTGATTTAAAAACAAACCACACAAAACAAAAATAAGCAGAACCTCCCTGAGAATTCTTGCTTGATTTGTAATTTAATAAGAAATAAATCCTGTTTTTTAAGTTTCTGAGAATAGAAAGCAAAGTTGTTTGTTATTGCAGCCTGTCCTAACTAACAAGTATACATTGGTTTTATCCTCTTGACCAGAATGTAACAATTTTATGGAGAAGGAGCAAAGTCTTCCCCTTCTTTCTACCCCACAGCACTAATCACAGGCCTAGATACACAGTATCTTCTACTTGACTTAGGCCAACCTACAAATTTCAACATTGCCACTGAGATCCAAAAGGAAAAATGCTCCCAGAAACCAGTTTCTAGTCACTAAGGTGGAAATGTGGTAAGCTAAATAGCAAAAAATAATAATAAAAAAATTTAATTTAATTTAATTTAAAAAATACATAAGTAGGATCCTAAGTCCTATACTCAGGTTTCTTTCAAGACAGATTCTAAGAGTATCTAATGGAAATCCCCAAAACCAGGTATGGTAGAGCTGTAAACAAAGCTGAAGTAGGTCATGTGACTCAGGGAAGCATGGACTGAAGACATTACTATCAGGAAAGAAAGTTCAGGAGTGGTTGCAAAGATAAGAACGTCAAGGCATCATTTTTTGAGATCAATTCGTCAAGAGGTCATCTGCCTAAGAAAAGGACCGTGTGCTAATATCCCACACCAATATCCCACGCCAATCCTGAGTGGGGATGAGTCATACACCAAGACTTAGTAGGGTGATTTCAGACATCTACAAACAAGGTAAGAGAGGGCGGACAGCCAGATGAGAGGAGACTGAGGATCATCTAAGTATGTTTCAAATTAAAAGAAAACGCATATAAATAAGGTTCCCCTCCAAAGGTTCCCACACTTACTAGACAATCAGAATCGATAGGCACGCTTCTCTTTTTGGAGACAGGGTCTCACTCTGTTGCCCAGACTGGAGTGCAATGGCACAATCATGGTTCACTGGACTCTGCAATTCCCAGGCTCAAGTGCTCCTCCCACATCAGCCTCCAGAGTAGCCGGGACTACAGGTGCACACCACTGTACCTGGCTATTTTATTATATTTTTATTTTTATTTTATTTTATTGATAACAGAGTCTCACTCTGTCGCCAGGCTAGAGTGCAGTGGCGCAATCTTGGCTCACTGCAACCTCTGCCTCCTGGATTCAAGCAATTCTCCTGCCTCAGCCTCCCGAGTAGCTGGGACTACAGGTACGTGCCACCACACCCAGGTAATTTTTGTATTTTTAGTAGAGACAGGGTTTCACCAGGTTGGCAAAGATGGTCTCAATCTCTGGACCTCGTGATCCACCTACCTCGGCCTCCCAAAGTGCTGGGATTACAGGCATGAGCCACTGCGCCCAGCCTACTTGGCTATTTTTTAATATTTTTTTGTATATACAGGGTCTCACTATGTTGCTCAGGCTGATCTCAAACTCTTGGCCTCACGCAATCCTCCCATACAGGCACATTTTTAAGAATATAGATTACCAGGCAGCATCCCAAACTGACATACTCAGAATCTCCTGGGATAAGATAGAGGCTGAGAATACATGTTATTAATAATATTGCCAGTTAAGTTTGATGATCAGTTCAATCTGGGGAACCTCAACTCTATTTTCCTGGAAAAGAATCACTCCTTCTGCAGCTGGGGATATTCTGGGCCCCAGAGAGAAAATCAAGGTGCTGCCCATCCTGTAAAGAAAGGCACCTGGAAACCTGGGAGAATAAAGAGAGACGCTGGTAGGAACTGTTCCAACTTTCCCTCTTGCCATTGGAGACCCAAGGACTACGAGGAAGTAGGGACTCCAAGGAAACCTGGGTGGTCCCCACCTTGTTTTAATTACATAGCTCCACTGTCAGGTGTTTTCCTGAGGGACAGAGCCTCCGTGCGTCTACTGACAAACCTGAGAGGCATCCCTGGGAGTCAGTATTTCAGCCTTCCGTGCTGCATCATTTTACCTGAATCAGGAGAAATTTCAAGGCAATATAAATAATGTATACCTTTTCTTTAAAAATCAGTGTAAATATATCATAGACTGTACAGTAAATAATAAATACATTTGGAAAAAACAATATAAATATTTGATAGTTTGCAGAGCAACTGTTAAGCCTGGAATTACATATGAATGTTCAAAAAAATCCAATAAATCCTAAATTACATACAAATGGTTCAAAAGTGACCCAAACACAGTCATGGATGCAGTTTTAAAAATTGCTGTGTTTCTCTCTTCACCAGGGGAGTGTTAAATCAAGATGTCACAGTCTGTAACTGCCAGCTTGTGAATCATCTGAAATTTTGGTAACTCCCAAGTGCCTATGCCTTCTGATAATACTTGGCTTGCATCTTAAAATAATAAAAACATCCTCTACCTATGAGAGAAATTCAGGAATACCATGCTATGCAGCTGCTGCTTTTAATGCAAAGAAGTTCCAATCCTGCAATGGTTGCTCCATAGAAAGATTGAATAATAAACATCAAATGCCTCTTGCAAACCAAACAGGTAAAATTTTTCAGACCCATCATCAGTGGGTCAAATTCGGAGGAGGAAGCTTCAAACAGTTAAATTTATTTTTTCAGGTTATCAGGGACTTGTTTTATATTCATAAAATAATCAATCCCTTCTGCCACTGGCTCCTGGTCCTTGATCCGTTCCATCTTCACATTTCTGTGCTCTTCTATAATGATACGGAACTCCTCACAAGTTCATCTGTGTCCTCCTCCGTTCTATTAATTCCTGCCATGGATGCCCTTTGAGACTCAGTCCCAGGAGGGCTCCCTTGGGAGATCATTCTCACTGAAACTTGTCTGTGCCTCCATTGTAGCATGTGTCCTAGAGAATTCAAAGGGGGGTTTGCATTATTCACTACCATATTCTGGAACCCAAAAGAGTGTCTGGCACTTAGTCAACTCCATAAATATTTGTTGAACAAATGAATGAAGGGATGCATGCATCTCTGTCTTACTTAGTGACAAAGGACAGTTTTTTTTATTTTTGTTTTTTGTTTTTTGAGACAGAGTCTCTCTCACTCTTTTGCCCAGGCTACAGGGCAGTGGTGTGGTCTCAGCTCACTGCAAACTCTGCCTCCCAGGTTCAAGCAATTCTCCCGCCTCAGCCTCCTGAGTAATTGGAATTACAGGCACGCAACACCATTCCCAGCTAATTTTTTCGTATTTTTAGTAGAGACAGGGTTTCACCATGTTGGCCTGGCTGGTCTCAAACTCCTGACCTCAGATGACCCACCTGCCTCAGCCTCCCAAAGTGCTGAGATTACAGGTGTGAGCCACTGCGCCCAGCCCAAGCACAGTATTTTTATACGTCATGTTCTCAGAGCCTGTTCCAGCACCTCACACAGAGTAGGTGTTCAATAAAGATGTCTTGAGTAGATAAACAGACCTAACCAGGTAATGTGTCAGTGCGTTGTGATGGCAGATGCAGTGTGCAAAACAGAAAGGGAGAGGGAGAGAAGAAATAGGGATGTACCAAACTCCAACTTTACTCTTCCTATTGAAATATACATATCCCTGGGGAAGATGAATAGGCACACGCCTTAACAAAGGGTTATGAGGAACAGGAAGGATACATTTTATTTTCAAAAATAAATCGCCGTAAGTTTTAAAAATCTCTCTGGTTATACCCATATAGTATTTATATAGTAGATACTTCTAAGAAGCTCAAAACACAGCCGTGTTTGGTACATTGGATTTTGCATCAAATCACTCCTGTGTGGTTAGTTGATGGAGGTCATTTATTCATCTCATTTTCCCCTTGAAGGAAGCAAAGGCAAATTAAAGGAAAAGTTCTAAAGGCTTGTCCAGAGGCGCTCAAACATGCAACAGTGGATCCTGCGTCCTTGCCACAGCCCTTTGGAGCACATTGCCCCAAAAGGTTAGGTGCATAAGTCTGGTATTAAGAAGCTCCAGCTGTCTATTATCTACTAATCAACAACAGTTCATAGAGTCTTAGCTCTTTGGACAGTGTGGAATAAGCTGATAGATCCGTGCAGTGTATGTAGGTGTTCCAACACATCCTATTGTTTGTAGGTAAAGAAAATTTTCAGTTAGGTTCGGTAAGGAGTGGTGTAAGGGAGTCACTCAGGTTTATAGTTCTTTAAGTGTTTTAGCTATTTGTAATAAAACGCACCCTAGGATATTGACAGGGAGAGGCATCCAGAGAAAAATAAGATATGCTTTCTGATCTCATGGAGCAAAGAATCTAGTTGACTCATAGGATAATAGGCTCATACAATAATCTAATTAAAGAATCTAGCTGACAAGTACTCAGGAAATGCTTAAATTTTAATGTGTAGCATTAGATGGCAGGTTTAATTAAATGAAATAAATAATGCATCATTTAGGGTTCTGTTTGTTGCATGAAACAGTGACTGAAGTAGAAAAGAAACTTAGTGTAAGCACATGGAGTATTATGGGATAGAAAAGAAGGCTGAAGAGGCTTGAAGCCTCAAAATGAATTAACAGTTCTTTGTGTCTTCCAAGATTCTATTCAAGATTCAAAGTCTCCGTAGGAAGAGTCCAGTGGGCTGGTCCCTTTGGCCATACTGGGGCAATAATAGGAAGGATCTAATGGAAAAGACCTATATGGATTTCTCAGCCTCTCACATAGGAGGGCAGAACCTCTGGGTTTATCATTTCTCTGCAACTCCACCCACTGAGTAATTCCCCCAAAGGGCACTGAGGTGCTATCAGGAGGGAGGAATGCAAGAAGGGCGGCCAAACGATGGCAAATGTTCTTTACCATGAAAGAAATTCAGCAGAGGAGGAAATCTCTGGACATGAATCAGAGAAGAATCATGGAGGAGGTGGGACTTGAGGTTGGTAGATGTGTTCCCAGCACTTAATTAGATGGAGCAAGAAGAAAACTCATGACTAATACAGGAAGAGGTGAGGTTGGGACAGCAGATAATGTTGTCAAATAATAAAGTTCATTGGACTTAAATAATAATAATAAATACTTATTTTTTTTTTGAGATGGAGTCTCGCTCTGTCACCCAGGCTGGAGTGCAGTGGCTCAATCTTGGCTCACCACAAGCTCTGCCTCCCAGGTTCCCACTGTTCTCCGGCCTCAGCCTCCCAAGTAGCTGGGACTGCAGGCACCCACCACCACGCCCGGCTAATTTTTTCGTATTTTTAGTAGAGACGGGGTTTCACTGTGTTAGCCAGGATGGTCTCAATCTCCTGACCTCATGATCCGCCCACCTCAGCCTCCCAAAGTGCTGGGATTACAGGCGTGAGCCACTGTGCCTAGCAATAATAAATACTTTCTGTGTGTGTGTGTGTGTGACAGAGTCTCGCTCTATTGCCCAGGCTGGAATGCAGTGGTGCGATCTTGGCTCACTGCAAGCTCCGCCTCCCAAGTTCAAGCAATTCTCCTGCCTCAGCCTCCCAAGTAGCTGGGATTATAGGCGCGCACCACCATGCCCAGCTAATTTTTTGTGTTTTTTTAGTAGAGACGGGGTTTCACCATGCTGGCCAGGCTGGTCTCAAACTCCTGACCTCAAGTGATCTGCCCACCTCAGCCTCCCAAAGTGCTGGGATTATAGGCATGAGCCACTGAGCCTGGCCAATAAATACATTTTTAAAAAAAGGATGTGCAAGTTTATTTGGTTGCCAGGCAAGAGAATATATTCCAATGAAGAAATGTACTGAACTAGGTGAAAGGTAAAAGTTGGGAATTTTAAGATTGACTATTCCATATCCAAAATGCTTGCAATCAGAAGTGTTTCAGATTTTGGATGTTTTTAGATTTTGTAATATTTGCATTAGACTTGCTGATTGAGCATCCTAAATCCAAAAATCTAAAATCCTAAATGTTCCAATGAGCATATCCCTTGAGCATGATGTTAGTGCTCAAAACATTTTGGATTTTTGAGCATTTTTGTTTTTCATTTTTACATTTGGGATGTTCAACCTGTATTCACAAATGAGTTGATAGTGGTTACATCAAACTTGCTCTCTGCACAGTGTGGAACGAGCCAATAGAGCTGTGCAGTGTCCATGAGTGTTCCAACACGTTCTATTGTTTGTAGGTAAAGAAAGTTTTCAGTAAGGACTGATGTAAGGGAGTCACTCACATTCAAAGTTCTTTAATTGTTTTAGCTAGTTGTAATAAAACACAGCATTCCGTTTTGATATCTCTTGGGTAGGAGGAAAACTTTTCTTTTAGAGTGCTCAGCTACAGTTTTAATCACAAATAAGAATAATAATGTTTATATATGCATAACAAATAAACCTTAAACTTTAACGTTTACAAATTCTTTCACAAATGTTAAGACAACTGGGCCTCACCAAACTTCTATGCCATATCTATGACCTCTGTTTCTGTTTTCATTTTACAGAAAAGAGCCAAGTTCAGAGAGGTGAATGATTTGCCCGAGATAGCAACCAGGGTCAGCCAGCTGACTATGTATTTCTTTTTCCAAGTCATGCTTCATAAGGAGGTAGCAAAATATTACACCACATATGAATTTTAGTAATCCATGCTTTCCAAAGATCTAGATGAAATAACCTAATAAACATTTATATATATTTTCAAGATAAAGATAAAATTCCTCTGATTAAAAAACTAATAACAACGGCTCTTTTAATGGGAGAAAGAATCATGGAGCGCACGTGTCATCAGGTATCAAAGATTTACCCAGTGCTTCACTTTGGGCAAACTCTCCTCCAAGACAAGCCAGGGCCCGTGGCTGAGAACCTGGGGAAAACCCTAGAGTCAGACTGGATGGAGAAATGAGAGAGAGGAAGGACTGGCCTGCAACCAGAGTTTTAAGGGCAAGGAATCCAAAGGATTTCATTGATGGCAAAGCTGCAAACCAGAAGGAAGCAGGTGATTGAACCAAAATTGCTCTGCAAAAGCAGAAAAGGCAGAAAGAAATCAGAGAGTTACAAGACTAGAGCCAGAAACCTCAAGCAGAATGGTGTAGGAAAGAGGCTTTTGGAGGATAGGGCGTTTCCCCAAGGCCCGCTGTAAAGAGAGAGAGATGTTGGAAAGAGGGGAACAGGCTCCCAGAACCTGATAAAAGGAAGACATAAGAAAGCCCAAGAAAGAATCACCCTTAAATAGCTCTCAATCAAGCTGTAAAGATAAAACATAAACATTGAAAGATACAGTTAATAGCACAGGACAATAAACCAATAACAAACTAAAGAAGTGAATGGGAGACACAGGAGGTCAGGAAAGGAGAAGACCATTCCAGGCTAGTCGGCCTCTGAAAATTCCACCAAGGAATGACACAGATCTTGAAAAATGTGCTTATGGCCCATATCTCTTGCCAATTTGCTTCAAAATGCACTCCCAGGCTTAAAACTCACTTCTCGATTTATCACTCTTGGGGAATGTAGCCCTGGCTCCCTTCATTTCTAGTTTTTCTATTCCTACACTAGATGATTTTTCTGAAAGCCAGCCAAAGTATCAGATCACTCTGCCTTCATTTCACCGAATTTCAACAGACTTATATTGAGTACCTCCACTCTGTGCTTGGCACTGTACAATGTGCTGGACTTAGAGAAAGTAATAAGGGGCAGGCCCCTATCCTGAAGAAACTTGGAGTTATTCGTTCAGGAAATACAGACATATACAAAAATACTTATGTAGGAAGGTCTACAAAAGGAAACAGTACAAAAGCTAAGAGCAATGGATTCTTTTTGTATGTGTGTGTGTGTGTGTGTGTGTGTGTGTGTGTGAGCAACAAGGCTGTTTATTTCACCTGGGTGCAGGCGGCCTGAGTCCAAAAAGAGAGTCAGCGAAGGGAGATACGGGTGGGGCCATTTTTATAAGATTTGGGTAGGTAAAGGAAAATTATAGTCAAAGGGAGGTTGTTCTCTGGCGGGCAGGTGTGAGAGGAGGAAGGACTTTTTTGCATTCATTTATTCAGCACGTTTCTGAGCATTGACCAAGTGCCCAGCACTGTGATGAGCACTGAGAATCACTCACTGTTTATTTAGGAAGCCACAGTGCTTCCTGAGGAGTAGTTTATATTTTAAGTTGGGAAGAAGCCCATCTGAGTGAGAACCAAGAAGAAATGTTTTGGTCATCCTGAGACTTAAGTATGAAAGGTAAAGAGTTGCAGAATGCAGAATGGGTCTAATATGGTGATATGGTTTGGGTTGGATCCCCACCCAAATCTCATGTCAAATTGTAATCCCCAGTGTTGGAATGAGGCTTGGTGGGAAGTGATTGGATCATGTGGGTGAATTTCCCCTTTGATGCTGTTCTCATTATAGTGAGTGGGCTAATTGTTTAAAAGTGTGTAGCACCACCCCCTCCTCTCTTCTTCCTCCCTCTCCAGCCACATGCAAGACATGCCTGCAAGATGTGCTTGGTTTCCCCTTCACCTTCCACCATTATTGAAAGTTTCCTGAGACCCTACCCCCTCTGCCAGCTATGCCTCCTGTATAGCCTGCAGAACTGTGAGCCAATTAAACCTCTTTTCTATATAAATTACTCAATCTCAGGTATTTCTGTATAGCAGTGCAAGAAGAGACTAATATATTTGGTATCATCATGATGGACTTCTTGATACATGACCTATTCCCCCAGATCCCTTCCAAATCATGCACGGTCCTCTTAGGAATTTGCCATGAGCAAAAGTAACAATCCCAAATACCTGTCATTTAAACAAGATTCCTGTATTACTCATCAAAAAGAATATTCACTACAGCAGAAAAGTCTATGCATGGGCAGAGATGGGACACAATTCAGGGTGGCATCAACTCTGCCTTGCACCACTAGTACACATTCTGGTGCAGGCCAAGGGGAAGCCAGTCAGAGGGTCTACAGCCCACCACTCCAGAAACCACTCCAGGTTCTTAGCCTCTGCCAGACTCACAGTTTCTGAAGGACTGGATGACTACCACTCAGAATCATCTCTAGCTACCGATTAGTACCTACCCCACAGGGTTGTTAGGAGGATTCAACGAATTAATAAGTTGCAGGGTTTAGAACTACCTGCTACATAGGAAGTATCCTATAAATAATAAATATTTTACCACTATTAGTCAGTAATCAGTCCAAATATGTCAAGCAATTGCTTTTTAAATTATGAGCAAACAAGGAGAGAATGGAGAAATCAGTTTATTAACTGCACTTAAGACGTACGGAAAGTGTGTAATTGGCTGCAAAATTCCGATTTTTAAAAAACTCAGAACCATGATCATCTCCCTGGTTATACGAGTAGAGTGGCCATGCCCTCCTAGTTATTAGTAATTGCAAACGCCATGTGTATATGTGTTAATACATGTGCATATATGTGTGCCATGTATATGTGTGTGTCAATTATTTAAAGCAGCCCTAGAGACAGCTATAAAAGCAGCCTGCAAGCATCTTTTTAAATATGATAAGCAGTTTGTTTTCTCCAAAATGTATATCAAGGAATTCACTTCTTCATTTCTCCCATCCATTCCAACCTCACCTGGGTCTTCTTTTCACCTCTTATTCCAAAACTCAAAAATGGGAACGACATTTTGGATATGTCTTCTGATATATTTTCCTTTTCAGTAATCTGATTCCTGCCCCCACCAAAAAAAATAAAAATAAAATAAAAAACTATCCCATTATTACTGCCTAAAGGAGGGGAGAGCATAAACCCCCAGGCTTGAGAAGGAAGTGGTGGGAGCTCCCAGACTGATTTGGGTGATCCCCAAAGGGGAGGATACCTGCCTCTTGCTTTTCAAGGTGCACATTACAGAAAGCATTAGCTTCCTTGAGAAGATAAAATTTGGACATACAGCCAAATGGATGAGGTAGGTATCCAGGCAGATCTTTGTGGCCAAGTGTGGCATCTGAGAGTCCAGAAATTTCAGTAAGCCCTGTCAGCAAGGAGTGCTATGGGGACCAATGGGCTTTCATAGGATTATTGAGGTTGTAGGTCAGCCAAGGCATGGACCATGGTCTTTAGCAAAAGCAGCCAACGTGATTCCTTCAAACCAGGTGAGCCCAGCTACACTCAGTGGGCCGTAGCACCAGATCCCAGTGAATCTCTCAGATGAATCCAGCAAGGACCCATCAACACCTACTACCCAATCCCCATCCTCCATAACTTATACAGACTTCCTCTTGCACTATGTGCGATTAGGAAGAAGGAAGAATAGAGGAGATCTCTTCAAAGGAAGAAAACCTGCTTTGATTGGGGGTCTGAGCTTTCAAACGACGATTTGAAAGAAACTAATAGAAATGCCACTGACTGAATCATCTTTAATTGATGAGATCAAGCCCCCGCCACCATTCCACCATAAACAGAACTGAGGTAGTTTACAGCAAGGTGAGGCTCATCATAAAAATAAAGTTGCATGCTTTTACATATCTGGTTAAAAGACTGTGCACAAATAACCCAGAGTTACAGTGATGGGGTTTCGCAATTTTGGGGGACATCCAGTATTATCTATAAATAGTTTATCCCATTGTCCCCATAATCTTAACTTTAACTTAGAAAGCATGAAGCTTATCCAAGGAGTATTATCATTTTGGAAATTGTTAATTTTTTTAAGGAAAGAATCATTATGCATTTCTCAACTAAAAGGAAATATTGCTAAACATGTAGAAAACATATAATATAGGCTTCTCACAAGCAAGTGACACTTCTACTCCCACTGCTTTTGGAGAAAGAAAATTTTTCTTTTGGCCTACTTTTAAATAAAAAGGAAAAAAAATAAAATCTGCCATACCACATATATACTACTCCCAACTTATGAAGAGAAGGTAAGTGCCCAATATAAATACTACAGCTAAAGAAAACCAGAAAGAAGGAAAATTATTATAGAATTAAAGTTAAAATGCCCACAAAAGCCAGGAGAACAGAACCGATCTGAAAATGGAATTCTGGGTGCAAAGAAGCATATTAAAGGGTCTCATTTCTTTACTAGATAAAGACTACAAGATCCATGCTTTTCTGTCCTCAAATGTTTCCCAGATCCCAAAGAAGCCTGGCTCTTTTCCAGGGTGGGAATTTGAATACTTTAAAGAGTGCACAACTCGAGATGCAGCAAAAGATGAACAGCCTTCTAATTACCTTAGGTCAGCATAAGAACCTGAAATTGCCATTGCAAAAAAAAAAAAAAGTAAACAAATGATAAAAGATAATTTTCCCTTTTAATGGAAAAGAAATGCAAAATAAAATAAAGCAGAGCTGTGATCTTACAGTTTCAAAATCAAGGAGCAAATATTTTTAGTGATAATATGCAATTTTGATGAGGTTTCAGTAATGCAAGGACTGCTGGCAGCCTACAACCTTTTGGTGAGCAATAGGCCAATCTATAATGAGAGCCATAGAGATGGCCCAGGTCTCTAAACAGCAACACTATTATCCAAATTCTGAGAATTAACATAAAAGAATTCAGAAGAAGCAAATGGCTATCTACACAAAGATATTTACTATAGTCTTTTCTATCCTGCCAAGGCAAACAAACAAAAAACTCAAAAACTAGAAACAACCAAATGTCCAAAACAGGTTTATGACACATTAACATAATATTCTGCTTCCTTGAAATTATTTACAATGCAATCCACATAAAAATATGAAGCTATATTTATTATATATTGTTAAATGGAAAAATAGGATATCAATATGTACCTACCCTCTTTCAAAAGACGTGAAAATGCATGCAATATGAAAATAATAAATACAGATTTACTCTATAGCAAAGTTCCATTTTCTTTCTTACTTAAAAACTCCTTAATATTATTTTTGTGATTTCAATAAACTATTCTGTCTCTTCAAAAGCGTATTTTTTAAGAAAGTCCTTTCAAAAAGCAGTGTGTCTCTGATATAAATCCAGAGGGTAAAACTACAGTGTAAAGAATTATCTTTTAAAGGTAGAAAACTTAGAGATAAAGAAGAGACGTAAAATGGTTGGAGTGAATAATATTGTCTGGGAGAATCCAGTCTCACTAGTAACCATTTCTTAACACAGGAGAGCCAGGTGGTAGAATTTTTGTATTTTGTTTCATTTTGTGTGTGTGTGTCTGAAGCTCTCTCTCTCTTAACTATGGAAGGTGAGAGATTAAAAATAATAATAATAAAATAAAAACTCTCATCGGTTAGCTATACTATAGAACTCACTGCCAATTCCGAACAGAAAAGAAAACACCAGCTTGGACCAGAGTTAACGCTACATAAGATTCTTACACCTAAGAAATTAATGCCCCTACCAAAAGTACCCATAGGAGCTTTTAAAATCAAAGCTCAAAGTAACATGTGGGTAGCCCTGCCTTGGACAGAGCCCAATATTTGAAGGTTAAAGTGTTTTCTAAGGAGAGAATGGAAACCAAACTCAATTAAGGAGAGATGGATAGTAAATTGAATTTAGTGCTCTAAGGTGCATTATACTTTGGGAATTGTACTTCTTTAAACAGTCAGCACGGTAGAGCAGAAAAAGCACTACACCAGGCGTCAGATGATTGGGTGCTAATCACCGCTTTGCCACTAACTACCTGATGGCCTCAGAGAGGAAAAATGCTTGTGTTTGGTTTTGTTTCATTTGAAAATTGAAGAAATTGGGTTAGATGGCCCAAGTCTACTCATAGGACAGATCTGTTCCTGGTGGAACTGCTTAGGAGGCTGGTATCAGATATTTGAGAGACTGCAAATTACGTCAAGAAGTGTTGTTGTCATTGAACGACTATTTCACAGAGAATAGGTCCCCATTGCTAATGTCCTCCAGCCCAAGAGCACCAGACATACACCTTATTCAACCAAATCAGGCTTATTGGCTCATTACATTGAAGGACACACCACATTATGGAGAACCATGAAGTGGGCGTCTCAGTTAGAGGGTTTTAGAATGGACTTGTGTTTGGCTTGTTAGGTAACTTAAAGGAAGGCTCAAGAAAGCACAGTTTTGTTTCACATAGGGTACCATCAGAAAGCAGGGTAATTCTGGCTGGGCACAGTGGTTCACGCCAGTAATCCCAGCACTTTGGGAGGCCAAGGCAGGGGGATCATGAGGTCAGGAGATTGAGAACAGCCTGGCCAACATGGTGAAACCCTGTCTCTACTAAAAATACAAAAATTAGCTAAGTGTGGTGGCACGTGCCTGTAATCCCAGCTACTCAGGAGGCTGAGGCAGGAGAATCACTTGAACCAAGGAGTCAGAGGTTGCAGTGAGCCAAGAATGCGCCACTGTACTATAGCCTGGCGACAGAGCAAGACTCTGTCTCAAAAAAAAAAAAAAAAAAAAAAAAAGAAAGAAAGAAAGAGAGAAAAAGAAAAAAGAAAGTAGGGCAATTCTATCATTGGTTATCTTAATTTTTTTTTTCTAATAGGAGGAACAGTGAGGCTAAAGCTATAATTGGTAAAGAAGCAGCAATCACTCATATTAGCCCAGAAAGGGAAATGTTTGGCCATTTTGGTCTGGACATGTTCTTGTCTTTGACTCTGTTCAGACATGTTTAGAGTTGTTTTATTTTTGTCTTGCTCCCTCCACGACTGGAGACAGGTATTGTCTAATATTGACATTCTGTGAAATTGTTTATGTCCTATAGAACTCTATGGTCTAGCTGTTACAACCAGACATCTCCAAGCAGACAACAGTCAGAGGCTGCAGTTTTCTTTCTTACCATGAAGGAAATAATTAACTCCAAGGGTAAGTAATTAGCTGACAAGCCAGAAAATGATGGCCCCAGGCTGGAAACTATTGAAAAGTACTCAATCCATAAAGCTGAAGCTCTAGGAAAATGACCTAGAAAACAAGTAAAAGGTATTGACTTGGAAGAAAGAAAAAAAAAAAGACGTATGTATGAGCAGGTGACACAGGATGGATGTAGAGCTGACTCTGGAATAGAGAGCTTCCACTAGGTTGTTCCATTCATGCAGAGGCCCACAGAGTTCATTGCTAAGGCAGAATTTTAAAGAGATTAAGCATGGTCAGACATAGTAACATCTCAACTATTTCCCAACTCTATAATTTTATGAAACCTTGCTCCAAATGCTATTTTAGTTTAAACACAAAATTGATGTGTGTTGAAAATAACAGATGTTGGTTGGTCTATTTTAACAATTTACTTTATTAAAAATAGAATTAAGCCATTAGATGATGTGCTCTATTCGATCTCTCAATTGTCTATGCATGGATCGGGGGGACTACCATTTGCCATTTGAAAGTTACCAAAAGTATAGAAATAATGCTCAAGAGGAAATAAGCTTGTAAAAGTGGGAAGAATATGCATTTCATATTATATGGAGCCTTTCTGGTTTCACAGAGTATGTCCCACTTCTCAAATAATGTATCAGCTCATATCGGAGCGTGTACTCCTATATTTTTCTCAAATATTGGAAAGCTTGTCTTGCCATTGGAGATCTATTTAGTCATGCTAAAATTCACAGTCCGTAATGCTTAATTGGTTTCACATTCTGGTAAGCATCTGTAAGATAGGATTCTGGATAACACTGAAAATTATTTAAACAGCACATGCTGAGGCACAAGCCTCTGCACCACACATCTCTGGATCTCCTGGGGTGTATGCCTAGAATACAATGATACTATATGCCAAGATAACAGGGTTATCAGTATCCTAAGAAGCCCAAAAACAATTTTTGGAAGTTGCAGCAGTATGCATGGCCTGCAGAATGACAGACTAGAGATGGTGTTAGTTCCAGTAATTAACTTTGCAGCATCAGGGGCAGGAAACCCCCTGCGGAGGACATCAATAACCCCATTCCTCAAGGGGAAGTCTTGCTGGTGCCTGGGTGGATCTGTGACCTTTGGCAGATGGAGTAGTATTTGAATACACAAAATCAGGAAAATAAAAATGATAAAAGGAAGGCAATTTGCTAAATGAAATGTACATAAACTGAACTGCCTGTAACAGTTCATCAGAACCTACGAGGATCACCCGGAAGGTTTTTAACCACCTCCACAACAAATGATCATGAAATACCCTCTTTTGTTTTTCATTTCTTTCTTGAAAATATGTACAAGTAGTAAATAGAAATACACTTGGCCCCCACCCGTTTCAGACACTATCTCCTGGTCTCCATGTAGGGTGTGTGTGTGTGTGTGCATGTGTGTGTGTGTGCATGCACGTATGTATGTATGTTCATATCATATACACATATATATACATACATATATATGTTTTTACTTATTTATAATTTTACACCCATTGTAATTTTTATCTGATAACAGAAAGCAAAAGAATGTGTCTCCCTTTCAGGGAAAACCTCCTTAAGAGTTTTTCTAAACAAAGTTTAGTGAAAAGAAGAAATCATGTCATTATGAACCAACCAACCATTCTTAGGATTCAATTTGAGCTGCTTTTATTTGTATCTCAACTCAGCCTTTGTCACCTCAGTCCTCAGTGATGGGAACACTGACCTTGGAAAAACTGCAAAAGTTTCTAGCAGCTCTCAGATGGGTAACGTGAGGCTCTTGGAGGATAATTCTCTACACTGCATGCTCACACTCATCAATCTAGATCCAAGGATGCACATGGCCCCCAAGAGGCCCACGCAGTTCATGGGTTATGGCAGAAGTTCTCACACTTTGCTACATGTTAGAATCACCAGAAGACCTTTGAAACTCCCAATGTGAGACCCCTAGAAAGGCATCAGTACTTTTTAAAGCCCCTCGGATCATTCTAATATGCCACCAAGTTTGAGAAGAAATGATTTAGGGTTAAGGAAAAAAAAATCCCAAAGGTCAGTAAACACCTCATTGTTGTGACTTGGTTGGAATGGGGCCAAGCTACCACCCAATGATGTTTTAGGGTGAGCCACCCCTAAGAGCCAGGGAGGAAACAAAAGGACCCGGTGCAGTTGGCCTAGAGGCCCACTGACAGCTACAGTTTGTTTGTGCAGGATACCATACTCCACCGAGAGTTGGGTAGGACTGAGCGAACCTTTCTTGCCAAGCTTAGAAAAGAGAACAAGTTGAGAGAAAATGCAGGGCAAAGATGCCTCTGTGGCTCTCAGCACTCAGGCAGAAATGATTTCCGCCCTCTTAGCCTACAACTGATTAACATCCATAAAACCTTTTTTGGGGTATGAAAGAGAGTCCAAGGTTACAGTTCTTATTTCCAGTTTTTCCAGGCCCTTCCCTTATTCGCTCCATTTTCCTGCTTCGGTTTGCATGCCTTTTTTGGGTACAAGGCACCTGGGAGCAAAGTCATGGTGACAAACAAGCTTTGACTTCAGAGAGCCAGGTGTGTGAATGCAGCCAGAATGCAGAAATGAGTAGCTGCGATTATCTCTGAAATTCAAGGAAATATTTTGTCATACACTATAGCCAGCTAGGAAGATTCAATTCAGAGTTGTGTATTCCACTCAATATTAAATTTACACAATCAAAGGAAAATTACTAACAAGTTTGCTTGAATACCCCGCTATTTATTGACATTCCCAAGGTCCAGAATCATACCATATGACCCTAGTTACAGCTATACATTGAATTCTCATCTTTTCTGGCTCCTCCTTTTCTGATTGGATGACATAAGCACTTTATATCTTGGGCATTTGATATTTAATAATCAATAAACATTCATTGACTAGGCGAATAATTGTGTATTGATATGGCATTTATGATGGGCCAGGCACTGTTGTAAGTACTTTGTAGATATTAACTCATTTAAGCCTCAATAAGCCCTAGGAGCTCTGTACTAGTATTAGGCCCATTCTACAGTTGAAGCCACAGAAACATAAAGAGGTAAATCAGATTTGGGATTCCAAGCCAGGCCACCCAGCTCCAGCAGTTGCCTCTTTGTAAAGAGTGAGTGAATGATGAAGACTTTTTCTTATTACTGTGGGTTTCTTCCTTTAGACCAGGTGTCCCAACCCCAGGGCTACAGGCCAATCTGTAGCCAGTTAGGAATCGGGTAGCACAGCATAAGGTGAGGGGCAGGCAGGCAAGTATTACAGCCTGAGCTTTACCTCCTGTCAGATCAGTGGTAGCATTAGATTCTCATAGGAGTGCGAGCCCTATTGTGAACTGTGCGTGTGAGGGATCTAGGTTGCACACTCCTTATGGGAATCTAATGCCCAATGATCTGAGGTGGAACAGTTTCATCCTGAAACCATCTCCAACCCCACCCTCCCAACCCACCCACCGTCAATGGAAAAATTGTCTTCCACAAAACCAGTCCCTGGTGATAAAAAGGTTGAGGACCACTGCTTTAGACCACATGCTTCCTAAGGCAATGCTTACTTTTGCAGCCCAACTTATTTGTAAGACTTCCATGTTGCTATAGGGAAACACAGCATATCGCTTCTGACTATTGCGTTCCATCAAAAACACAAAACAGATTTGAAAAAGCCATTCCTCCAGGGATGGAATCCTAGGTTACTCCCAACTCTTGCTACCATAAACAGTTAGCAGGGTGCATCCTAATTTGTATCTGTCTCTTGAGGACTTCTACAAGAGTTTCTGAGCTGTCTACCTAGGAGTGAAATTTCTAGGGTGTAAAGCAATCACATATTTAAGTTTATACACATTACGCCATCGTCCTCTCACCCTCCAGGAACACTACAACAATTCACCCTCCCATCAATGATGTGTGAGTAAGAATAGTGAGCACTTTATAGGGTCTGTGACCAAGCACAACTAAATAACTAAAAACAACTTAGAATCTCTTATTTTTAAATTGCCATGGTTCTACCTAAACCCCTTTTAGCTTAAGCCAATTTTGTTAAGAATTGTTGCAATTATTTTTATTCTCACTAAAAATAGATTATGTATTACATGGTGTTAATACCACATTCCAAATTCCACTTGTGATTTTATTTATGACTTCATTCTACGAATATCTCATAATGTATAAAAGCTACAATGTGTATTTTTGTTTCTTATGTAACGATAACTCAAAATTAATATGAAAGTTATAATATACCTATTCCTACAAAATATGTACAAATATGTATTTGGCAATAGTGCAGTGCTCAAGGAAACACCTTAAGAAATGTCAGTCCCACTATAAAGTATGTTGGAATTTAAAAGGGTCTGGGTGCAGCAGCGGAGAAGTAGAAAGAATAAAAAGAAACTATGCCCAACATTTGAACCACCAGGAATGTGCTGGCCAGATTCAGACTGTTGGCAGGAAAAGATTTTTATAATTTCTTTTCCATAATTTAGCCTAGCTGGATAATTACATTTAGAAAACTAAGAGAGTAACCACAGATGTGTATGTAATGGAATTTTAAAATGTAGATATATCCCTCACGGAAATAAAAGAGGCAATAGAAGCCTATCATTGTCAACTTTAGAACAAAAGTTGTGTTCACTCCAACCCAAAGAATAATTAAAATCAGACAAGACGACACGGAATGCCAATCTTATACACTTGTCATTTCAGAAAGCTAGCTTGACAGTTGTACACCCACTCTGGTTGACAGTCAAATACATTTCTAAGGAATAGATGAGCTTTTACAGGGGTGGGTAGCAAAGTCTTTCTATCCAAACCAGTTTCCCTCAAAGAGTTTGAAAGTTTGTTTGAAGGAGCAACTTTGGCTAAAATCATTCATGGCTCTCCATAAAGAGTTGAAACCGTCCACGAAGGCATTGTGTAGAAAATAAAAAGGGTATAGGCTTGGGGTCATCTGGGTGACAGTTGTACTAAGTATATGATCCTAGGAACGTTGTTTAACTTCTCCTTCTGGAAGTTCCAGAGGAGAAATCCGTGTCCTTGCATTTTCCAACTCCTGGAGGTCACCTGTGTCCCCTGGCTCATGTCCCCCTTTCAGCAATCACATCACTCTGCTTCCATCCTCATGTCTCCTTCTCTTCCTCTTACCCTCCCACCTCCCTCTTTTATTTATAAGGCCCTTAGTGATTTACATCAGGGCCCCACCCAGATAATCCAGAATAATCACTGCGTCTCGAGATACTTAATGTAGTCATATCTGCTAAATCTATTTTATCACGTTCACAGGTTCCAGCAGTCAAGACATGGACATCTTTAGGGGCTGCTATTCTGCTGACCAAATCAGCTGTGTACCTTTTGACAAGGTGCAGTCTTGCTGGACCTCAGTTTCTTTCTATGTCAATTGAGGAATGTTCATTACTTTGTGGATTAAATGAAATAATGAGGGTCAAGTACTCAGCACAGGGCCTGGCTCACAGAGCAAGTGCTCAATAAGTGCAACCCACAGCAACACTAAAAACAAAAATAGAACAACAAGAATGATGCAAGTGGCCTGAGTGCTTTACAACTAAAATTATTTTAGCTTTTTCACTGTCCACCTGTGAAAGACATCTTTATGATCATATGGAAACAATGTCTTTTGATTTTTTCGTTAGCAGTGATCAGAACTGGAATGTGTCATAAGACAGAAAGATTGCTTAGAGCTTTAGTAATAGACTAAAAAAAGAGCCTAGTAGAAAAAAATTAAATAAACCAGCCATACCTAAGCTCAAAAGAAAGATCAAAATCGGGGAGCAGCCAACATATATCAAAAGCCTTAAAACTGCACATTTCCAATAACCCATTTAGCCAACTTATTAGAGTATATCAAAAGGACACAGGAAAACTTAGGTACAAGGGTGTTTGTAACAACATTGTTTATAAAAGGAAAAAAGAATGAAAAACACGTTGTTAATCATGGAATACTTAAGATAAATTAAGTCTATATTTAAAAGAAAAAAAGGAAGAAACAGAAAAGAGAAGAAGCATGCCAAAATGTTTAAACTATTGCATTATGATAAATTATGGGTAATTTTTATTTTTTTCCACTTGCTTAGCTTTATGTTCCAAATTTTCTACAGTTTTCTCCTTTGTAATAGACTCAATCTGATCTTGTTTGTCGGTGGAATCTGTTGATTTTACATTGCAACACGGAAAGATGGAGTTCAGTTAAAATCTGCCTGAGCTGGGCCCACCCACCCATGAGCCAGTTGATCCTACAATCTGAGAGTCAGGCAAGAGACAGCGCTTCCCCAGTTCTTAGGAAATTTAAGCTACATTTAAGTCAGACCTAAAAGCAAGCAGAAGTCAGAGGAATGATAGAGGGGTCTTAGATAGTCAAAAAAACTAAAAATGTTTTTTTAATCCTGGGTTGGATGCAGACAGAACTTGAGTGGTTAGAGTCCTCAGAAATAATGGGTCCTTTGAATAAAAACCTACGTTACTCATTCTATGTAATGCCATATTGTTAATATTAGCATCCATTCCCCACACATGTATTTATGTGTGTGACCCAGACATTCTGTTGCATTCTGAAACATTGACTTGAGATTATATCAGGGATGTGGTAGGCGGGAGCACAGGGTATAAAGGGGAGAGACTTTTCTAATGTTATAGTCCAATACCAGAGCTGCAAATAGTATGATCGCCCTCAAGTAAGAACACCTGTGCCCTAGACTCATCATTCCATTAATTAACTATGTGACCTTGAGCAGATCAATTATCCTCTTGGAACTTATTTTCAGGGAAGATCAAACTAGAATCTATGGTTTTCTAACTACTATTCCTGGAAATAGCAGGGGGCTGGAATGAGGAGGATGAATGGGAAAAACTCTACTCCATCCACTCTTGCTTAAAACCAGAGCAATTATAGTTCTTATCTCTTTTATTCATTTATATTTCCTTGTAAGATTTTGTTTAAAGAAAGAGTCCTGCTGTCTTTAAACAACAGTTTGAAAATCCCCTAACTAGATGACTTCTAATATGTTTCCAAATTATAGCCATCTACTTTTAAGGACCTCAGGTGGTGGCCAAAAGGTCAAGAAACAAAGGAGTCTCAGGCCAGATGCCTGAAGCTTGAAAAGTACAAGATGTTGGCCAAATAACAAAGGCTGAAAGCAAGGCAACACCCATCTGGCAGCTGGGAAGCCAGTGTATCCAGTTCTGTGTCCCGTCTTTCCACGTTTCCAGTAAGCTTCTACCACCCACATTTCTTAAGAACTGGATTTGCTTTATTGTGGTTATAGAGGCCAGGTCAAATGGGGCAAATATTGGCCATAATCGTACCATACCCCATAGATTCAGGTGTGAAAGAAAAGGACTAGAGAACATGCACGTATCTTTCCATCTGTCACTTCTAGCTCATTGGTTACCAAGAATAGAAGAAAGGCCCCAAGAAGGGCAGGAAAGTGTCTGTATTTACTCAGCCATAGCAATGAGAATAAAAGCCAGCACTCACTCCTCATTATCCTTCTTTCCCACCCTCTGAAAACCTGTACACCTAACTCCCTCTCAATGCTGGATATTAACAATAGTGGCTCGCACTTAGCTAGCACCACCCATGGGTCAAGAGCAGTGTTAGATGTTCCCCATTCATAATCTATCATACTCCTACTTGGTAGGACCCCTTTTAAAGATGGCAAAAGCAAGATTCAAGAAATGTAAATAACTTGCTTAGGATCTCAGAGCTAGTCAAAAAAGAGTGCAGGACTCAAACCTTGACTTTCCTGGCTGCTATGCCTGTTTTTACAACTTGGATGGACCATAGGGTTTATTGCAAGAGCTGCTAGGCATGCAATGCAAAACTGGGGAATTCACGCAGTAGTCAAATAAGCAGCAATTTGCTCCCACTAGCTAATTATTCTTTGTAACAAATGCATTTTGAGTAATAACAGAGCACATAATTTCTTTCTTCAGAATGTCTTCTGAAGGTCATGACTTTTAGCAGAGGTAACTATTTTCTATTTTGGTCTGGCTTTAATTTGGGTAATAGTGTGATTGAACATAGATATTTATGACATTTATTAAAAGCTTTTATTACTAATTTTCCCCATAAAAAAAATCTAATGGAGATGTATTGGAGAATTTCCATAAAATTAATGTCCAGACTTAATGGATGTCTAAGATATCATTATTAACGGGAATGTTCCATATACTAGGATCTTTTGATTAGAGATTAGAGTTAGATCAGAACTTATTTAAAACTGGATACATGCCAAAGTATCCAGAAACTCAATTTAAACACATTCTAGAGGCTAATGCTTTATTTAGGTTGCATCTTTACGATGCCAAATGAAAAGCTGCAGTTACAAAAAAATCAATTGTTCTGGTCAGCTGCTAGATGATCTAAAGACCATATCATGCTCAGTTTGATTCCTGCTGATGCCTACACGAAATCAGTTGGTTGAATTAAGATGAATTTTCCATCTGTAGAAATTGACTGCCACCCATCCAGAAGGGCATTCTTACTGGACCAGCAGCCTGGGTCTCACACAATCATTGATTGGCCCAGGCTACACTGATAGATTCGGTGGGATTTTCTGTCTTTCCCAAGACCTCAAACTCAGAAATTGTGATTCTGGACAATGTGGTTAAATCCCATGTCTCCTGCTTTCATCCTACAAAAAGCATAGCAAAAACACCTGGGTGTGGAGTCTTCTTCCTACTACACCTTACCCTAATCTCGAAACTGTGAGAGGTCATCCCCTTTCCCAGATTGATAATCCCCTATTTAAAGCTAGTTTAAACACACACATGAAAATTGGCACATGGGTGTGTATCAACTTTAGTTCCCTCTTAGGAGTCCTAAGCCATTCTCAACACCCTTAAGCAACCCACATAGCCCAAAGGTGGCTAGAAATATTAGACAAAGTAAAAACCTCAGTACTTCTAACCCAATCAGGAACAGGATTGAGTTTCAGTCCTCTCACTACCTGCAGATAAGTTTCTGTATTGGTAGGCATGGGATCACCCATCCCTAGAAACCTTTATAAGCAAAGCAGAGGCTAAGCCACCAGAGCCCACAGTCAGCAAGTGATTTTGCTTTTGTTAAGACTTGCCCTGAAGACTCTCGTTTTCCAGACCCTGGCTTCTTCTTAACTTCCTGGACCCAAAAGGAAGCATCAAACCACAGTGGGCCACAGACATATTTTGTTTGGCTCACAAGTAGTGGCCAAAACAATATTTAAAACAAATTGAAAAAAAAAACTGAATTCATTCCTAGCTCTCAAAAATTGCAAGAATTCATAGAAAATGTGAATTCCCAGCTTCTCTGAAAAAATTCAGAATATATGGTACTGCCGAGCACGCATTTCCCCATGGCAGCATTCAGCAGCAGTGCTCAGTTTACCAAGTCTCCACTCCTTTTGATTGTCCCTGATGCTGAGATCAAGTTTTTCTTACACTTAGCTCACTTGGCATGTACTATTACCTGCCAGGTTTCTGCAGGCGTTTGATTTTACAACCCCACTCCAAACTGAAAAAGTCTAATGCAATCTTAGAGACCACCTTCACCAGCCACCTCCTTCTCTAAATGAGGAATTGGAGATCCGGAGAAAGGAATTGACTTGCCCTAAATTTTCCAACTTGCGAATGTCAGAGCTGCCAGTAGATTCCAAGTCTTGCCTTAATCTATTGATTTCTTCTCCATGTAAAATCAACCCCATTGACACTCTAGCCATTAATACAAAAAATAGCTAAAATGTATTGACCCCTTAATATAAGCCTCACAATGTGCTTATCTCCTTTTTTATGTGATCCCGTTTCATTTTCATAACAATGCTATGAATTAGGTGCTCATGTAAATTCCATTTTGCAGTTAAGGACATGGAGATTTGGAGAGATTAAAAAAACCATCCCAATGTTAGGCAGTGAGGGGCAGGCCCATAATTGAAATCTCATAATCTTTTAGCTATAATACATACTGCTTCACCTTCCTCTATGTTCTGATCATTCACTCATTCATTCAGCAAATTTGTGAGTCCTGCACTTTTCTAGATGCTGGGGATATGCTAGTGAAGACCCAAAGCAGCTGCCCTCATGAAGCTTACAGTCCACTGGTGTCCCTGGCTGCATGTATCATCATTAATCTTTTAATTTCATGCCATCTCATGTGGTCACATAAGTCTTATCCATATAAAAATCTTCTGCCTATACATTCCGTTAAATTCCAGAATTTTTCTTCTCCCATATTTCCTACAATGTCATCTAGCACAGGGATTGGCTTCTTGTAGGTGTTGTATAAATATCATTTATCCGAATACCAATGAACACAGAACAGAAAAGATAATACGGGAAGAGAGCCAGGCTTTCATTCTTGCAGGGAATTGGCTGGGAGGACAGAATGGATGTGCACGTATTGTTTCTGTCTGCTCCCCTGAAAACAAGAACATGCCTATCTGACCTACAATACTTGCTCTGACAGCTATGTATTCATAGGCCTCCTTCCTGACTTCTGCAGCCTTCCCCATGCTGCAGAATCTTGTGATTTGGTCTAAAAAATAAAAATGAAAACTGTTTCATTGCCTCATAGAAGCCTTCAACGGAAACACAGGTCCCCTCCCCTTGAGCCTCTCCCCAGTCAATCTGCTGATGGATGCAAAGATACCAGCTCAAAGTAACTAGAAGCACCCATGTGCAATTTGATTAGAAGAGGGTGCCTGATTACATCCTAACCAGAAGAGAGCTCTTCTTTGCCCAGGAAGTGGACAAAGTTCCAACCTCCTCTTTGTGATGAGATCATCTGATCACTTTGTGATGAGAAATCCCCTGGGCCCTCAGCTGACAGCTGCTGTCAGCCCGAAAAGCAATTGCTGAGCCTACAGACTGCAGGTGCCCTGGCCATTAGCTCGGGTGGTGTGAGAGCCAAAGCAAGACACATGGGGAAAAGGCGTACAATGTTTCTTTAATCAACTCACAGTCACCTACACAAGCCATGAATTTCCTCACTTGACTGAAACATCTCCGCAGCACCAAATACACAAACATGCAAAGTACATCAGAGAAAGGGGCCAACCTGGTTAGTTTCCTGGTTCAAAAGAAAGACGCCACGAAACAATTTCTCTTCTAAATGATTGATTTATTAATAACTTCATCAATCATCCATTCTAAAGCAAACAAGGAGTACCTAGTATACTCCTGGCACACATATATCCCCAAACACTTCAAGTTCTTTAATAAATCTTCATAGATCTGTTATCCTTTAAGTTAATATTTTCAAACTTTTCAGAAATATTTACCTGAGCGGAAAGAGCTTAAATTTTGGGATTGTACAGACCTATATTTTATTTCAATTTGACTGTTATTTTTTTTCTACCACTCTCCAGCCCTGTGACATTTATTCACTGGCAACCTCTGCAAGGTTCAGTTTCTTTAAGCAACTCTCTGAGGTGTGGAATTAGAACTTTACATCCTAGCATTGTCCTGAGATTAACTCAGATCACATATGTAAAAAGCTTACACAATGCTTCATGCCCAGCAAAGCACTCAATGAATGGAGGGTTTGATTTTAATTGATTACATTATTAAATATTATTTAAAAATTGTCTTCCCACCCAAAGGAAAAAGCAGAAGCAGCCACATTTCCTTCAAATGTATATGTTAATAAAGGACTGATATTCACCTGTGTCATTGAAGGCAGAGGCTCTTAAAGCCCCAGTGGAAGCTATGTAAAGCCAGGAATGCAGAAGGGAGATGCTCGTTCCTACTTCTATTTTATGGTTGTTAACAATTGCATATTAGAGAAAATAATACAATTATAAAGAAGCTTTTGAAACTGAGAAATCTCTTAAAACCAAGAGTCATGGAAAAATGATCTAAAGATTTCAAGATGGGTGTTATCGAAAACATGGAAGTAGTGAAGAAAAGAATATATATGCAAAATAGACAAGAATTAAAAGTTATAATAAAGATTCTCCAATCTAGGTGAATGACAATAGAAAGAGAACAAAAGATAGACCATCAACAACCAGATTAATAAATTAAAAGGACAATAGAAAATAGAATCTTTAAGTTGCATTACTAGGAAAAGTGAAAACAAAAACATGTATGTACACTAAGTATCAGAAATAAAAACCTAATATAATAATCATAACTCCAGTCTTATCAAAGATATCTTTTTTTTTTTTTTTTTTGAGATGGAGTCTTGCTTTGTCACCCAGGCTGGAGTGCAGTGGCGCGATCTCAGCTCACTGCAAGCTCTGCCTCCCAGGTTCACGCCATTCTCATGCCTCAGCCTCCCGAGTAGCTAGGACTACAGGCACCCGCCACCACAGCCAGCTAATTTTTTGCATTTTTAGTAGAGATGGGGTTTCACCATGTTAGCCAGGATGGTCTCGATCTCCTGACCTTGTGATCCACCCGCCTCTGCCTCCCAAAGGTATCTTAAAATAAATGTAAATATATATAGTACTTTTAAAATAAGTTTCTTAAAAGAAAACAACAGATCACACTCTAATCTCAGATTTGATTTGATGGTATAATAGTGCATGAGATGAGATGAAATAAGATCCTTCTTCTAATCTTCTATTTCTACCAGCTTTTAAATTTCTTTGCAAAATAAAATTCAGATATTGATTCTTCTACTTGTTCAGTATTTTGTGGGATGGCTAGTATAAATGTGTAAAATGAAAATGAAAATAGGTTCAGTATCTAAATTATTCAGATACAGAGGTATTTTCCATTATTCAAAGCAATTTTCTGTTGCCTTTTCTATAACATGTAGATATAAATGTGGTATTCAGAGTATTTTCAATTTGAATTAAAAACCAGTATCTGCCTTTTTTGTACAAAAAGCAGGTGCTAACATGAAAACATATCTGATAAAGAATATCATTGCATAAATTCCTGTGATAGCCCCCTGGGTGTTTTAAACATAATAGATTTTTTAAAAGCCTTTACTAGTAGAAATTTTTGCTTTTCTCTTTAGGTTATTTTGGTTATGAGTAACAGAATGTTCGTAAAAGAAGAAGCAGTATCTCACAAAACTCAACGAAGAGTTAAACAAACCAGGCTAGGAAAAATTGGGAAATAGGAATGTTCTGGGGGACCACCATAGGAATTTTCTCTCTAAATATACACCCTCAACAGGGGTGTGAATGCCCTCAAATTAGCAAAGATTGATTCCTGGGGCAGAGAGCAATTCAGATGATATCTCTCCTTTTCCTTCTTCTTCTCATTCTTCTCCTTCTTCTTCTCCTCTTCTCCTCTCCTCCTCTCCTCTTCTTCTTCCTTTCTTCTTTCCTCCTCCTCCTCCTCCTCCTCTTCCTCCTCCTTCTTCTTCTCTCTCTCTCTCTCTCCCATGTGAGAATACAAGAAGGCTGCCATCTACAAGCCAGGAATAAAGACCTTACCATGAACCAAACCCCACCAGAACCTTGATTTTGGACTTCCCAGCCCCCAAAACCATGAGAAAATAAATTTCTGTTATTTAGGCCGTGCAGTCTATGGTATACTGTGATGGCAACCCAAGCAGGCTAAGGCAAGAGTTGTTTTTCTGTTGTTTTTAAATCTGGACACGAATCCTTTCTTGGTTATTTGTATTGCAAATATGTCTATCCTGTGGCTTGCCTTTTTACTTTCTTACTAGAGTTTTTGATGAGCAGAAGCTCTTAATTTTAATGTAGTACAATTTATAAATCTTACATTTTATGGTTAGTGCCTTTTGTGTTCTGGTTAGGAAATTTTGCCTACCCTAAGATTACAAAGACATTCTCAAATGTTATCTTCTAGCAGCTTCATTGTCTTAGCTTGTATGTTTAGGTGACTGTTCCCTCTGAATCTGACATTTTGTATGGGGTGTGAAATAGGGGTAAAGATTTTTTTCCCTTGTTGGTTAGAAGTGAACACATTTATTAAAAAGGCATTCCTTTCACCACTGCAATTCATTGACAACTGTATTATAAATCAGGTGACCACAAGTGTGAGAGTCTACATTTGTACACCTTATTCTGTTCTACTGCTTTATGTTTGTGCCACTATTATCACATTTTAATTCATTTTGCTTTATATTAATATCTGATATCTGGTATTGTAAATCTATTAGCTTTGTTATTCTTCAAGATTGATCTTATTCTTGTGTCTGAATTTCTACACAAATTTTAGACACAGCTTGTCAATTTCCATGAAAAGAAAACCCTGCTGAGGTTTTTCATTGAGATTGCATTGAATTGATCTATAAATCAGTTGAAATTGTTATAATTTTAAGCCTTTCAATACATGAACATGGTATATTCCTCCATTATTTAGGTCTTCTATAATTTCTTTTAATAATCATCTTTAGTTTTCTTTGTTGGGGTTATACATATCTTGCATTAAGTTTATTTTTAGATATTTAATAGTTTTCATGTGAAAATGGTATCATTTTAAAGCGATTTCTCAATATTTCTTGCTAGTTTATAGGAAACACTTTGATTACTGACCTCACATTCAATGACTTTGCAAAATTCTCTGAGTGATAATATTTATTTCAAATATTCTACAAACTGAATATTTTCATCAAAGAAAATATATTAATATCTTCCATTCAAATCCATATATCTTTTATTTCATTCCTTTCCTTATTCCACTGGCTAGGCTCTTCAGTACAATGTTAAATAGAAGTAATAGTAATCAACCTATTTCATTCCCTACCTCAGGAGAAAGCATTTAATATTTTATGATTAAATATGATGTTGCTCTAGATTTTCTATAGATACCTTTTAGATTGAGAAATTTCCCTCAGTTTCTAGTTGGCTAAAAGTATTTTTTAATCATTAATGAGTATTGACTGGTATGAAGTTGATATAAGCTCTTTTTCCTTTTATTCTATTATTATGAATCACATTGATTAATTTTCTAATGTTAAGTTAGCCTTATATTCTCAGAATAAATTCAACTTGGTGGTAATAGTGCTGTGCATGTGTGTGTGTTTGTATGCACAGTATATATATATATATATATATATATATATATATATATATATATACACACATAGTACTGCATTACTACTTAGTACTTTATTTAGGATTTTTGCATCTATGTTCATTTAAAACGTTGATCTGTGACTTTGAGTTTTTAATAATATATTTATCAAGTTTTGGCATATAAATTATGCCATATTCATCTTCATAAAACAAGTTGGGAAATGATGTCTCCTTTACTATCCTCTACAAGAGTGTGTGAGAGGTTGGTGTGAATTCTTTCTTAGATATTTAGAAAAAGTTACTCCTGAGGTCATCCAAGTCCATCATTGTCTTTGGGGAATTTTCATCATACATTTAATTTTTTTAAATTAAACTAGAAAATTCAGATTGTCTATTTCTTTCTTTCAGCTTTGTTAAATTTTTTTTAGGAATTTGTTCATCTTGTCAATTTTTTTAATTTATGGGGTTATTTGTTCATAATTCTCTATTATATATTTAATATCCATAGGATCTCCATGATAATTTCTTTCTCCATTCTTGATATTGGCCATTTGTGTTTATTTGCTTTATTAGTTTTCTAGGGTTTTCTCAGTTTCATTAGTATACTTAAAAAAACAACTTTTGGTTTGTTGATTCTCTTTATTGTATATTTGTTTTGTAGCTCATTGATTTTTTTATCTTTATCATTTCCTTCCTTCTATTTTCCTAGCTTTTAATTTTCTCTTCTGTTTTTAACTTCCTGAAATGTAAGATAACGCCTTTGATTTTCAGCCTTTCTTCTTTTATACATGTTCATTTAAAGCTATGTATTTCCCTCAAATCACTTGTTTAGCTTTATCCCAGAAGTTTTACTATGTTGTGTTATCATTATCATTCAGTGAAAAAATGTATTTATTTTTATTGTGATTTCTTCTTTGACCCATGGATTTACTTGAAAGTGTATTGCTTAATTTCCAAACATTTGAGGGTTTTCTAGTTATTATTTTGCATTTATTTCTAGCTTGTCTTCACTGTAGCTGGAGAATATACTATGCACAATTTTAATCTTTACACATTTGTTGAGACTTACTTTATTACCCAGCATGTGGTCAATATTTGATAAATAAATGTTCTGTGGGTACTTGAAAGTAATTTATCTTACACAGTTGCTGAGTGAAGAATTTTATACATGCCAATTAAGTCAAGTTGGGAGACAATGATAAACGCTTCTATATCCTTATGTATTGTTTGTCTACAGATTCTAACAGTTGTGTCCCTAACCACAATTGTATTAGAATAAGTTGTATTAGAATAATTACTTATTCTAATAGTTTCGGCTATTTATTCTAACAAATCCAATTATAATTGTGGATTTGTCAACATCTCCTTTTGCTTCAACAGGATTTTGCTTTATATATATTTTGAGTTTTATTATTAGGGTCATAAAAATTTGGTATTATCATATTTTTTATTTTTTTCTCCATAAGTTATTGGGGTACAGGTGGTATTTGGTTACATAAGTTCTTTAGTGGTGATTTGTGAGATTTTGGTGCACCCATCAATTGAGAAGCATACACTGAACCATATTTGTAGTCTTTTATCCCTCACTCCCCTCCCACCTTTCCCCTCAAGTTCCCAAAGTCCATTTTATCATTCTTAGGCCTTTGCATCCTCATAGCTTAGCTCCCACATATCAGTGAGAACATATGATGTTTGCTTTTCCATTCCTGAGTTACTTCACTTAGAATAACAGTCTCCAATCTCATCCAGAATGCTGCAAATGCCATTAATTCATTCCTTTTCATGGCTGAGTAGTATTCCATCATATAAACACACCACAGTTTCTTTATCCACAAGGTATGTCCCTTGTATGCTGACTTTGCTGAGAGTTTTAGTCATAAAGGGATGCTGGATTTTGTCAAATGCTTTTTCTGCATCTATTGAGATGATCATGTGATTTCTGTTTTTAATTCTGTTTGTGTGGTGTATCATATTTATTGACTTGCATATGTTAAACCATCCCTGCATCCCTGGTATGAAACCCACTTGATCATGGTGGATTATCTTTTTGATATGTTGTTGGATTCAGTTAGCTAGTATTTTATTAAGGATTTTAGCATCTATGTTCATCAAGGATATCAGTCTGTAGTTTTCTTTTTTTGTTATGTCCTTTCCTGGTTTTGGTATTAGGGTGATGCTGGCTTCATAGAATGAATTAGGGAGGGTTCCTTCCTTATCTATCTTGTGGAATAGTGTCAAAAAGATTGGTACCGATTCTTTGAATGTCTGGTAGAATTCTGCTGTGAATCTGTCTGGTCCTGGACATCGTTGTTGGTAATTTTTTAATTACCATTTAAATCTATCTGCTTATTATTGGTTCATTTATGGTATCTAATTCTTCCTGATTTAAGCTAGAAGGGTTGTATTTTTCCAGGAATTTATCCATCTCTTCTAGGTTTTCTAGTTTATGTGCATAAAGGTATTCTTAGCAGCCTTTAGCAGTAGGATGATCTTTTGTATTTCGGTGGTGTCAGTTGTAATATCTCCTGTTTCATTCCTTAATGAGGTTATTTGGATTTTCTTACTCCTTTTCTTGGTTAGTCTTGCTAATGGTCTATCAATTTTATTTATCTTTTCAAAGAACTAGCTTTTAGTTTCATTTATCTTTTGTATTTTTTTGTTTCTATTTCATTAGGTTCTGCTCTGATCTTGGTTATTTCCTTTCTTCTGGTGGGTTTGGGTTTGGTTTGTTCTTGTTTCTCTAATTCCTTGAGGTGTAACCTTAGAATGTCAGTTTGCGCTCTTTTTTTTTTTTTTTCTTGAGACGGAGTCTCGCTCTGTCGCCCACGCTGGAGTGCAGTGGCGCAATCTCGGCTCACTGCAAGCTCCGCCTCCCGGGTTCATGCCATTTTCCTGCCTCAGCCTCTCCGAGTAGCTGGGACTACAGGCGCCCGCCACCACGCCTGGCTAATTTTTTTGTATTTTTTAGTAGAGACGAGGTTTCACCGCGGTCTCGATCTCCTGATCTCGTGATCCGCCCGCCTCGGCCTCCCAAAGTGCTGGGATTACCAGCGTGAGCCACCGCGCCCGGCCAGTTTGCATTCTTTCAGTCTTTTTGATGTAGGCATTTAGGGCTATGAACTTTCTTCTTAGCACCGCCTTTGCTGTATCCCAAAGGTTTTGATAGGTTGTGTCATTATTGTCATTCGGCTTGAATAATTTTTTAATTTCCATCTTGATTTTGTTTTTGAACCAATGCTCATTCAGGAGCAGGTTATTTAATTTCCATGTATTTGCATGGTTTTGAATGTTCCTTTTGGAGTTAATTTCCAGTTTTATTCCACTGTGGTTTAAGAGTGTGCTTGATACAATTTTAGTTTTCTTAAATTTATTGAGGCTCGTTTTATGGCCTATCATATGGTCTGTCTTGGAGAAAGTTCCATGCACTGTTGAATAGAATGTGTATTTTGTGGTTGTTGGATGCAATGTTCTGTATATATCCATTAAGTCAATTTGTTCCAAAGTATAGTTTAAATCCATTGTTTCTTTGCTGACTTTGTCTTGATGACCTGTCTAGTGCTGTCAGTGGAGTATTGAAGTCCCCCACTATTATTGTGTTGCTCTCTATCTCATTTCTTAGGTCTATTAGTAATTGCTTTATAAATTTGGGAGCTCCAGTGTTAGGCACATGTATGTTTAGGACTGTGATATTTTTCCTGTTGGACAAGGCCTTTTACCATTATATAATGTCCCTCTTTGTCTCTTTTAACTGTTGTTGCTTTGAAGTTTGTTTTGCCTGATATAAGAATAGCTACCCCTGGCCGGGCGCGGTGGCTCAAGCCTGTAATCCCAGCGCTTTGGGAGGCCGAGGCGGGCGGATCACGAGGTCAGGAGATTGAGACCATCCTGGCTAACACGGTGAAACCCCGTCTCTACTAAAAATACAAAAAAAAATTAGCCGGACGTGTTGGCGGGCGCCTGTAGTCCCAGCTACTCGGGAGGCTGAGGCAGGAGAATGGCGTGAACCTGGGAGGCGGAGCTTGCAGTGAGCCGAGATCGCGCCACTGCACTCCAGCCTGGGGGACAGAGCAAGACTCCGTCTCAAAAAAAAAAAAAAAAAAAAAAGAATAGCTACCCCTGCTGCTTTGGTGTCCATTTGCATGAAATGTCTTTTTCCACCCCTTTACTTTCAGTTTATGTGAGTCCTTCCATGTTAGGTGAGTCTCCTGAAGCCACAGAATGTGGCTTCCTGTGACCCAAACTGCAGTGATTGATGTCTCTCCTCTGGGTCTAGCCACCCAGCAAGTCTACCCAGCTCTTGGCTGGTACTGGGGGTTGTCTACAGAGTCCTGTGATGTAAATTGTCCATGGGTCTCTCAGCCGTGGATACCTGCACAGTATTTGAGGTGTCTCCTGGGTCCTGCAAGAGCAGTCTGCTTCCTTCAGAGGGTCTGTGGGTCCTCTCTGGATTGCTGGTTTTTTCTTGCAGTCAGTTTGGAGCTAAAATTCACAATGCAAGCCTCCACACGCTTCTCTGTCCCTCCGAGTTGTAGCTGCAATCCAATCCTGCCTCCCATCTGCCATGATCTCTCTAGCATTATCATATTTTTTAAATTAGTCCCTTAAACAATAAATGTCCTCACTTACCTCCAGTAATACTTTTTTTCTTAACATCTACTTTGTCTGATATTAGTATAGATTTACTTTTGGTTAGTGTGTGTATAGTATATATGTACTGGGGCATTCTTGTGTTGCTATAAAGAAATATCTGAGACTGGGTAAGTTATAAAGAAAAGAAGTTGGCCGGGCACAGTGGTTCATGCCTGTAATCCCAGCACTTTGAGAGACCAAGGCTGGTGGATCACCTGAGGTCAGAGTCTGAAAGTAGCCTGCCCAACATGGTGATACCCTGTCTCTACTAAAAATACAAAAATTAGCTGGGTGTGGTGGCATGTGCCTGTAATCCCAGCTACTTAGGAGGCTGAGGCAGGAAACCCAGGAGGCAAAGTTTGCAGTGAACCGAGATAGCACCGTTGCACTCCAGTCTGGGCAACAGAGCAAGACTCTTATCGCAAAAAAAAAAAAAGAAAAGAAAAGAAAAGAAAGAAAGAAAGAAAAGAAAAGAGGTTTAATTGGCTCATGGTTCTATAGGCTATACAGGAAGCATGGTGTTGGCATCTGCTCTGCTCACCTTCTGGGGGGACTTAGGGAGCTTTCACTCATGGCAGAAGGTGAAGCAAGAGCAGTCTCTTCACATGGTGAGAGCAGAAGCAAGAGAGTGGGGAAAAGGTGCCACACACTTAAACAACCAGATCTCATGAGAGCTGCACCAACGCAAGCCACGAAGGATCTGACCCCATGACCCCAACAACTCCCATCAAGCCCCACCCCCAACACTGGGAATCACAACTCAACATAAGATTTGGTGGGGACATATATTCAAACTATGTCAATATCATCTTTCGTTATTTTACTTTCAATTTTTCTATATCCTTATACTTAAAATATGGCTCTCGTGAGCAGCATATAATACAGCCTGGTAGGATGGATGCCAGGAGTTAAAATTAAATCAGTTTAAAGAAAATAAAGAAAAGCAACATTTCCTGCACACCTGAGCTTATGAAATAAGATCCATACTGACTGTACCTACGTGTAGGTTTGTGTGGAGGGGGGTGAGTAACTGGCTCAAGAACAAGGAACTTGGGACTAGTTATAATTGCAATGTGGTTTAAGAGTACAGACTCCCTCCTGGCTCTTCCAGCTTCTTGCCAACAGTGGTCAGGACAGGGGTGTCACAACCTATTTGCTTAAACCAGAGGAAGTTGTATCCCTAAATAGTATGGGAATGAGGAAAAGGGAGATAGATTTTCCTACAACTAGAGAAAGTTCTTTGCATGAGACAATGTGCACATCATAGCAAAGAAATGTATCTAGAAGAAACAAGTGCCCTTGATACCAGTTTCTTCAAAGAGAGAGAGAGAGAGAGAAAGACAAGGTCTCACCATGTTGCCCAGGCTGTTCTCAAACTCCTGGGCTAAAGGGATCCTTCATCTCAGTCTCCCAAAGTGGTGGAATTATAGGTGTGAGCCACCACACTTAGCCACAATATCAGGTTTCTTAATGGGAAAAAAATTGTTATACCTCAGCCATGCAGAATTTTTTAAATTATAAATCTTCTATCTGACTCTCTTGTTAGATTTTAAAATGAAGAGAATTCTATTCACAGTTATTACAATGTAAATAATGCAACCTGGAATTAAGCTCTGCACATGTCTTATATTTTTCACATCATCTCTAGGGATGATCAAACCTCCTAAAATAAATAACACAACAAAGTTCAGAAAACCCATCTTCCTCAAGATATGATTTGGTGTAAAACCACCAGGAAGTGAAAGTTGTTCAGTCACAATCTGCTTAGTCCAAATGATCTAGAGAGGGCCACAGAGCTAAACATTGACAAGACCACACTCTTTTTACCTCTTCACGTTAATTAAAAAGACCAGGTCCATACATATAAGGGATTTATTTTTCAAACTATTATCCCAAGAAATATTTGACTGCAGTAAGTATGTCAATGCAGCTGTATGGTTAAATGTTATAACCTCTAAAGTCAAGAAATTCAAATTTATAGTTGCCACATTAAGCATAGATGTTAAAGCATTAAAGTTAACACCATATACAGTCATATAAAATATTGCATGTGCAAAGGGGCTGAGTTATGTTCATACTGGGAGCCATAATTTAGAATTTCCTGACTTCTGAACATGTAACACGTCATAGTAATTGATCTAGCTCCTTGGAGCTAATATAAAATATCTTGTTAACATGTTTTCTATCCAATTCTTTCATCATTTACCTTTTGGTTCTTGGAGAAACAATTAATCATGCTCAAATGTTTTCACACACCTGCACAAAACTAATATAGCAATTCATCCAGAATTGAGCCAATGCAATCAGAATTGAGTGAAAAGATTTGTAAATCATGTAAGAATTTTGGACACAACATTAGTGTGGACACAATCTGGATCGTGCAAGATGACATGCCTTGAGATTTAAAGCTCTATTTGCTATGTCTTGTCACAACGATGGCCTCATAATTCATATGGATACAGTGGGGTACAGGGTATCAAGGGAGCTTATGCATGCAGAATATCTATAGACTGTTAGTTCATAAAGCTAACATGGAAGAGAAAGGAAGGACAGCCTATTTCATGATGGGACATGACATGTTAATTTTCTGGCACCACAAGAGAATTACATTCTTTAAATTAATTCTCTACCAAGTACTGGGGCTATGCATACCTCTACCAAATTCACCCCATTCTTATTTTTATTTGACTGAGTCTTAAATTTACTACCTCCTAACCCAGTTTTCTTAGCGCACAGCCTCTGCTGTCTTGCTCCATGGCAGGCAAGGAAAACCAATAGCCAACACTTCAGAAGAGATCACCATATTACAGGCACTGCTTAAAGCACCTTGTGGCCATTGATTCATTTAACCCAGTAGAGCAGACCTTGGCAAAATACGGCCCACAGGCCAAATCTAGCCTGTCACCTCTTTAAGGTGTGTTTTAGGAACATGGCCATACTCATTCATCCAAGCATTGTGTATGGCTGCTTTCATGGGATGACTGCAGAATTGAGCTGTTATCGCATACATAGCTAGGAAAGCTGAAAATATTTGTTATCTGGCATGAATAGAAAAAGTCTGCTCAACATGCAGTTGTGTGGTCAGAAAACCTGACTCTCCAAGTCACACGTGAGAAATTTAGAATTAACAGAATTATTGGTTTACAGGAAATGGAGGAAGTCTCAGTGGGGGCACAACTGTCCATGCCTAATATTTATGCCTTAAGACCTGCCAGTTGAGTGGGTACTGGAAATTCTGCTTGGCACAAGTCCTAGTCATCACTTTTCATCTTTTTGCATTCTGCTTCTCACTCATTTGACTTTGTGCAGACTTTACTTACTGCAATTTTGAATCATAAATTCAACAGTGGCTACCAGTATCTGAAAGAAGGAAGACAATTGCATACTAGCAGGGAGAGTTGCTTATTATAGTCTGTTTACAGCTAAAAGAAGGGAGTTATATGCTTTTCACAAATCTCCATGGGCCAATGACTTGCATGTAGAGTTCTATTACCCTCTTTCCAAAAAGAAACATGTGCTTCCTCAGCACAGAAGAGAAAGAAGCTTCTTCTGGCCCCTCCTGAAATTTCTCCCTTTGCCCAGAAACTACTCCCTGGGACAGCCACAGCACATATTGGCTAACTCTTCACATTGTCAAAACATCTGGGGTGACAAATGCATTTACCCATTCAAATTATTTTCCCCTGAAGCAATGCCAAACATCTGCCTAACTAGAAACAGCTGTGTATTAGTTTGCTTGGGGTGCCATAACATAATGCCATAGACTGGTGACTTAAGCAAAAGATGTTTATTTTCTCACAGTTCTGGAGACTGGAAGTATGGGATCAGGGTGCCAGCATGGTCAAATCCTGGTGAGGGCTCCCTTCTTGGCTTGCCAAGGGCCACCTTCTCACTCTGTCCTCATATGGAAGAGAAAGACAGAAAGCTTTCTGGTGTCTCTTCTTTTATGGGCACTAATTCCACCATGAGGGCCCCATGTTCATGACCTCCCCTAAAGATAATTACCTCCCAAAGGCCCATGTCCAAATACCATCACATTTGGGATTAGGGCTTCAATATATAATTGAGGATGTCAAGGGATACAATTCAGTCCACAGCAGGCTGCATCTAAGCATTAAGTAGGACAGACCTTTGATGTTCATGGGGGATCCCGTAAGCAAAGATTCAGTGAACCAGAACATCAGAAGCTGCATGACCCCTGGCTTCATTATAGCCCTCATTGCTGCTAACTGCATCCTCCTAGGAGCCTCTCTCTGAGGGATACCACACCAGGACAATACCCATGTTGGTGCCACAGTTTTTGCAAAGTTTCCCTGGGATCAGCATAAATCCAGCTGAGCCAGGATAAAGGTGTGCCAGACACTTTTTCTGCCATTCAGAATGCAGGGACTTAGGGAATATGTAGTAAAATCAGGATCATATAACTAGACACCTTTATAGTCATATCTGTTATTTTTGAGTAAAAAATCACTCCAAAACTCATCGGATAAAAAGAGTAAGCATTTATTATTGCCCAGCTGGTTGGTTTAGCTGACCTAGGGCAGATATGGCTGACTTCTGGACTCACTCAGTAAGTCTGCAGCCAGGTGGCAGGTGGGCTGGGGAGTGGCTGGTCTAGGATAGCTGCAATCTGGGATGACAATGAAGGCTGGGCTATGTGGTTCCCCGGGGTTAATCTCAAGATGCTGACACATTTCCAAGAGAGAGCAGAAGCATGCAAGCCTCTTGAGGCTTAGGCTCAGAACTGGCAGAGTGAGACTTTGGTAACCTCTAAGAGTCAAAGCCAGTCTCAAGGCCAGCCTAAATTCAAGGGGTTGGCCATGGATACTGCCTCTTGATAGTGGAAGCCACAAAGTTACATAGTAAATCATATGGATAGAGGATGGGGTAAAGAACTGGGGCCATCTTTGCAATCTACCACAGAAGTGGAATCTGGGAAATAGTAGTTGCTAAATAAGTAAAATTAGCTTCACATAATCATTCACTTCTTCCCCTTCATGCCTCTGACTCACTATGGAATGAACATGGAGCATTGGGTGGTGGAAAAGAAAATAAGCATCTAGGAGACCAAGAGATGGAAGGATTATGTTGTTTGTTTGTCACCCTGACATCAATGAGCTGTGTCACCTTGAACCAGTCACTTTCTTCCTTTGAGTCTCTGATTTTTCATCCTGAAAAGGAGTGTGATAGACTACTTAAGCTTAAAGCCTCTCATCACTTGGAGGTCCTATAGTCAAGTCAGATTATTCCCTCTAGACCAGGGGTCACCAACCCCCAAGCCACTGACCAATATGGGTCCCTGGCCTGTTAGGAACTGGCCACACAACAGGAGGTGAGCAGCAGCTGAGCAAGCATTACCGCCTGAGCTCTGCCTCCTGTCAGATCAGCAGTGGCATTAGATTCTCATAGGAGTGCAAACCCTATTGTGAACTCTACATGTGAGGGATCTAGGTTATGTGCTCCTTATGAGGATCTAACTAATGCCTGATGATCTGAGGTGGAACAGTTTCATCCCAAAACCATGTCCCCCAACCCCAGTCCATGGAAAAAGTGTCTTCCACAAAACCAGTCCCTGGTGCCAAAAAGGTCAGGGATCAGTGCTCTAGACTTTTCCAATCAGCCACCTACCTAAAGCGTGTGTTGGAGGTGCAGACATGGGTATTCTCTAGCAAAGAAACGCTTTGATCAGAGTAACACCGGATTTGATAGATTGATTCTAAGCCTGCCTCTTCCACCAAGATTGTGATTGGAACAATCAGACCTCAGAAAGACAATCCTGACTAGGGGAGTTGATGAGAACAATCTGTTTTTTTTTTTTTTTTATCTCCTTGAGATGAGTCCACACCAGCAGGACAGCTCAACATTCTTACAGCTTGGAGGGTGGAAGATGAGCCATTGGGAAGAGGGCAGTACATTTCTTTCTTGCCCTCTACTCACGAGCTTGGACTTCCTCCTTCCTTTTCTCCATTTTCTGTCCTCTAACATGTGAAAAATATTTTGATAGCTAATTGACACATTGTCCAGAATGTAATATACTGAATTTATAAATTTAAAGAGGTGTGTAATAAATACAATCTCCTTGTTTAACAGTATGAATATTTGCTGTATTTGCCCCATCCATGCAATATGCATACTTTTCATAACAGCATACACTTCATCATGGGCTCCATACCTACTAAAGCTTTCTATTCCCCTCTACTGTACCTGGCACATAGTATGTGTTCATTAAATATTTTATGAATTTGTCTATTTGAGAAAAACAAAAGAAACTTACTTACTATATTAAGGTTGTGTTTGCTACCAAACCCTCTAGTTGGAAAATGAAAACTCCAATCATTTTGATGCCAAATTATGCCAAACATTCAGACATCTGGGAAGCATTTGGAGCATTTTACTTTCCCCTTAAATGTTTTGGTGTCCTATAGAGACAAGCCTCAGGAAATGGCTGTGGGTGTTTGTGGTAAGGGGAGTGTGCAATGTGGGAGGTAATATTTTAGAAGTGGCTTTTGGAAGGGAATGTGCTGGTAAAGTTGAATTGAAAATTGGTTCACTTCCCTATGCTGATTGTCATGTAAATTTGGGCAAGCTTTTTGGTCACAATAAGGCAATTAAAGCAAGAGTGGTCACACTGTCTATTACCCTTTACTCAAAAATCTCACACCAAAAATTCAACAGGGCATAAGGTTTAAGAGAATTATCCTATAGCAACACAATGGAATAGCTCTCATCTATTAGACATATAAAGCATGAGGGCTTTTGAAGCCACATGGAAAAATATTTATAAATGGCTAACTAAAAAAAACTGGAAGGTAAAACGACCTCTATACATTTATATATATATATATATATATATGTATATGTATATATAAACACACACACACACACACATACATATATATATATATACAATGGACACATATTATATAATTATAAAGCTAATTCATAAGCTAATTAAGAAGGTAATTCTGCTCTCTCCCTAAACCTGTATCTAAATCCTTATAATTTTTTTGTCTTCATATCCCAACCAACCAATTATTTTTCTCATTTTGTAGTTTGTATAAGAAAACCAGACTGACATACTTGTGCTTTTTCCAAATTAAATATTACATATTTTCAAAATAAATATTATAATACAAAACTATATGGACACACTGCCCCACCTGGGGATCCATCACTTCACTGCTTGCTACCAGTGGAAAGTTACAGAGAACTCAAAGACCCAAGATTTACATTTAGGGAGCCTATTGCCTACTGCATTTGGAGATCACAAGGTCCCCATGGCTGGAGATAGTAGAGAACTGAGGATTGGCCCTAAAAAGTTGCCATCAGGAATATAAGCTATGCATAGGCATTAAATGTATACCATTCATCAGTTCCCCAAATGCCTTTGATAACCAAGTTCATCCCTAGAAGCTGAAGAGTCAGGGTCAACAGGTTCAGGGTGTTCAGATTCAAGGGAAATCTCTCAGCAGGAACTCCCTTCTCACCCTCATTTTATTTTTATTTTTTTTTTTTTGAGACAGAGTGTTGCTCTGTTGCCCAGGCTGAAGTGCGGTGGCACGGTCTCTGCTCACTGCAACCTCCGTCTCCCAGCTTCAAGCGATTCTCCTGCCCTAGCCTCCTGAGTAGCTGGGATTATGCACAGCCATACCCCGCTAATTTTTGTGTTTTTAGTAGAGATGGGATTTCACCATGTTGGTCAGGCTGGTCTCAAACTCCTGACCCTCATTTTATTTTAAAAAATATTTTTATATAAGCTAGGTCTAGTTAAATTGATTATCAAAGGACACCAAAATGAGTTAGCATGAAGAGTGTGTAGAAGGATTCTGGAACCATAAGACAAGGTAGAACCATAGGACAAGGTAATCTTTTGTGATTTAGTTTATACATGAGCCCAGATATTATTTACTACCAGTTGTCCTGTGCTAACTCTTCCCCTGGCAGCCCCCTTACAGTAGCCAGGCTAAGACACCACACAGGAGGCCCCAGAAGTCAGGACCCAGGAAATCATCTCAATTTGTCATATCCCAAGTTGACTTGGATGGTAATTAAATGATAATCTCTTTGATATATTTTTCAACTCGTAGGGTTTTTTTTTTTTTCACTTTAGGCCATGGCAGAAAAATTATGTGACAACAGTGTAGCTGCTCAAAGAATGGAAAAGTCACTTAAGGACAAAAAGAAGGTAAAAAGAACATGTGAGTAATCAATCTGTTATGGGCAGGAAAAATTTGGCACATTTCAAAATGGAAAACAAAATAGTATTGAAGAAAAATACAATTTTCCATAACTTCAATTGCACTTCATTTTCCAAATCTGTGTTCTTTTAAATGATTAAGGTTTTTAACAATCCAGACTAAAAAGAATAAAGAGTAGAAGAAAATAAATCTTTCTATATTTGAAATTTGCAATATTAAAACCAGCCAACAAAAACATGAGATTGCTTGAACCAGCTCTTGGCCATAATTAAGTTAGAATGTGTTTAAATTCTTAATGGCATGGTATTTTATACTGAGTTTGAAATATACACCTAAACACTCAAGCCATCTTGAGTTATTAACATAAAGTGCCCAATAACTGGAGAAGTATTGCAGCATATTATCACTCCTCTCTGACTAATGAAACCAATCATCCTCTCTAGTGTTTTAGCCAACCAGAATCACTCTCCTCCTAGCTTGAAAGGTTTCAGAAAGCATCAAAGCAGCTAAAAGGCAGCCTTTGCCTGATGAAATGACCCTGAAATAAATGTTGTGTTGTTTTTATTGGAGTGTGGGTATGTATTTTCTTTTAAGCATTCGACTTGTCCACTTTTCTGCATGGAATGAAAATCTATTCAGATCCCAAGAGGCACACGCAGCATGACTATAGTTTACTAATTGTTATCAGGAAGCCTCTGCATGACACGAAGATCACAGTTTAGAGAGCTAAGCTGGCATATTTATTTATTTATTGGGCTTATTTTGACAAGGATTTGCTGAAATCTATATTCAGGTTGAGTATTCCTAATCTGAAAATTAGAAATCCAAATTGCTCCAAAACTCAAAACATTCTGATCACCAACATGATGCTTAAAAAAATGCTCATTGGAGTATTCAGGATTTTTACATTAGGGATGCTCAACCAATAAGTATAAAGCAAATATTTCAAAGGCCAAAAAAAATATATCAAAATGGAAACACTTCTGCTCCCAAGCATTTCAGATAAGGGATACTCAACCTGTATTAAATAGCCCTTGGTAATAGTTTATGGAAGTCGGTAGAATTCAAATGGGTAAGAAATAATATAGATATCAAGCAACTAACTGCAGAATCAAGCTTTTAATTAAAGCTGGCTGAACCCTTTAACTAGCAGAATTCATGGGCCAACAGTGGGACTAAGGGCTTTGGCAAGATCTTTGGTTTCTCTCTCTAGACATTTTGGCATAGACCCAGGGCAGTTTTGTCAAACGTGTTTCAGTCTGTTCTACCCATTGGTCAATGATCCTCCTAATCATTAGACCAGGCCCTCTAGTGCTTCGAATGTGTCCCCCAAAGTACATGTGTTGGAAACTTAATCCCCAGTCAATAGTGTTGAGAGGCAGAACCTCGAATGGGCAGAGCCTTCATGAATGGAGTAACATTATTATCACAGAAGCAGGTTAATTCTCTCAGGAGTGGGCTCTTGATAAAAGTGAATTCAGCTCTCTCTTGCTCTCTTACATGCTCTTTTGACCTTCTGTCATCCTCCATGGGGTAACACAACAAAAAGGCCCTCACTAGAGGCCAGCACCTTGATATTGGACTTCTTAGCCCTTGGAACTATGAGAAATACAATTTTTTCTTTATAAATTACCAAGTCTGTGGTATTCTGTTACAGCAACACAAAATGGACTAAGACACTCTGTAAAGCAATCTTTGTAAAATTATGTGCCAGAGAGTGACAGAGTCAGAATCAACAAAATATTGCTAATACTATGAGCAGCAGACAGCTAGCAGCTTTCTCACAATGAGGACGAGATGAATGATCCTAGAATCCTCTTACAAGCCAAATAAATCAGCAGACATGAAGGGAGATCATCTAAAAAGTAGAATTAAGTATTCAAGATGGAATTTGGTACCAAATAAATATTTGGAAGTAATAAATTTTAAAACAATTTGATTGATCAAGGACTTTCTAATGACCAAACCCAGATCATGGCTAGATTTTGTCTAAGCCCTTGTTGGAGATCAGAGCCCAGCAGAGGCCAGGGGAAAGGCAGAAGTTTGTAGGAGTCAGAAGATAAGGTAAGCCATGTACACAATGCCCAAGTTAAAACAGAAGGATCAGGCTGGCCACCTGATCAACGATCGTCAGGGACGTTTACGGAGCTAGGAGTGCAAGGCCAGGCTGAGAAATCAGAAGCCAGAAGCCAAGGAACACAGCAGATATAGAAGAGCAAAAGGAAGCATGAAAATAAGAAAGTCCAAGACAACTGCTGGCATTGAGGCTGTGGGTTACAGGCTCACCTTTGTTGGGTCTCAGCAGCTTAGGGCTGGTTTAGTTAGGCCCCTTCATAGGTATGGCACTGGGAAGAATATTTATGTTAGTTTTAAAGGTTTCTTGTGACAATAAAAATAATCAAAATAACCATTACTACTACATACTGAGCATACACTATTCTAGACATTTTCTTAGGGGTTTTAAAAAATACATTAGAATCAATATTAATAACAAGAAAAATAACTACCATTCATTGAGCACTTACATGTAAACCACAACTGTGCTAAGTGCTCTAAATGTATTCTTTGTATTTAAGCTTCTAATACCTCTTCAATGTTGTCATTTATATATTATTCCTATTTTACAGATGAAAAAGCTGAGGTTCAGAGAAGCTAACAGACTTACCCAAGTTCACACAGTTTGAAGTAGCAAAGCCAGACTTGAATTAGTTTTTGCCTGAAAGACCATATTATTTCTATTGGCTGAGTGATGGTATAGACAATAGGGATAGGAAGACTAATAGGTATGATATGGAAGCTCAACAGTTTTGAGGCTATCAAAGCAGTTACCCCTGTAACCATTCACTTGTCCCATACTTTGGGTGGTATTACCAATGCCTTTCTACCTATTTCCTAAATAATAATGCTTCAAAACCCTTTAAGAGGACACACAATTTTCTATTCATAGTAAAGGACACAGATTAAAGATAGCCCTAAGATGGATGGCAGTATGCTAAATCCATGTGAAGACATATTAAAATCTAAAGAAATCATCTCTAAGAAGTGCTTTTGATAAAGACAGAGACAAAGAACTCGAAGAAAGCAGGATGGAGGGAGGATGAACTGAAGTAAGGAAGGAAATGGTCATTCAGTCTCCAAGTATTTATTAAGCTTCTTCTATGACCCAAAGCCATTTATGAGTTATCCCTATTTTCAAGTATAGAAACGAGGCTCAGGGAGGTCACACGATTAGTAGTCGTCCAGCCAGCACCTGAGTCCAAAGCCAGTTATCTTTCTGCTTCATCTAGAGTGATAGAAGCCAAAGGCCCCAGCAACTTCCTAAATAACCCAGTGAAAGTTCTCTGGTGGAATACCAAGGCCCTGCTCATTTAAGGATCTCCCCCAACACCACAGGTTGTAACCCAACACCAATTTCCAGAAAAACTTTCTGGCTTCAAGCTTTGATTCCTGAAGTTTGAAGTCATTAGTCATTCCTGGTTCTGATCATGATCATTCCTGGTTCTGCCAATAGTCATTCCTGGTTCTGATCATGTCATTCACGTGGGGAACAGAGAGCTTTTTCAAGGGTGGTGACTCCACATTACTCATGGGCTGGTAAACACTCATGTACCTTGTTAGTCTCAAAGTTTTGTAACTAGTGCATCCAAAATTTTCATGAGACATGAATATCAAAAGCCAACTGAATTCCATTTAGCAATAAATCTCTCTCCTCACCAAAGGAAAGAAAAGCTAAAACTGCTAACCATTGAGTGAGCATGGATCCACATAGTGCCCACAGAGAGACTTCTGAGCTTCACCAACCTGGGCCTCTCCTCTCGACCACAGTGTCTTCTTTTCATGTGCTCAGGCTGTGTCCAGGGAGAGAGGTGCTAATATTTCCTAAACAACTTGTGGCTTCACCCATGGTTGCTTCAATAGAGAAGGTGGTGCCTCTAAGCATCATGGCTACAAAATGTGCATGAAAATTGACTCTTTTAACTATATACCAGAGAGAAAATGGAGAAAGCACATAATTGCAAAGTGCATCAACACTAGCTCCTGTTTGTTCTTATCACATTTCACCCCCAAATTTTACCTAGCTGAAGAGAAGTTAATGCATTACTCTTAAAGAGAGTACAAATCACATGAATATTAACAAGAGGTAGCCTGGTAGTCTAACAAAAGTTTAGTGAATGTGCTGAACAATCCCTTGAGGAGGCATTTAAGTCATCACAGTTGGTACTAATTATGAAAGAAAACCACATCTTTTTCTTGAAGACTTAGGAGAAATGTAACCATTTCAGCAAATGCCAGAAATAAGTTAACTGTATTCTGACTTCTATTATCAGACTTGATTCCTCAAAAACAGATTTCCTCTTAAAATCTGTTATAGGAGGAATCGCATCTCCCCAAAATGTACATGTTTACCCCTAACCACCAGTACCTCAGAATGTATTTGGAGGTAGTGTCTTTAAATAAAGGTAGTCTAAGGCTGGGCACGGTGGATCACGCCTGTAATCCCAGAACTTTGGGAGGCCGAGGCAGGAAGATCACCTGAGGTCAGGAGATCGAGACCACCCTGGCCAACATAACAAAACCCCATCTCTACTAAAAATACAAAAATTAGCCATGTGCGGTTGCATGGACCTGTAATCCCAGCTACTCAGGAGGCTGAGACAGGAGAATCACTTGAACCCAGGAGGTGGACGTTGCAGTGAGCTGAGATCACACCAGTGCACTCCAGCTTAGGCGAAAGAGCAAGAATGTCTCAAAAACAAAATACCAAAAAAAGCAAGGCCAGGCAGGGTGGCTCACGCCTGTAATCCCAGCACCTTGGGAGGCAGAGGCAGGTGGATCACGAGGTCAGGAGATAGGGACCATCCTGGTTAACACAGCGAAACCCCACCTCTACTGGCTAAAACACAAAAATTTAGCAAGATGTGATGGCACATGCCTGTAATCCCAGCTACTTGGGAGGCTAAGGCAGGAGAATCTCTTGAACCCTGGAGGCGGAGGTGGTAGTGAGCTGAGATCGCACTACTGCCCTCCAGCCTGGGCAACAGAGCGAGACTCTTTCTCAAAAAACAAAACAAAACAAAAAAGGCCAGGCAAGGTGGCTCATGCCTGTCATCCCAGCACTTTGGGAGGCCAAGTCGGGCGGATCACCTGAGGCCAGGAGTTCGAGACCAGCCTGGTCAGCATGGTGAAACCCCCCCGTCTCTACTAGAAATACAAAAAAATTAGCCAGGTATGGTGGTAGGTGCCTGTAATCCCAGCTACTCAGGAGGCTGAGGCAGAAGAATCACTTGTACCCAGGAGGCAGAGGTTGCAGTGAGCTGAGATCACATCACTGCACTCCAGCCTGGGCAAGAAGAGCAAAACCCCCTCTCAAAAAAAAAAAAAAAGAGAGAGGTTGTTAAGGTAAGCTAAAATGAGGTCGTTAAGAGGGGCATTGGTCCAATATGATGGATATCCTTTTAAGAAGAGATTAGAGCAGACACACATGGAAAGATCTTGTGAGAACACAAGGAGAAGAAGATGGTGTCTACAAGCCAGAGAAGGAGTTTCAGAAGAAATCAACCCTAATGACACCTTGATCTTAGACTTCCAGCCTCCTTGTGAGAAAATAAATTATTGTTGTTTAAGCCACCCAGTGTGTGGTACTTTGTTTTGGTAGCCATAGCAAACAAACACAGAGTCTGCATTAGTATGTTCTCACACTGCTATAAAGACCTACCTGAGACTGGGTAATTTATAAACAAAGGAGGTTTAATTGACTCACAGTTCTGCAAGGCTGGGGAGTCCTCAGGAAACTTACAATCATGGCAGAAGGTGAAGGGGAAACAAACATGTCTTACACAGTGGCAGGAGAGAGAGAGATTGAGAGAATGCTTGCACAATGGGGGATGTGCCACACTTTTAAACCATCAGATCTCGTGAGAACTCACTATCATGAGAACAGCATGGGGGAAATCCACCCCCATGATCCAATCACCTCCCACCTGGCCCCTCCTTCAACAAATGGGGATTACAATTCAACTTGAGATTTGGGTGGGGACACAGAGCCAAGCCATATCAGAATCCCAAACTGTAGATGTTTGACATGGATAAATCCATGACAGATCAGCTAAAGTAAATATGTAAAACAATTGCTTAATTCCCATGATCATTTTAATTCAACTCTCATAACTGCTGACATAAAAGAATACTGCCATCCTGGAACTAGATGAAATAATATCTCCTCCTCTGAACCCCTGACACCCCAGGGATGAGATGGAGTCAGGTCAGTAGAGTTTATGTGTCTGCTCTCGTATCTAACAAATTCCACTGGTCATAATTAAATAAAGATTCTCTTTCTCTCTCCTGATTAATGCAACAGCCTCTTTAGTGGTTTCCTCATTTCCATTCTTATCCCTTTCAATCCATTCTCCTCAAATCAGTAAAGAGATCTTCTCATCATTTGGAAATTACCTGGTTTACAAGACTCCAGCGGGTTGGCATTGTACTTAGAATAAAATCCAGACTCCTTAGTGTGCCCTCGCCAGCCCTCTGTCAACCAGCCCTGCTCTGTGTCTCCTCCCTGGGTTTAAGCCTAGTGCTTTCTACTCTGTTCTGCTGCAGGACCACTTAGCCACTTGATTCTTCTGCTTGGAACACTCCTCCCAATTCTGTACATAGCCAAGATCTGTTGATCTTTTTAGGTCTCTGCTTGGCTATGACTGCCTCAGACACTCTCCAATCATTCTCCTAAAATTCACCCTCTGCACTCATACCTATCGTTTACCATTCTACCCAATGCTTAATTCCTTCATCGGAAGTATTATAACTTTTAAGTATTTTATTTACTCTCCTATGTATTGGTTTTTCCCTAACCACAAGATCAGGGGCTCTAATTTAACACCATTGTAGTTCCATGGTTGAACGAATGAATAAACGAATGATACAGAGGGTGAAAGCACTTTGTAAATTCTACGATGCTATATAAATACTAATTGTAATTGTTGGATTTTTAAGGCCTATTAAAGTAGAACCCATGTATTTTCTTCTCATGCCTCATCTCAGTAAAAGATAACTGAATTAATTGGTCCATTATTTAAAATGATGTTATGGATCGTCATCGCAAACAACTTATGATTTTATAGGAATGTATGGATTTTAAAATGGTGTCACATATCCTGGCTCACATTAATCTTCACAACCATCCCATGAGACATCCCATCAAAATTCTCATTCCCATTTGACAGAGGGGGAAACTGAGGCTGAGGAATTAAGTAAACCACTTAAGTCTACACAGATAATAAGTAGTGGAGACAAAACATTTTTCACTGCCCCACTGCTGCTATCTCAGTCAAATTGCTTAGTAAATACCCTTGAAGGCCAACGGTGACAAATGAAAGGCAAGGGATGCATGTGCATGTCAACAGAGATTGTCCTGTGGGTTTTTGGTAACAGAAAAGAAAAGAGTTCTTTCTTTCCTTCCTCCTCTCCTTCTTCCTTTCCTTCCTCCTCTCCTTCTTCCTTTCCTTTTCTTTCTTTTCTTTCTTTTTCTTTCTTTTTCTTTCTTTTTCTCTCTTTCCTTTCTTTCCTTCCTTTCTTTCTCTCACTCTGCCACCCAGGCTGGAGTGCAGTAGTGTGATCTCAGCTCACAGTAACCTCCACCTCCTGGGTTCAAGCAATTCTCATGCCTCACCCTCCTGAGTAGCTGGGACTACAGGCACGTGCCACCACACCCAGCTAATTTTTTGTATTTTTCGTAGAGGTTGGATTTCACTATGTTGGCCAAGCTTGTCTTAAACTCCTGACCTGAGGTGATTTACCTGCCTCAGCCTCCCAAAGTGCTGGAATTACAGGCATGAGCCACTGTGTCTAGCCCCAAGGGTCCTTTCTTGAAATGGGTTGTTTTTTTTTTTGAGCTACTAAGGGATAATTTTCCTTAGTACTCTATTTTTTCTCCTTATAATATCAACTCTTGAACTTGAGCATATTTTGCTATTACAGTCTAAAATATTTCTATCTTCATTCTAATTTGCAGCCCATTTCTCCAAAAATTATGTTGTTTAAGGTATATTTTTATACTCTTGGCTAATTAAAAATTATATTGTTATAATTTTTAATTATGCTAACCACGTCTTCCATGGTTAGCTCTCTCATATACTGAATTAGGTATTTTTTCCCTGAAGATAGTTCTGTGAATATTGGCTCATTCATTAAACAGATGTTTATTTAATACTGTTATCAGACCAGCATTCATAAAAAATTATATTGTTATAATTATTTTCATAAGTAAATTTATAATTATATAAATTATATAAATATAACAACATAAATATAAACAAATTATATTTACATAAGTAATGTATATAATTTATATAATTATAAATTATATAAATATAAAGATAATTTATATAATTTATATAACTATAAATTATATAAATATAATTATAAATTATATAAATATAAATATGTATATAATTATAAATTATATAAATATATAATTATAAATTATATAAATAGAATCATAAATATATTTATATAAAGTATATAAATATTTATATAAAGTATATAAATATATATTTATATAAAGTATATATAAGTATATAAATATATTTATATAAAGTATATATTTATAAATATATTTATATAAAGTATATATATAAAGTATATAAATATATTTATAAATATATATAAGGTATATAAAATATATATATGGTATATATAAGGTATATAAAATATATAAGGTATATATAAGGTATATAAAATATATATGAGATATATAAAATATATATAAGGTATATAAATATAATTATAAATTATATATTTATACATATATGGTATATAAATATAATTATAAAGTATATATTTATAAATATATTTATATATAAAGTATATAAATATAATTATAAATATATTTGTATAAAGTATATAAATATATTTATAAATATATGGTATATAAATATATTTATATACTTATATAGTATATAAGTATATAAATATATAAATATAATTATATAATTTATATAATTATACTCGTAAATAATTAAAATTATTTTAGAAATAATTTTGTCAGAAAAATGGATTTTGTAGTCAAAGTTGAAAGATAAATGATAGAATATGTGAAAAAATAATTTGTAACACATACAATGATCAGGGTTAATCTCAAGCATAAGAAAATGTCCTACAAATGAATAAGAAAAAACCCTCAACATTAAAATGAGCAAAAAAATGAACAAGAGTTCATAGAACACATGAAATTATATAGCTAATAAACAAACAAAAAGACACACAATATCACTAACAAATTAATACATATTAAAGTAGTACTTGTCTGGAATAGCAGTTAAAAACTTAAAAGTTGGAAACATCTATACAAGCAAAAGCATTTTGAAGGGTAAATTATTACAATTATTATGGAAGGTAATTTTACAATATCTATTTAATTTTAAAATGTGTATACTTGTGATTCCATTTCTAGGACTTTATCTTCTTGAAGTACTAGCATAATTATATGTTAGCATAACAAACCATTATTACATTTAAATAATTTTACATTTTATTCAATAAATAAATGCCATTTGTATTCATATATTTGAAAACAGGTATCTGGCTATAGTGGATTCAAGTTTTCATTTGGAAAATTTACTCAATAAAAATTGAGTAGAGGCTAAATGATAAACTCATACTGGATGGACTGAAAAAACAATTGAACAGTCAAAGCCATAACAACATATGTTCTACAGAAGCACTGCCCTTCCCTCGAAACAAGGTCTAATGGGAAAAAAACAGTCGGTCTTGTGTGAGCCATATGTGAGTTCTAACTCTTATTCTGACGCTTTTTAGCTATGTGACTTTAGGATGGTTTTTTCACCTTTTTCTTTTTCTTTTTTTTTTGAAATGGAGTCTAGCACTGTTGCTCAGGCTGGAGTTCAGTGGCACCATCTCAGCTCAATGCAAACTCCGCCTCCCAGGTTCACACGATTCTCCTGCCTCAGCCTCTCTAGTAGCTGGGATTACAAGCGTCCACCACCACGCCCTGCTAATTTTTTGTATTTTTTAGCAGAGATGGGTTTCACCATGTTGGCCAGGCTGGTCTTGAACTCCTGACCTCAAATGATTCACCCGCCTCGGCCTGCCAAAGTGCTGGGATTACAGGCGTGAGCCACCGTGCCCAACCTAGGCCTTCATTCCCATATCCATAAAATGCATGTAAAAAACCACATATCTTTAAGAACAAGCTCATATCTAAGTTGGCTATTGGTTGTAATAAATAAAAAATAGCAAAATTCACTGCACATAAGATATGATCAACAAATATTAGCTTCATATATATTTGTAGTCATACAATCTGTAGACCGACGATCTGTGTAAAAAGGAAGGGCAAGTTGAGAGCAGATAATTCTTTACTACTCTAGGAGTTATTTATTTTCCTATATCTGCTTATTAGCTCATTGTGAGAGATACAGCATTTGGTTCTATAGGTGTAATATGTAATGGACAGGTTTGCTGTCAAGTAACTATTTCAATGTATAACTTTTAACATACCTTATCATTCAGACTGTACTGGAATTCCTCAGAAACACCAATAGGGAAAACAAATGGCCTTGTAGGAAGGACAGTTGAAAACAGCAATATTGATAAGAATAATATTGAGATTTTAATATCTGTCAGGTGCTGGTCCATTTACCTTATGTGGATTATCCCATTTAATTCTTCAACATTTTAATATAGGTTTCAATACTACAGGTCTTCATAGCCAACGAGAAAGAAATTTGTCATTGCAAGGCACCAAAGTGACTCAAAATTTTATAGGTGTCTAACATAGTCTAGGCCCCAGTTCAAAGCAGGCAGCTCTAAAATGGACTCATATTAGTTTCTATAAATATAGGATATAAATCAGTGTGATCCAGGAGAAATTCTTGATCAACAGGAATAAAAACTACTACCTGGCCAGGCAAGGTGGCTCATGCCTGTAATCTCAGCACTTTGGGAGGCTGAGGTGGGCAGATCATGAGGTCAGAAGCTCGAGACCAGCCTGGCCAATACGGTGACACCCCGTGTCTACTAAAAATATAAAAATTAGCTGAGCATGGTGGCACATGCCTGTAGTCCCAGCTACTCAGGAGGCTGAGGCAGAAGTATTGCTTGAACCTGGGAGGTGGAGTTTGCAGTGAGCCAAGATTGCACCACTGCACTCCAGCCTAGGCAACAGAGCAAGACTCCATCTCAAAAAAAGAAAAACAAAAATTACAACCTCAAGCAAAAGCAATAATTTGAACAGTTCACCATGTAATGGATAATGCCTGACTTAGATCAGAGCCTGCCCACTTGGGAATCTCTACAGAGGGAATATCTGACTCACATAGGCTAATTTATATCATGGTCCAAAGTTCATCATCTGTTTATTTAATATGTTTTGTGACCAACTTCTATGCTTTAGGTGCTGTTCTGGACATTGAGAACATAGCAGTGAACAAAACAGACAAAAAAAATCTGTCCACACAGATCTTATATTCTTGCATGGATATACAGACACTAAAATAAATGAAATTCACATATTAGCTGAAAAAAATGATACAAAGAAAAACAAAGGATAGGTATCTTAGATGATTTGTGCTGCTATAACAAAATACCACAGATTGGGTCATTTATAAACACTAAAAATTTATTTCTCATGGTTCTAGAAGCTGGCAAGTCCAAGATCAAGGTGCTAGCAAATTTGGTGTCTGGTGAAGACCTATTTCTAATCAATGGCACTATTTAGGTGTCTGCACATGACAAAAGAGTGTTATTAAAGGGCTCATTCCCTTGAGCCCTTTAATAACAGCTTCACCCTCATGACTTAACCATCTCCCAAATACTCCATCTCTTAGTACTGTCACATTCACCGTTAAATTCCAACACATGTTTTTTAGGGGTATACATTGAGACCATAACAGTAGGGATTTAGGAGCTCTGAGGGAAGGGATGGGGAACAAAAATGTTAACCTGTATCCACGACATCAATAGGTCTGGGAAGTTCATCTAAATCTCCAGATGAGTAAATGTACCAAATCAATCTACCAGGTGAAAAGCAAACCAAATTAGAACAGAGATAATGAAGAAACAAATAGATATATTACCATTTTTATACCAGGTTTTCATGTAAGATTCTTGATTAGTACTATAAACACATTAATATTGTATGAGTGTTGTCTGCTTTCTAAAGTGTTTAAAACATTTACAAGAATATGATAAGTTAGACTTATAATTTTAATTAAATATTTAGAAATCTTAGATTTAACCAGTAATTATTTACATGTTTGGGAAAATGTAATTTGTTAAATTCATCACTTTTAATTTATTTGTTGTATAAATAGTATATAAAGAGTTAGAGGAATGTTAAGCTTTTATATTTTTTTAAATACTCATTGATTAATACATTCATAATGCTAATAAATTGGATACTGAGAAAGTGCAAAAGGAACTGAGTGCTCCTCTCCATGAACAAAAGCCCCCCAAACATGTTACACATGATAAAACAGAGGCCCACTGAAGTTAAGTAACTTACCCTCATGAATTTCAAAGCTACCAAGGATTTGAACATGACCACTAAACTACCACTAATTATATTAAATGCTTCAAGTGTGTAGCACAAAACCTGGAACAATGGAAGCACTTAATATTTCTCTCCTTCTGAATCAAACTATAGTTGACCCTTGAACCACATGAGTTTGAACTGTGTGGGACAATTTATTTACAGATTTTTTTAAATAAATATTTTGGAAAAATTTTTAAAGATTTGCAACAATTTGAAAAAACTCAAAGATGAATCAGAGCCTAGAAAAAGTTAGGTATGTCATGAATGCATAAGACAAATGTACATACCAGTCTATTTACATGTTAATCGACTGTTTATGTTATCAGTAAGACTTCTGGTCAACAGGCTATTGGTAGTTAATTTTAGGGAGAGGCAATGTTATATGCGGGCTTTCAACTGTGAGGGGATCAGTTTCCCTAAACCCACATTGTTCAGGGGTCAATTCTACAACTGTAGTCAGAGTAATCAAAAATTCCACCAGACACACACACACAAACACACACACACACACTCTCTCTCTCTCACACTTGCAGATTATTCAAACAGTTGTGAGGTAGACCTAACAAAGAAACTTTCTCTGCTCCCTTTGCTCCTGCAAACTTCAAATCCTTCTGAATACAAACATCTGTGATTTAGTGCGATCATTTCACCCATTAAAATGATCTGAGTAGGCAAACGAACCAACTGCTTGATGATTGTGGTCAGCAGTCTCCAAAGTGGCCCTCCAATGACCTACGCATTCCTCTACTCATGACTGTGGATAATCCCCTCCCACTGAACTTGGACTGGCCCCATGACTCACTCACAACAGACAGAATGAAGCAGAAGTGATCCTCCAGGAATTCCAAAGCCAGGCTCACAAAAGCCTTGCAGCCCCTACCTTGGTCTCTTAGAGCACTTCCTCAGGAGGGAAACAAGCTGCCATATGAGAAAACTGACTACTACTTCCACTTCTTCACAACATGAGATACCCCCATGCTGTGCACAAGACCAAGCTAGCCACACATTGTGACCACTGGAGAGAGAAAGGTCCAACAGCCTGCAGGTGTTCCAGCCTCAAAGCTGGACATACAAGGAGTAGAAGCTTCAGATGTCTCCACATCAGCAACTATCTGACTGCAATCACATGAGGGACCCCAACAAGCAAGAACCGCCCAGCTGAGTTCATCAATCCCCAGGACACAGGAGAGGAATGAATCATTGTAATCAACGTAATGCATCATTGTTTTAAACCACCATGTTTTGGAGTGGTTTTTACACTTTAATAGATAAGCAATGATCACTCTGCAAACACTCCATCTGATGTTTTTCTCTCATTTTAATGAACACTGTGTTTTCCTAGATATTAACTCTCTATGCCTAAATATTCAGTCAGCCATGATCTTATTCTAGAATAGCAATAACATATACTTTATCTAGTATTTCAAAATTATCGCCTATTATGATACCCAGACAAAGAATATTTTCTTTCTCTTTTTCAGGAAACAGTTGAAACCTAACTTAATAATGAACATTTTTCTAAGCAACGTTCCACTCTAAAGCTCATGGGAGTTATAAAATAACCCAAAACTAAGAGGGTGGAATGGCTCACCTTTTAAATTCTTTATCTCTTGAAGTCTTTGATTTAAATCATTATTTTTAAAAAACTCAAATCACACTGTGCTCTTAATAAAGCATTATTATTTCAAGGAAAAGGATAAAACTTTCCAAATGCAAATGTTTAGCTGGAGTAGAGTTGTAAAAGATTCCAAGACATTAGTCAGGAGATGGATTGCTTTGCTATTATAAGTCTGGGTTACAATATCACTGGAACCAAATTCCCGTCAGATTAGTCTTTACTCAAAATGAATGTTTGTAATTATGAAATGAAATAAGTTTTAATTTGAATTGCCTAAAAAGGGGAAACCAAATATTGTGTAATTACAGGAGAAGAAATTTGAGATGGAAAACAAGGTAGTGTTATTTACAAGTAAAAAGGCTTTTATGGGATTATGGGGCTTTAATGTGCATATTTGTAGGATTTGGGGTGGCAGAATTTGGAACTCAAATTTTTTCATCAGCGTTTATTTACAGTGTGCATGCAAGAAATGGAATCCCAGACACATCTGATATTGGTCTTATTTAAACCTTTTATATCCCTACTAAATCTGAAAAGACTCAATGTTAGCCACACATAATGGAAGTAATCATGGAGTGTGATAAAATAAGTATTTGAAAACCACATGCAACTTTTAGGCTCAAATCCAGAACTATAAAATCCACCTAGAGACATAATGAGCCTGCCTCTCCTTCTTGAAGGAGTAAAAGTAGTATGAGGGAAACATGTCCTTATTCTTTCCCCACAGCTTGAGGCACCCGAGCAGAGCCCCCAAATGGCTTGTAAGTACTTTATTGCAAAGGCCGCCCACAAGTGCCATTTTGCTCCTTGGAGGGCAGCCATTTCTTATCCTTGGCAAAGTATGAATTAGGTGACTTTATGTCTCTATCTTGTATTTCTCCTGTCCTGTCCTGAAGCACCACTTCTCACATTGAGGAGTCCAGGACGGTAGGACATAGGCTTGCCCCAGCTCTCTTTCCCACAGCTGGACTGCACTGCTCAGCTTTGATGTCCCTGAACTTTTTACCCCAACATTTTCTAGGATAAAACCTTCCTGTTAAAGATCTCCTTTCTCTGGCAGGGACAAACTAATTTACACTAAATCATCCTTCCCAGAGGTCTCCTTGAAAGTATGGCAAAGACAGCTCATGGTTCACAAAATATTTATGTTCCTCTTCATATATTGCACATTGTTACTAGAAAGTGCCAACCGGACATGACATTTCCCAGAGCCCCTTGCAGTCTGGTGTGGTCATGTGACTGAGTTCTGGCCAATAAAATACAGACAAGAGTGATAAGTGCTGCTGTTAAGAAACCTTCCATGCAGCTCATGTTCCTTTCCCCATTCAACTGACTGGGAGATAATCCCCAGGTGAGCTGGCAAACCTCTCTTAACCTGAATTCCCTGAATTATTTAATGGAAGATAGCCATCCCATGTATTAATACATATTTTCCCTCCCAATGTGGTTAAAGAGCAAGAAATGCACATTTGGGTCTTTGTTTTTTAACTGTAGTTATACTACCCTAAATACTAGTTAATCCAGAGGAATCATTTCCTAATCAGAGAAACTGAATTAGGGGCAGATTTTCAAAGGTCGAAGAAACTTCCCATTTCCCTGCAAAACACCTAGTTCAAAAGTTACCTAAGAATAGAAGCATTTTAATAGCCCTCCAGGAAAGGTTTGTCATCAGTCAGAGACAGAAACACTTGTACATGGATGCCCACATGAGTGAGCTAGAGGCTCTGCCTTCTGGATTTCTTCCCGCCCAAAGACATTCTTTCGCCTAGTTCCTTGCTGTTCACACTACCAGTCATTTCTGAGCCTCAGATAATTTCAACAAGATTTCCCAGCATTTCCATTTAGAAATTCACTTATCAATAAAAATCTCTTGTCATAATCTTATCATTTGTTCATTCTTGTATTCATTCATTCATTCAAATAGTTATTAAGGACCCCAAATATTAAGCATTGAGCTAGGCATTGACTGAACACAGACAGCTTACTGTTCATGGTCCCAGTAGGTGGAGGAATTGTCATGAGGACAGATAAGAGTTGTAAAATAATAAAATAGATAACAGTACAATGATCATTACGGAAAATTTATCGAGCACATGTTATGCACCAGACTGTGCTCAGAACTTGATATTCCTTATTTTATTTAATCATCACAGCATTTTGATCTCTATTTTATAGATAAAGAAATCAACGCATGGCGTGGTGGCTCATGCCTGTAATCCTAGCACTTTAGGGGGCCGAGGCTGGCGGATCATGAGGTCGAGATCGAGACCATCTTGGCCAACATGGTGAAACCCCGTCTCTACTAAAAATACAAAAATTAGCTGGGCGTGGTGGCACATGCCTGTAGTCCCAGCTACTCGGGAGGCTGAGGTGGAAGAATTGCTTGAACCAGGAAGTGGAGGTTGCAGTGAGCCAAGATCGTTCCACTGCACTCCAGCCTGGCAACAGAGTGAGACTCCGTCTCAGAAACAGAAAGAAATCAAGACTCAGCAACATTAAGCAACATGCAGAAACTGCACAGATAACTAACAAGAATGGAATTTAATCCAAGTTCTGTCTGATTCCAAAGTCATTTACTAACTGTATGACTTTGGGCAAATTGGTTAAGCACCATAAATCACCATTTCTAATCTGAAATGCCATCTCAGTCCCGAGGAAAGTAATTTCTACTGAGTTAGATTGCATGGCTGGGATGTTTACACTCTCACTGCCCATAGTATTCTTTAAGTACACTATGTGTAAAAATCTAGCCTCTTGAATAATTTGCTTCTGAAATGGCAGTGGGAGGTTGGGGGGAGCTTAAATAAATATTTACAGTGTTTATATCATGGGAGAATTTTCCAAATGGTGTGTCTTAAAATGCCACTTGCTATTACACAAACTGAAAACCTCTAGTCAAGGCATCTCTAGACTTCATCTTTACATCATGAACCAGTGGTGACAAGGTGATCACCAATTATCACATGACCCAGAGGGCTCCTGTTTCCTGAGCCCACATGGGCATGACTATGGCTCTGGAAGGACCAGAAGAGAACATCTCCTGAGGAAGTCCCCGAGCTGTGCGATTCACCCTATCAGGAGCCCAGTGGGTGGCTTTGCTGCCACGTGTGCACTTGATGGGGTCCCTGTGCCCCTTATGCTTATTCAGGCTCAGCTGCGGGCTGAGAGCCAAGCACCCACTGGAGAAGTGGGAAATACACATTCGGAAGAGACCCGGAAACTGTGCTGAAAAAAAAGAGGCAGAGAGAAAAGCTGCTGGGCAATCAGGGAAAAAAGCCAATCCGTGCCTGTGGTCTAAGGACGAAGGCACATTTGGGACTTTGTCTCGGCTGCAGCCAGGAGTGGAGGAGTCACTCAGCTCACAGAGATGAACTAAAGTGGCCCCTCCTTACAGGAGCAGCTACAGGAGTATAACCAAAACAACAACAAAAGTATTTTTTTAATAAACCTATAATACCACTGCTATCTAAGAAGAGTGCAGTATATTTTTTTAAAAAATATTTTATTCTTTTCCTTTTTTAAATCTTTCTTTTCAGCTGAGCTGGGTTGTAAGGTTGTTAAGAGTGGGATTTCTGGAGTCAGGCATCCAAGTTCAAATCGTTACTACTTCCCAGCTATGAGATGCTGGGCAAGTTTTTAAACCTCTGTAAACCTCAATTCCTTGACTGTAAATGAGAGTAATAATTATACCTCCCTCCCAGGGTTAGCAACAATTAAGCACCTGGAATTTAGTCAATGCTCAAGCAACTTCAGATATTTGTATGGCAGAATTGGGATAGAAACTGAAGACATGAATTGCTCTTAAGTAGTAGCTCTCAAAAGTTTTAGTCTCAGGATCAATTTATACTCTTAAAATTATTGAGGATCCCATAGAGTATTTGTTTATGTAGATTATATCTGTCAATATTTACCATATTTGAATTTAAAACTGAAAAAACTTTTATGTATAAATATAAACAAGCTCATTTAAAGAAAGCTAAATCCATTATGTTTATATGACATCTTTTTATGAAAAATAACTGAACTTTCCAAAACTAATCATTTATTAAGAAGAATGGCATTGTTGTACATTTTTTTCAAACCTCTTTATTGTCTACCTTAATAGTATCTGCTGGATTCTTATATCTGCTTCTGCATGTGATCAGTTGTGATGTATCAATTTCATTAACATATATGAAGAAAATCCAGCCTCATCCAGATGTTTTGTATGAAAAGGGAAAAGTACTTTACTAGCCTTTTCAATTAATTGTGGATGCAACACTGCAGACTGCATGCACAGTCTTTGACGCAACATCAAAACTCTACAAGTGGTAGTTTCTTAATATCTAGTTACAATGAATAATCCAAAACTATACCAATAAATTTACATTTGGATCTTTCACTTATGCATGACTTTGTAACATCATGCATTGATCACTTGGGAAGTGTGTCAACATTCATTGGTTCAATGCTCATTAGTTGATTAAGAAAATAACAGCTCTGTGCACCTCAAGTTATATTAAGTTAATCTAATCGAGATTAGCCCTTAAAAATACATCTTCACCACCTAACAAGTCAAAGATTTATGAGAATGTTTTATATGTTCTGACCTGACATCTTCCTGAAGAGGACTGGTGACACATACCCAATATTTTGCTACTCAAACTAGCAAGCAGCTTCTTAGGAATGAGAAAGTCTGGCCCTACCCCACACCTTCTGAAAAAGAATCTACATTTTGACAAGACCTTCAAAGGATTTGTTTGCATGTTAAAGTTTGAAAAACAAGGCCCTATTTATATACTGGGGAGAGGTTGGAGAACCATCTTCTTGATGCATAATGCTACCTAAAGAATTTCTTGTGTAAATCTGAAGATTACTTTGAATATTTGGAGTCAGTTTGGGTCTATAGGTAGTAATTACACAAACACACACACACACACACACACACACACACACACACTGAAAGAAAAGCATTATCCCTGCTCTGCAGAATTTTTCAGTCTAGTGAAGGACTGATGTGTTTCAAAAAGCAACCACCATTCATTGTGACGGTGCAATACTGATTGTGGTTTCAGGTGTGAGAAAAGGGTAGAAGGCTGGGCACGGTGGCTCATGCCTGTATTCCCAGCATTTGGGGAGGCCAAGGCAGGTGGATTACCTGAGGACAGGTGTTCGAGACCAGCCTGGCCAACATGGTGAAACCCCGTCTGTACTAAAAATACAAAAATTAGCCAGGCTTGGTGGTGGATGCCTGTAATCCCAGCTACTCAGAAGGCTGAGACAGGAGAATTGCTTGAACCCAGGAGACGGAGGTTGCAGTGAGCCAAGATCACCCCATTGCACTCTAGCCTGGGGAACAAAAGTGAAACTCTGGTCTCAAAAACAAAAGCAGTGGGGGTATAAGAAATCTCTTGGGAACTCAGAAACTTTGGTAAAAAAGACAGAATAGTCAAGGCCTTTTCTTTTTTCAGTTTTAAGACAGAAAACTCTCAAAGAGGCTTAAACCAAAAAAAGGAATATATTGTTTCATGTAACTAAACATTCCTGAAGCAGCTGGCTTCAGGCATAGCTGTATCCACGTGCTGAAATCATGTCCTCAGAGATCTCGTTTTTTCCTTTCCTTATGCTTTCATCTGCTTTGGCTTCATTCTTAAACAAGTTCCCATTAGGACATATCACAGAAGCTTCAGGCTTATGTCCACTTTTTGGGATTCCCAAGAGAGCATGTCTTTCCAATTATTTCTAAAATCTTCCATTGGCCTGGCTTTCAGCATATGAGTATCCCTGAAACAAATTACTGTGGCCAATAGATCTAAGTTGAAACCTCCACTCTATTATTACTAACTCACTTAACTAATTGGAACTGCAGTGTTCTCCTTTATAAAATGGCACGCAGTAATGCCCAGTTTGCAGTAGTAAACATTGTGAATGCTCACAAGTTGGTAACTATGATTCTCATCATCATTATAGGCCTGTATTTCTAAATAAATTGATTTCATTTTCAATATGAGGAACTTCTATATTTGTTGCCTACACAGTCTTCCTCAGTTATAAGTTTGTGCAGCCCAGCACAGAATTCGATAAACACCTGTATCTATTCAACATAAGTCCTGCAAAGGAAAAGTTGTGATCACACCAGCTGGCCCCATGTTAGACACAGGAGCCACTGGAAGAACATTAGGTGAGTCACTTTAGATTTTAAACAGATCTTAGATAGCAACTTTTAAAAAAGAAGAAAAATTTAAAATCCTCAGAGTCACAAAGATTTAAATGTCATTTGTCTGTGACTCCCACTGACACTTCTGATTCTAATTTGAATCTTTATTCCATGGGAGAAGGTTTACAAAGAATTTTTTCTCCTTCCAAGTCAGAAACTCAATGTCTATCACTTCCTCCAATTTCTGCATCTTGTTTTCATTTTCCAAGTGGACACTAGCAACTGCACCATGTTGATGCCATTTCCACATGGAGCTTGTCCATTTCCACTGGACAAGGACCCCTAAAAAGGCTCTTCCCAGGATCTGTGGATTGAAGCCTGGGGAGAAGGAGAGCTATAAAATGATGTGCCCTGGGTCAGCTGGAGTTGCAGAAACGTGGACCCAGTCCTTGTAAATATAAATAGGTTCAGAACATGTTTCTGTAGAAACAAAGTAGGACAAGAGACCATCATCAACCCAAGTGGGACAGAGTTCCAGCCAGGGCCTTCCTACACAAAGATGATCTGAGGGCCAAAAGTCTCACTGTACTTCTACTGTCAGCATCAACCACTTACATGAACTTAGACCTCCTCCCTCATTGACAGTCAGACACTGCCAGTGGATGGTAATGTGTTTGAATTTCACCTGACTATTTGAGCAATTGATGGAGTCTCAACTGATATTTTCAGGGACAGATCAAGGGAAAACAACCTACCTGTTTATAGTAACAAAAGGTTATCTACAGAATCCATATAAACACTTTTTATCTACAGAATCCATATAAACACTTTGTAAGAAAACAGATCATCTAAATGACAAATACAGCCAGCCTGCTGGAGACAGATCTTTGTTCTCAGAAAATATGTGTTAAATCAAGTTTAACCTAAAGCTGCCTCCTTAGGCACTTTAAGTTTGGCCTAAAGGTTTCTCTGTACATCATGAACTATAACCTAAAAGGAGGTGTAAACAGACTGTAACCTACTCTTGTGCCACTCACCGAGTTTTGGTCAATCATAGGAGGCCAACTGTTCAAACTCTGTTCAAATAAGGCAAACACTGAGCTGAAACCAATCCAGCTGTTTCTGTACCTCACTTCCGTTTTCTGTACGTCACTTTCCTTTTTTGTCCATAAATCTTCTTCCACCACACGGCTGGCATGGAATCTTTCTGAGCCTACTCTGGCTCAGGAGACTGCTGGATTCATGAATTGTTCTTTGCTCAATTAAACTCTGTTAAATTTAATTTGGCTAAGGATTTTAACACACGTAAAAGGTGATGTAGGGGGAGAGCGACAGAAAGAGGCAGAGCAAGAGATTGCTCCCGTAAGCAGCATTACCTGTGGTTTAGATCACTAGAACTCCCTCTCTTCCCACGGTTCCACCTTTCCACTTTCAAGGAAAGTGCTTCCTGTAGGATTAGCCTAACTTTCCCATTTAATAGAAGAAAAAAAAACAAAGGAGAAACACCAAATGCATAACGATGGCGACCTTCAAATGGCTAAGCTTAGAAGTCCAGCTTTCTCTCTGTGCTTGTAGCAATCTCTCAATAACTGATTAAAGGATTAACCACCCAATTTGTTCAAAAGAACATAAGATTTATATACTTAGACGGTCTGGGAAGACATACACCTGAATTAGCATAACAATAAGCTACACCAGAGGAATCAGACAGAAAAGTAATTCACATTTATAGTTTGAATTTTAAAACTAACTAGAAAGTAGAAAATAGGGTACCTTGCCACTAGCTCCAATAGCATTAAAGAATACATGTTGGTATTATCAGTATTTCTCAAGCAAACATGTCTAAATAGAAATGAAAATTGTGCATCAATCGAATGCAGGTTAACAACTGACATATCTACACATATTTTATCTGGGGATCTTAAAGGGACGCCATCTGACTGTAACTGGCATGCAAAAGGGTGAATTCCAGCTGCAACAGAGCAGAGGACATTAAACGCTACCCTATATTTCAAAAATATGGGTCAGACTAGAAGAGTGTCATTCTGAGCAGTGAGCTCACCCCAGGGAGGTTGGTGCTAGAGAAACAATATCATTCTAGGCTTTTGTTTTCTAATCTGGCCCCACCCTCTACTGTATAGAACTGTTTACTCAAAAGAACAAGAATCATACTCCCTGTGTCAGTACAAGTGAAACACACCCTTTCTGGAAGCTTAGATGACTTGGTTCAGGTATGAGAATTGGTTTGTTGCCCTCAAAGGAAGTAATCTCAAACAAGTCAGCACAGGCAGATGTGCCCTGGGAACTGGCAGCTGACTCTAGGCTGATCTGTCCGCTGATGTCTGATAGTCCTCACTGGGAGATGAAAGGGCAGGGGAGAACCCAATACCCTACTTCTGACCTGCCACCAAAATAAAAATCTGCCTTGTGGGGATTGATCTGTAGCTGCTGGTTCTAATCCATAAGTAGGGTTTCATAATAGAAGGGAGAAAAAAAAGAGGGGAATTAGATTTTTAGTATCACAAAGTAAGACTGTACACTAAACATCATACCTAGGAGCAAGCAAAAGGAAAAAGAATCAACCTGAGTCCAGTGTTCATGTTTGTTAACTGATCTGGTTTGACTCTGTTCCCATCCAAAATCTCATCTTGAATTGTAATAATCCCCACATGTCAAGGGCAGGACCAGGTGGAGATAATTGAATCACGGGGGCAATTTCCCCCATACTGTTCTTCTGATAGTGAGTTCTCATGAGAGCTGATAGTTTTAAAAGGGGCTTCCCCCTTCGCTTGGGTCTCATTCTTCTCCCCGCTGCCATGTGAAGAACGGTGTGTTCGTTCGCTTCCCCTTCTACCACATTGTAAGTTTCCCAAGGCCTCCCCAGCCATGCTGAACTGTGAGTCAATTAAACCTCTTTCCTTTATAAACTACCCAGCCTTGGGTATGTCTTTATTAGCAGTGTGAGAATGAACTAATACATTGACTTTCCTCGGGGCTGGGAGGTATCTTGCCCATCTTCTGAAATTTTCCTTCATCTTTTCAGCCAGGATGGTTATTTAACCAGTCCTTAACTTCATTTTAAATTTCAGCTCCTCAGGATGTCTCCTTCACAGGATTTCATCATCTTCCTCTGACCTTCTGAACCTTCCTGAATGCCGTCACCTCCTTCAGAATCCAAGTTCATATTCTCCACCTACCCACTCCAAACTGGCTGTTCCTGCCTGGGCTTCCTCCTTCTCTCCCTGAATCTATCTCTATGGCTCTGCTTATAGCCTTTCTTCTTCTAAAGGCTGCTTGAGTGGAAGAAGGAAGAAGCCTTTCCAGAAATCTCTATCACACTGCTAAAATAACTCTAACCAGCTATCCTGAGCAGCTGCTCATTTGTCTGACTCTGGGTAGGGCTCTGTTGTTTTACTGTGTCTTCCTTAGTGATTATTGTCTGCCTCATGATGGGGTACCCCACACACACCCCTCCCAGGAAAATCCCATCTCTTTGCTGTTATCTAAACGTCTTCAGTCTTCGGCACTGAGCTCTGCCTGTTACTTCACTGGAAACCCATAAATGCCCTGCCTGTGTGTCTGGGCCTAAATGGGTAGATCAAGGACACACAGAAACAAGCTACTCCAATTAGTATCAAGCTCAACAAACAATCAAGCTCATCATCTAATTTCAGACACTTATCCAATGTGAGGAGTGAACCTAAGTTAAAGAGATTTTGTTGTTGTTCTTGGTTTGGTTCTGATGAAGATACGGAAACCATGTTGTTATACCACAATACTTCTTGATTTTTTTTAACTCAGCTTAAATATTCTTTCTGTGCTGTTGGACATAGGTCTATAGTCACTGGGACTCCAATTTCTGAAACCAGAATTCAGTGGCACAGTCTGATGAAGGAATTTTTCCTATGTGTAAACTGACATAAAAGGAATCATTAGAAAAGTATCCCAATGATATAAAATTAAGTACTCTTTATTTTTACATTATCAAATTATCATCTTTTTAGATAAGAATAAATTAATTAGAGAATTTAGGAAAACCAAGAACATCTGATCATTAGTAGAGCAAAGAAATTTTTAATTCCTATAATTTTTCTACGGTCATCTAGAAAATAAGCCTGGTCAAATGATAAATAAGAGTCTGAGATTAGTGAGAGATGCACTTGTAGATCTGTTTATTCTATGTCTCTGACCGGAACTCTTTGCTGCAGAAGAAAAACACGAAAGTGCGTGAGTCTTTTGGAATAAATCCCTGGCACCCCATCAAAACAAACCCAAAACGAGGTTTGGGACCAGTCAGACAGTGGAGCAGAGCACACTGAGGGGACAACCAGAATCAAGTTCAGAGCTTCAGTGAATGGGAAATAAGCAAGAGGGAGGCACTGAAAGGACAAGGACAGCAAAGGTAATTCAGACAGAGGCTGTGCCCAGCTAACAACTCTCATTCTCACAAATGCCAGAGCACCATTGGGGGCTTTACAATATAAGAATAGCCAAAAATGATCTTTTCTGTGTGTATGTGTGCTGATCAAAGTGATTTCCCAGCAGGACTGCTTGAAACAGCACCACAAAAGTGAAAATTTTCTCAGAACCACCTCCTTTTTGTGCTCCTGAGCAAGCTCAGTCTCAAGAGTTAACTCCACGGAAGTACTCGAAGTGTCTGTTTATTAACATTTATCTCAGACACAAGCAGATTTTGGCCACTGGTTTTTATAGGGCAGTGGAGGAGGAGTTCTAAGGAAACACTCGTGATTTATAAGATGAAACCATTTTCTGATCATTTGCCACTAAAGGGAGGAAAGAGATTAATTGGCATGAAGCAATTTCCAAGGTCAGCTCAGTGACTTTTCACTGATGGGCAAACCATATTCCTAGCATCATAGAATTTTAGAGCTAGGCAGGACCTTGGAGATCATCCCACCAACTTCCACATTTTCCAGATGAGTTACCAAAATCAGAGATAATCAGCAATTTTCACAAGGTGACACGGTGCTATTGGCAAAGCCAGAACTGAAATAAAGGTCCCAGACTCCACATATATATTCAGCTATATCCTGTTGCCTTCTTATTAGCTGAGAAGCCACCTCAGCCCATCATCTCTAGGCAAAATACAATGGCCCCTGACTTACAGCACAAAGGTTGTTTAAAGGCTACCTCAGCCACTTCCCAGATATTCTCATTAGATTAATAGTTTGGCTACTTCTATTTACAAAGGCCTGAGTATATTTTCATATCTGAAGTTACTGATTTCTGCGAAGAACACAGGCAGATTTATTGTTATGCTAAACACTGACATTATAAGCGAACCCACCTGTGGACCCCTCCAGGAGCCCTCACAAATTTTTGGAGAGCCGGCCACTTCCACCAAGCATCTCCTGAGCTAGAAAACTACCTGGAGAATGCATGCATGCTAACTTAGGCATTGAAAATCAATTTTTACAAACATTGATCAACTCAAATAAAACACTTCATCAAAATTGTCTGACTGCTGTGATCCTGGATAAAACATTTCTTAAATAATTTTTCAACATTTAGGTCATTCAGTCTATTACAAAAAAAAAAAAAAAAAAAAACACTTTATTATTTCAGTAAAAGGACAGAACTCTGAAGACCCAGGACCTTCAGGCATTTGGGCTTCTGGATTTCCTGAAGGCCCCAGCTTTGCTATGCTCACTGGTGCTACCCTGACCCTCACACACATTTCCTGACCCAGGACCAGGAACAGCTGCCACTTAACCTTGCATTAAACATTGGTGGCAAATGCTGAAATTCCAGGCCTCTCCCTTTCATGTTGTTATTTGAGTAAAGAGACAGCTGCTCACCATTACACTCAAGATACCCTTCATCTATGTGGAGAGTGTGGTAGTGTCATTCCCACATGGCTTCCTGTGGTTCCCCCAGCATGCCTAGTGCTTGGCCTGTGTAGCTGAAAAACAGCTAAAATTCCACTCAGTGAACCATGTTCATGCAGGTTAATCACCCTTTCTTTCCACACTTTTCCAGAGCTTTCCTGGTTCCCCTTTTCCAGTTCCTTGTCCCTATAGCCCCATCTTCCTCTCTGTTTTTATTTCTCGAATAAAGTGTGATGAAGGGGAAGTTGTGAGGGATAACAGAGGAGACCAAAGCACAGAGACCATGGCTGTTCAAGCCTCCCACCATGCTCATCTCAGAGGGTTTGTGTAGCCCGGATCTTTCAATCTTCTGTCAGCGTTAGGGCATGTGTGTGTGTGTGTGTGTATCTGTTTTGGACATACTTTGACTTCCCCAAAGACCTGACACACAGACCACATTGAGTGAAGATTTTACTAAATTAAATAAAATCCAGTGGCATTTTCATTAACATATTTTGGGCTCAAGTCATCAGATACATTATTTACAGTTTATATTAATACTTCTCTGGACATTTTTATGACTACCCTAAGAAACAGTTTTTTGGTTCCTCACAGGCTGCAAATTCAAATTACAGGATGGAGGAATAAGTGAGAAGAAAATCAAATAAAATGGAAAAGAGCTAGAGAAAAACAAAATGAAAAGGAATAAGATATATCATAGAAAAAGATATATAGAAAAGTGCTAAAATGCCTGTTCTTAATAGAGGATTCAACAAATTCTTTCAGACTCATTTCTTTACCCCTAAAAATGAACATGCCATTTGAGTGTTGCTGTGGAGAACCAGTGGCACAGCCTATACAAATGTGCTTTAAGGGCCATAAAACACCAGCAAGTGTAAGGAGTAATTGTTAAAGTGGCAGAATGGTTAAGAATGTAGTCAACTTGCCTGGGTTCATCTAATCTTACCTTTGCTTCTTGTTAGCTATGTGACCTTGGACAAATATGTTAACTTATCTCAATCTAAGCATCCTTATCTATAAAATGAGCATAATAAGAGTAGCTACTTCTTACGGGGTGTTTTAAGGACCAAATGAGATCATCCATGAACCTAGCACAGTGTTTAGAACCTATAATGTATTCAAAACTGCTGGCTATTTTTATTATTGCTATCAGTTTAGTAGCCCAATAATAATAATAATAATATTAATAACAAACACATAGCGCTTACCATGTGCCTGGTTCTAAGTGTTTTATACGTACAAATTATTTAATATCAGATAAGTATTTCAACTGTCTCTTAGGAATGGAATCAAGGCACAGAGCATTCCCAACCCTAGAACTGTCAGCCTTGCCCAGTCTTCAAAGAACATATGCATTTTCCTATCACAAAACTTCTTCTCTGCCCCTACTCCATCAAAATCACGTTCCTACCTTTCCAGGATAGGGAGAGGGTAAGGGTTGGGGAAGAAAGAGGGGATAGCAACGGAAGCTCTCTATACCTTCCACATGATAAACAAAACCAATTCTGCAGCATTTTCCAAAATTAATAATTAATTCTCAGATTCTACAAACACCAATTGAGTATCCAATAATTCAGTTCAGTTCTGACACTATCTACCTGGATGGAGATGTGTAGGGCAAGGTATGATGGGTGGTGGCGGGGAACTTCCAGACTCTCTCCAGATGCAACATCCTCCCAGCACCTCAATGTGTTCACCAACCCAGAAGCCAAAATGATGTCCAAACCTACCATCCGGCACCAATTCGAGAGACCTGAGCAGCATTGCCAAAGCATGTTCCCACAGAATAGGGTCCCATAAGAAACTCCCTGAAAAAGGGATGCTGTGGAATTGAGAAATCCTGCACACAGTGGCCTTATGAATATCTACATTAACATATTAAAGGCCCCAAGAAGTAAAGCCATTTGTGTAACTTTGCTTACCTGAAGATTCCCAGGTTCAGTTGACTATGGAATTCTTTGTTCTGCATTAACACCTCTTAAAATAACAGTTTGGGAAATGTTAAACTGAGGACTTCTCTGCCCCTCCAGGTAACTTGCACCTTTTTCTAAAAGTCTTTACATACTTTGCTAAAGATAAAAGAGTCAATCTGGTGTTTTTTCAAGACCACAACGTTAGAAATGGGTCAGAGTAGATGGTAGAAAAAGAGCACACAGCCTGGCAGCAAATCACACTATGAACTGGTCATGACTGTTGTTCACTAAACTTGTCCAAGCATAGAGTAGTGTTACACTTCTCTGCCTTGTTTTTTTTTTGAGACAAGGTCTCGCTCTGTCGCCCAGGCTGGAAGTGCAGTGGTGCCATCTCAGCTCACGGCAAGCTCCGCCTCCCGGGTTCACGCCATTCTCCTGCCTCAGCCTCCCGAGTAGTAGCTGGGACTACAGGCACCTGCCACCATGCACGGCTAATTTTTTTGTATTTTCAGTAGAGACAGGGTTTCACTGTGTTAGCCAGGATGGTCTCTAACTCCTAACCTCGTGATCCACCCACCTTGGCCTCCCAAAGTGCTGGGATTACAGGCGTGAGCCATTGCACCTCGCCTTCTCTGCCTTCTTAATGTTAGGTTTCATCACATGTCATGTGACTCTTCCAGAAAGAAGTTTAAAAGCTAGTATATAAGCTACCACATCCTTTTCCTGTTGGCAAAGGGATTGCAGAAGGCTGTGTGGAGATGTAGTCTCCATCAGCCTGGTCCCTTATGGACTATGATGGAGTCCCTTTTATAAACCATGCTAGACATGTAGTCAGAGAGAGAAGTAGATCTTTGTAAGCCAGTGAGATTTAGGTATTGTTTGTTATCACAGATTAACCTAGTCCAATACTGCCATCAATTTCACTACTTACTCTACTGTATTTTTACCTGGCCCTTCCTCAATGCCTATCTCCCTCCATCCCCACATTTAGCTGGAGAAACCATCATTATTCATAGACTGAATCCACCCTACAAAACCTGCTCTTTACAAGATTTTAGATAAGAGAATCTTTCAATACTCAGAAATTCCCTATTCTCCGTTCAATGCTTCTCCCACTGTGTGGGGAGGATCGGCCTCAATAGTTTAGAAAGATTCATGCCTAATTTTATTGAAAAGGGAAATCAGTGCATTCCCTTTGTAGATGGCGTAATTGAATAATTCATTGAAAGCTTCATTATCTATAATTGTGATAACACACACTTTAAAATAAAGTATTGCACATATCAAATATCCCTGATACATTTTTGAGCAAATATGTGCACATATGTAATCAGCTGCGGTAATCAACCGCACATCAACAAAGAATCAGAGTGTTTCAGGGGTGTAAAGATGCTGTTACAGTGAACAATCATTTGGCAGTGTGGCTTATTTTAATAGACACATCACTTTAAAATAAGTCTTCACCATCTGCTGCAGCCTCTAATTACAAATGCAACAAGAACATAATTCACAATTGCATCATTAAAAAGTAAGACATAAGGGATTTAACGCATGCCTATGTCCTTTTTTAATGCAGAAGATGTCTGTTCATCTTGTGTTTCAGGCACAAATTGGCGGTAAAACTTTCTTTCTCTCCATGCTGAAATTTCTTGGAGAGGAGAGTGCTGCAGGAGACAACAGGAAATCCATATAAGGGTACTTAGTTGTCATAAATATTCATAAGCTATAATCCTGTCGATATTAGTTTTACTTGTCAACACTTTTTCACATGCAAAAAAACCTATCTTTAAACAATTTACATAAGAAGACTTTTTAAGTCTATTCAGCAAGAAGTGCAGATAAAACAACTTCATCTGACCAATGTAAATCACTTAGAAATTCATGTCTGTCTATAATAAACTAACCTTTTAACAGCCCACATTCCTAATGTTCAAAACTGGCTTGAAGATCCAGGCTTCTGTTAGGCCCATAATTCACATAAAAATATACAGAACTAAAGCATCTTGTTTTAGGTCAATTCTCTATGTTTTTCTTCTATATCAAACACTAATTATTCAGAGTACTGTGGAAAAGAGATGCCCTGTCATGAACCATCAATTTAGAAACCTGGGCTTATAAGACTGCCCCTCCTCGGTACTTTGCCTAAAATAAGGGTATCCTTCACTAGAGAGATGAGAGTCATGGATGTGGCCTTGAGGTCTAAATCACAAGATTGTTAAATAAAAAGTATAAAATACTCAGATATGCCTTTAAAAATAAAATAATTTTTAATTACATACACTTTAATAATAAAAAATGAACACTATTTTAAAAAACAAAAATAAACACTCAACTTTATTACTAATCACCATAGGAAATTCAATAGAAGCACATGGAAAAAAACAAGTATATGCATGTGTGTGTGCATATTTATGTGTGTATCTATGTGTATTCACATGGTTCTTTTAGTAATTCCTAATCCTTAACAAAAGGCATTGATAACTTAATCCAGCCCTTGTAGATTTCCTTATCTACTGGCATCATCCCCATGAAAGTTGATATTTTTAAAAACTAGATATGTGACTATTTTCTAAGCTAAGAAAAGAGAAAAATATGCATTGCCTTCCTGGTGTCGTAACATACATGTGCAAGACTTCATGATTTCCTCCAGGTATTTTGTTTCATGTTATGTTGGCAGATGGCATATATTCCATTCTCCTGCACTCCTGGAGTATTTGAAATACAAGACAAATATTCTTACCACAAAGTTATATTAACAAAATATGCTGTATGATCTGTACCTAACATTAGGCTGAGAGATGGCCAACAGTACCTTTGAATTCCTGGCACTTGGGTCTGCAAAATGCATTAACCTCATCCACAACCACTGATGGTTTATTACTACTTTTCTGAGAAGTTAGCTTGGGGTGCACTCACTGCTATATTTGTCCCGGGATTTTATTGAAAGTAATTACTGGGAAACAGCCTAGAATTTTCTTTCAGTTCCTCTTTAGTTCACAGTCTCCTTCCGCATACTAAATATCTTTGCTTCTTTCTTCCTGAATACTATGGTCCCTTCTTCACAATTACTGCCTCCCCCATGATGCCCACCTGCTAGAGGAGCAGAGAAAGCAGAGTAACTCTCCTAATCATCAGAGGGAGGGCTATCTCTGCCTGTTACTGATGGTTGCCATCTTGGTTCTATTCATGATAACCTTTTCCTGTTTTGATCAGAGTCACTTCCTGTCCTCTGGGATGATCCAGGGGATCTATCTTTTCATTCAGTCTCCCATCCCACCTGTTTGGTACAACCCTTTATTACAGCTTGTAGACCTAGAAATCACAATCAGTTGTATGATTGCCTGCATTTTTCATATGTACGTATATGAAGCTATTATCAAAGATTCTTCATTTATACAATCTTTATATTGTTTCTCCAAAAGATTGAAATTACATTTTTGCTATCACAAAGGATCATTTTTTACCTTCTCAACCTTTAGATGTTTCCTCCTTTGGAGTGAATATTTCTGTTATTCCAAATTTAAACCCATGATCCTTAGGAGTCATCACAGTGACCATTTTATTCACAGAATTGCACACATACAAAACTAATTCCTAAAAAATATTAGACTTACAAAACCTAAGTCAAAGGAACACAACAATCTTTAAACCATTTAAACAACACTAAAGTTTTAATACTAAAATATAAAGCAACTTCTCAACAAAGCTTTATCATTCCCTTTTCCAAACAGCATAATTTCACTTTCTTACCAAAGAGCAAAACAGAATTTTAAAATGTCATAGAGTCATAGAAATATGAGCCTAAAAGAGTCCTCGAGAGGATGAAAACTCCTCATTCATCTTTGTATCTTCAGTCAGAAAGGAATGCACTTAAACCACCTCAGAATGATAGCTTCCTACTACATTTTCTTTCAGAAACTTCAGAGAGGGCTCCCCCTCACCACATACACACTTTTTCAATCCCTCACTCCCCAGATTGTCCTCATGTATTTCAGGGCCTCCCAGCCCCCTGTGGATGAGAAGTCCTTCCTAAGCTCCCTTCTGTGTTCCCAGACCTTTCTTTTTGTCAGTGGAAAAGGAGAACACGATCCATTCTTCAGCACAATAGTTGTTCCTGTACTTTAAGATTTATTCATTGAGTTTCCTCCAGCCTCACCGTCTCTTGATTAAATAAGGTAAATGCTTTCATCTTGTCATCATTTTCATTTCATTGATATTATTTGGTCAGCATCAAATCTTTTCCTTAGAAATTTTATAAAAGTATTTTGAAAATCAGGTTTTTTTAGCCAGATCAAATTTTAAGTGACAGCTTCTGCCATTTTGAGTTTTCTTTACTTTGAGAAAGTTCAATTTTCCTAAATCAAATTTTGCACGTCTAAATTTTGTCAAGAAGATTTAATTTTGCCATCTTTTTTTTTAGCTAATAACAAATTCTACCATGAGTTGTTTTAGTCATTGTCAGTTTTATTTTGTTGCCATCCGTTCTACTAGTAATAGCTATTATGAATTTGATAAAAAGAAAGATAGCTTGTATTTATTTCTTAGCTAACCCGTGAGAAAATCGTCAGCAGTTTTTGTAAAGCAGAAATAAAGTCAAAAAGCAAAATGTAAAAAAAAGGGTGGGGGAGACAGGGAGACAAGAGGAAAGACCCACAGATGGAGAAACAATGATGCACTCTAAAGGGAAACCAAGAGAGAAGCTACAGCAGTCCTTGCTGTATAAATAGCTCCACTCCCAAATACACAGTGTTGTCAAAGTTTTCTCTAGCCAAAATGGTTTCAGGTTTGCAACAGGTTTTCAGTTACTGTCCAGCTTTATAAAATTAGATTTTAAATCATAAGGACTGAACCTGAATATCATGCTATCCAAATGGTTTGGTCAGTGCACTATGAAAGGAGAAGGTTTGTCCATGGTTTGTGTTCATTCCATGTGTTTGTTCATTCACCAAAGAAATACCACATGCTTACAACATACCAGAGACCAGGCTAAGTACTGAAGATACAGAAGTATGGGAGACAGCCTAAGCCCCTGCCTGCTCGCATGGGCAAGACACACCACATATTGTGACAAATAAATGAATTCAATACATGCACATTGTGATCAGTGCTTTGAAGGAATACACAGAGTGATGAGACAGTCAGTGGGAAAGAAAGCCTCTGGGAGGAAGTGAAATTGGAGTTAAAGCCTAAACAATAAAACACAGAGCTAGGAAATGACAGATGGGGCAGAGAGCAAGCACCTCAAGGCAGGGAAGAGCTTGGGGAGTCTGAGGAACAGAAAAGAGGTGAGCATGTTTGGAGATTAGTGAGCAAGAGAAATATTCCAAAATAAGATATCTTCTCTGACAAGTGTAAATTTGCAAACAGACAAAATGTTTATTTTTCAATAAATTTAGAATCTAAATATTCTAGACAAATATTAGAACACTAAAGTCAGAAACACTAATCCCACTTTCAGTTTTCCACCAAACTGGTTTTCAATTCACCTTAAGTACTCAAAACCAAAAAAAAATTAAAATTATGTAAGTATGCAAGTGATATTTCATATGAACAAATCTAAGATTACATTTTTTAATCTGTTTGAGGGATAATTGGAGGTCTGCTCTTGCTCAGAGTTCCTGAAACATAATTTTCCCTATTGGTTTAACCCAGTATGCAAAGCCCTGAGGAATATTTCAGCAACAAAGACCTTCCCCCATCAAACACAGGAAGAAAACTAACTTCATTTCCTCCTGTTCCTTCCTGCCACAAATCTACCTTCATATCAGAAGATAAACTGACCCCCAAACACAGGTGTAATTCAATATTCTATTTCAAATGCCATCAGATTTGAAACCCAAGTAATTAACAGCTCACCAGGGACTCTATTGAAATAAAACCAACTTTGATCCTATTCCCAAATCCCTTGCCAAATGGATGGGCAGCTCAACCCCCTGTTTTCAGATTAATTGAAATGAGTAACTGTATCAGAAGAATGCTGCATGTAGAAGAGCAGGTTACAAGGGGGGAGGTGTATTTTCCAGCTTGATTATTAGAGGAGCTAATTTGAGTGTTGGGATAGGATAAATATTGACATGCACAATTATTCTCCATCCTGAACTAAGCCAGCATCTTGGCTGTCTGGCATCTGGGAGGAACAGAGGCATATGAGATGTGATACATGGTAACTTCTTTAAGGTACAAACCTCTGGTTCTTTTATTGTACCCCAGAGAAGGGACATATTTTATTTCTAACATTTTAATGTACAGAGAATGGCTTTCTGACCAGTGGATGACTATACAAAAACTATTAGGTTGGTGCAAAAGTAATTGCGGTTTTTGCCATTACTTTCAATGGCAAAAACTGTGGTTACTTTTGGACCACCCAGTAATTTTTAATAATTTGTTCCTCTTTTGTTCAGATGCTTTGATTATTCACAGTGGTTTACACAGCATGGTCTGAATAACATATCAGCTTTTTTTTTGTAGAAGCTACTTGGATGAGGCCAAAGGGTCCCTGATGATGAATTACTTTGAAATAGATGAACTAGGCGACATAGTTCATGGTTACCAGTACCTATCACACAATAATCATAACCATTTGTTGAAGCCCCACTTTCTTCCAGGCACTGTACTAACGACCCCAGGCTGTTTCCTTCTCTGCTCTGCTGTTAATCACTGCTTCAAGGCACCTCCCAGCTACAGCACCAGCACAAGTCAGATTCGATTCTAGGTCTCCCATTTTTTAGTCTGTGACCTTGCACAACTCACTGTGCCCTCTCTAAGCCTCACTTTCTTCTGCTACATAATAAAGATAATACCTCAAAGACCCATGGTGAGGGTCAACTGAAATTCAAAAATAAATAATTTTCAAACAGCCATATTCTATCTGAATATAACACATACGTATTACCCAATTATTGTTATAAAATACCTACAAATTGCCAAGTAATGAGCTGGGTCCTTTGCAAACATTTTCTCCAATATCCACGCAACCTGAAGAGTAAGTTTTAGCCTCACTTTTCAGAAAGGGAAATGGATGTGCAGAGAGGAGAACTATCTTGCCCGAGGTGGAGCCAGAATAAAATTTTCTGTCAATAATGGCAAAATATTCTGAGACTAAACCAGCAAAACACAAGACCAGTTTGAAACACCTATTGTCTTCTGAAATTTTTTTGAAGTTCCCAGAAATAATCTCCAAATGTTGCATATATGTGATCACAATGTGTATATAAAAAATAAATGCACATCCATAATCAATGCAGAAAGCTACCAATCACATGTAAACGAAGTAAAATTTGTGCACAGAGAGTGAAAAGCCATTGAGTCAACCCGTGTCTTCCTGTGCTCCCTACAGACAATTAAGTAAAATTAGCAGGTGCTGAGGTGGAGAAGGTGAGCCACTGGGGTTGTAAATTTCCCTCACATGTCAAAGGTGCAGCAACTCCTGGGTGAGATATGGTACCTTCCCATCTGCTGTGGACATTCATTGCTTTTCAAATGGCCTCAGTCCTTCCTAGGCTGGGTAACGGCATAATTGAATTGGGTGACAACTTCTGCCCAGTTATTTCCATGGCCCCTGTAGGGTTTAACAACATGTTATCCTTTCTCATTCAGAATTCCCAAAGTCTAAGTGAGGTTATATCAAGGAGGAAGAGGAAAGTTGCAAATAAATTGTATCATTGTAGGAAATACATCTATAGGTATCTGGGCTCTTTGTGCAATTCCATGAACTATAGGCCACTTGTCTGAGTCAAGAAAGGCCAGCCCAGGCTGGGAAAAGAAACCCTAGAGTCTCCATGGCTGAAAACAGAAAAAGTTTATTTCCCCTTAGGCAAATTCCTCTCCTGATTGGAGCAACTCTCCAGAGAAGCCACCCTATTTTCTTCTCGTGGCTTTGTCATTTCAATATAAGACCTCCACAGTCATCAAAGCAGAGGAGAAAACGCTGGAGGGTCATACAAGATCTTTTCACTGCTTCAGCCTAGAAGTGACCCATGTCAACCCCATTTCATCAGCTAGACCAAAGCACGTGGCCCTGCCACAAGGAACAGGGAAGTCCCATCTTATGCTACCCAAAGAGGAGGAAAGAATGAGAGGAAACATTCCCATACCCACCACCACTTCATTCCAAATGAAAAGGTGCTGGCCGGGCACGGTGGCTCACGCCTGTAATCCCAGCACTTTGGGAGGCTGAGGCAGGCAGATCACGAGGTCAGGAGATCCAGACCATCCTGGCTAACATGGTGAAACCCCGTCTGTAATAAAAATACAAAAAATTAGCCGGGCGTGGTTGTGGGCGCCTATAGTCCCAGCTACTACTCAGGAGGCTGAGGCAGGAGAATGGCGTGAACCCGGGAGGCGGAGCTTGCCATGAGCTGAGATGGCACCACTGCACTTCCAGCCTGGGCGACAGAGCGAGACTCCGCCTCAAAAAAAGAAAAAGAAAAAAGAAAAGGTGCTGTGCTAGGTGCTGGGGTTCAGAATAAATTACACCCAGTCCCTGACCATGATGCCCTAACATCCTTATAAAAGAGATAGGAACATGTGGAGTTTACCACAAAACAAGGCACACCATAATTTGTCCCATAATCCAGCAATAAATATGGGGCATTGGAAGTGCAGAGAAAGGAGCAATTAATTACAATGGGAGCATAAGAGAAGGCTTCACAGAACAAGTGGCATTTGAGTGAAAATGAAACTTACTTTTACATGGCACTCATCAAAAGTATACTGTGACAATATCTGAAACAAGAAAGCAGCATGGGGTGCCGCCAAGCTTCTCAAGCTCTTTCCCAGAATGGTCCCCAACAGCAAAAGGGAGTGAGTAGGCCCTGGAAGCAAGTCCTGAAACCTGGCCTGTCTCACCCTTGCAGGAAATGCCATGTTTATAACACAAATGTGTGCGCACTAACATAGCACTTTGGTTTAAAGCAAACAACACCATTTCCCCCATAATTAAAATTACAAGTAAAATTAATTCTGCATTAATCTTAGTTTGCTCTGATTCCTTTTCTTTTTTCTTTTTTTGAGACAGAGTCTCGCTCTATCGCCCAGGATGAAGTGCAGCAGTACAATCTCAGCTCACCATAAACTCCGCCTCCCACATTCAAGTAATTCTCATGCCTCAGCCTCCCAAGTAGCTGGGACTACAGGCGTGCACCACCACGCCTAGCAGATTTTTGTATTTTTAGTAGAGACGGGATTTCGCCATGTTGGCCAGGCTGGTCTCAAACTCCTGGCCTCAAATGGTCTGCCTGCCTAGGCCTCTCAAAGTGCTGGGTTTATAGGCATGAGCCACCACACCTGGCCTGATTCCTTGTACTCTTAACACAACCCTGTGTGCCTTCCTGCAAGCCCAGGGACTCCTAAGTGAAAAGTGCTGAATTGGAAATGATCTAGAGCCAAGAGGCCAGCATTATTGCCCTGTCTCTGCCGAGAATGAGCATTGTGGCTTTTAGAGGAGTCACTTCACTTCTCTGCACCTCAGTTTGTAAACCTGTAAAATGAGATACCACATATGTAATTTTTAAGGTCTCTTTCTACAATATATTTTTCTATAATGATATTGTAATTCTGAAAATTTATGCAGCAGATGCATAAAAGCCATCAACAGTTGAGATGGATGCTGTGAATTAGGTCCTTAAACCTCTATGCTACCATCCTTTCAGTTAGAGAGGTTGAAAACCAAAAGCTATGTTTCCCAGACTCTCCTGCAGTTGGGGCTCTGCCTGAAGCCTGGATGCACTCCTGTAAGATTTCAAAGGCAGGAGTGAGGCAGTGACCACCTGCCTGCTCCTCTTGGCTGCTGTCCCCTGACCAGCACAGTCCAGGAAACATGAGGCTTTTCTGCAAGTGTGCAGGGTCCCTCCTCCAGCTTCCTGGACAGTTACACAGCGGTAGTGGTGATGGCAGCTTCTTGATGGGATGTACTCTTGAATATATGAGCAGTGGTAGCTACAGAGGTGGTCCTCTGGAGGGTCAGCTCCATATTTTTCTGGAAATCATTCCTGAAAATGTAGCCTAGTGGTACCTGCTCAGTGGATTTTATAACCACCTTATTCCTTCTATTAAATGTCCTTCTACTTAAAATACCTGCAGTGGTTTCTGTGTAATGCATTAATTAAATAGTCTTTGGTCCTCCTGACCTTTCTCTACCTCAAACTCCCCAGTCTGTAAAGGACAGTAAACTTGAAAAGGAATTAGGTCTTAGAACGTGTCTGGGCCACCTAAAGAGCCAACCTCAGGTTTCAGAGATTTTTACTTTTTTTTTTTTTTTTGAGATGGAGTCTCACTCTGTCACCCTGGCTGGAGTACATTGGTGCAATCTCGGCTCACTGCAACCTCCACCTCCCAGATTCAAGCAATTCTCCTGCCTCAGCCTCCTGAGTAGCTGGGATTATAGGCATGCACCACTATGCCTAGCTAATTTTTGTATTTTTAGTAGAGACAGGGTTTCACCATGCTGGCCAGGCTGGTCTCGAACTCCTGACCTCAGGTGACCCACCCACCTTGGCCTCCCACAGTGCTGGGATTACAGGTGTGAGCCACCACACCTCGCCAGATTTGCTCTTATTTCATCACAAGGTGTATTAGTCTGTTTTCACGCTGCTGATAAAGACATACCAGAGACCAGGTAATTTACAAAGGAAAGAGGTTTAATTAGCTCACAGTTCCACCTGGCTGGGAAGGCCTCGCAATCATGGCGGAAGATGAAGGTAGAGCAAAGGGACGTCTTAGATGGTAGCAGGCAAGAGAGAACTTGTGCAGGGAAACACCCCTTTATAAAACCATCAGATCCCATTAGACTTATTCACTATCATGAGAACAGCATGGGAAAGACTTGCCCCCATGATTCATTTACCTCCCACTGAGTGCCTCCCACTGGGTCCCTCCCACAACACATGGGAATCATAGGAGCTATATTTCAAGATGAGATTTGGGTGGGGACACAGCGAAACCATATCAAAATGGATGACTAAGGAAGGGCCTTACTTAATTATGAAGAAGTGAGGACAAGAAACCCCCAGGACAGAGTTCTGGGCAAAATACCCACTCAAAATGAAAGGGAGAAGAATGCATACACCCAGGGTGAGACTGCACACAGAAGAGCATGGGTCCTAGGCTTCCCTCCCCAGCAATCAGCCTGGCCATGAGTAGTTATGGGATTGTTAGGACAGACCTTTCTCATGTTCTAAAAGTCCAGCTGGATATAAACACACCCTGGGATGGGGGAACCACCAATGAAGCAAGAGGGCTTTTTTTTGTTTCTGGGGACAATAACTAACTTTAATTTGTTCTTCAAGAAGGAAGCTGAGTATATAGGGGAATGGCAGAAGTGCTTGCAGATGAACCACGAGGAGCGTGGTCTTTAAGAACATGCTAAGGAGGAAGCAACACAGACTCCATCACTAGGGGGAAGCACCTGAATAGAACACTGGTAAAAGCCAGTCTGTGGTCCTGAGGCCACAGAAGGTGCTAGGGGTCCAGATTCCACGGCCAGTCTGTGGTCCTGAGGCCAGAGGAGATGCCAGGGGTCCAGATTTCACGGCCCACAGAAATGGAACTGACCATATTTGGTTGCTGGCCAGTGTTCCATAGATCAAGATGGCTGGTAGCAAATATAAATTCCTCTACAGAGCCTGACAGGAGAAGAGAAAGGGGAATGTAGCACACAGGATGCAGCAGGTGAATAAGAAAACCTCCTTTTCCCATGTTGGTGACAGTGAGTGATCTACAGTGATACTCAAAAGATTGTGATTGTGTGGGAATTCCTGTCTCAATATGTAATCTGCCAAGAAAACACTGTGATGGTTTCTGTAAAGTAACCTCTTTTCTTATCTCTAATTTCACAAGACTCTTTAAACGAGAGTGGTGGGACGTGTTCTTTCTCACTCAACTAAAACTGTGGTTCTGCCTGGAGAAAAGCTACATCTGCAACAGAGAATGCTGGTTAGGCCAGGTAAAGAGGAGCTGTTTGTTGCTAATCTAGCTGGCCACCGTGTGGAACTTGAGCACCTCCAGAAGCTTATGCATGTGGGGAATGTGCTGGGGAACCTACAGATGGGGAAAACTCCAAAGGTCGTTGGTTTCCACAAGTGCCTTCCTTGCACTCTACACCTGGAATTTTGAATGCTGTTGGGGCTTGAGACTGCCACCACTGCTGCAAAGAGGTCCAGGCTTGATTGCCTGTTGGTTAGGCTTCTTTCCAGGTTTTCCACCTTCTCAGGGAACATTCCTCCAGATTCCTGGTTCCATGTCATTTAGGAACTTTTCCGCTCCCACACACACAAAACTGGCCACCCAGCATTGTCATAACACTGGACTGACCAAGTCACCTGCTTGTGAAGACTGTCAATGACCTCAAAACCAGCCTTTTAGCCAGACTTTCATTCCTTGGATTCATGTAGAATTTGGCTTAACCCATTTTCCCAAATCCCTTACACGCCTGTGTTTTGCAGCTTTTCCTCTCAGCACTAAGTGGTTCATAACGGTCAGCTCATTTGTGTCCCATCCTGGACACCAAGCCAGAGCAGAGATGGGGTGCAGCAAGTGAACCTGCAAAGCACAGAGTCTTATGCACCTGAGCACCACTCTGGAGCAGCACAGTGGTATCCTATAGCAGGCACTTGGCAGGGAAAAGGCTTGACTTGGCAAATCACCTAACCTCTCGGGCCCTCAGCTCCTGCACTTGAAACTCAGTTTCTTCCGTTAGGACTACATGAACACAGATGTCCGTTTCCGAGTCCTAATATCCCATGTTAACAAGGTGGAGAGCAAGAAGAAGAGGAGTTTCCATGTTTTCTGTGAATGGTTTATAGAAACCTATTTATTGGGCCCAAATGTCAGATAATCACATCAGAAGAAGCATGCCCTGGTTTAAACCAGGTGAAAATAGAAGCACAACATCTTCTGATACAAAACAGCAATAATAGTCACTTGCCTTTCTTAAGTATCCCACCCTTTTAAAGCACTTTTGAGAATATTTATCTCACCTAGTCTCCTTTATTCTGGGAGACAGATGAGGAAACAGACTACAACCTGCACTTGAGGTGCTCTGTCTCCAGTGTGCTTTAATATAGCAAGATCTTCATGATTAAAATTGTGTATCCGCTTCTACTCTAGGTTTCTGCTGGTCTCAGACCTGTCATCTAGAGTTCTCACTTTCATTGTGCGTAGAAAACGATCAGAAAGAACTCACCCAGGACAGACCGAAAGCCACAGGAAGCTCTGCCCATTGGAACCTCCCCATCTCCAAGCATCAGAACAGAGATTCTCCCAGAGCAAAAGCATCCTGAGGGAGCACAAGACACATACTAGAGGGAAGTTCACATGTTTCTGCCTGAGACTGGGGCTTTGGTAGGAAACTTCAGAGGAAGACACACTCTGGAAGAAAGCATGCTAAACCTACTTAGACATCAGATTCACAACCAATTGCAGCCCCCAAAGGGAAGGTCTCACTCACATTTTATCTTGGGCTGAGACACAGGCTTTCCCTGGGGCGATTCCCCTCATAGTGCCCCATCTTTCTCCCTTAGGCTCCTTCATTTCTCTCTGTCACTCCCTCTTCAACCTTCTCCCCAGGATTTCCTTTTGCTTCTTTCATCGTCTTCTTTTACTGCCACTCTCTATAGCTCTTCTCCCTGTAGCTTCACCTTTCTTCCCTTTTCCCACCAGCAAGAAGCTGATAAGCCTGTGTTTTTTTGTTTGTTTGTTTGTTTTGAGATGGAGTCTCACTCTGTTGCCCAGGCTGGAGTGCAGTGGCATGATCTCGGCTCACTGCAACCTCCGCCTCCCAGATTCAAGCAATTCTCCTGCCTCAGCCTCCCGAGTAGCTGAAATTACAGGTGCACACCACCACGGCCAGCTAATTTTTGTATTTTTTTAGTAGAGATGGGGTTTCACCATGCTGGCCAGGCTGGTCTCGAACTCCTGACCTCGTGATCCACCTGCCTCTGCCTCCTAAAGTACTGGGATTACAGGTGTGACCCACCGTGCCCAGCCAAGCCTGTGTTTTAAGTCTGGGTGGCATTAATGGGGATTAGATGCTTAGAAAACAAAATAATTTGCAACACTAGCATCTGCCTTCCATGGGATTCTCTTGCTGATTCCTTCTTAACCAGACCTAGCTAGTGGATTATACATTTGGTTGACTGTTTTCCTTTATCCAGGAAGTTCTTAAAGAAGTCTTGTGTTACAGTGCACATTTAATTATTCACTGTTGCCTACCCTGCTATTTCTCTGTTTACTTTTGCCAAATAATTCTATAGATTTCTCAGTAACTGACTAGTTAAAACCGTTCTGCATTCTCTTCTTCTTAATGAAAGTCCAGGCCTCCCTGTATTGATAGAATCATCTTTCATGCATGTGAATAAATTGGCAAACTCTATTTCTAAAATGTCCTCAGACTTCTCCTTCTAACTTGTTCTCAGGGAGTTATTTCTTGGCCTTGGGCTTATCTGGAAAGGATGCTGTGTACAAAAAAAGGACATTATTTTCGTTTTCAGAACTCTTCTGGGCAGAGAAACTTGTTTTTATTTATTTTGTAATTAGCTGTTCTGGAGCTAGTTTTCAAAATCATCCATGAAAAGAGGCAGAGAACCCTAGTGTATCACAGTGAGCCTTTCATCATGTGCCCATGCAATCAAGCTGTTCTGTGACCCACCAGGAGGGCTATGAGAGACAGCATCCCCTTGTAAAGTTTTGAATTTGAACATTGCATCCCTTTCCTGGCTTCATGGTCCCTGGGGGTTTGGGGATGGCAAGATATAGCGCCTATACCATCTGACCTAATGACCAAGGGGAGTGGCAGTCTTCATGCCCAGGCAAAGTCAGTCTTCACGGCTTGCAGATTCATAGATGATTCACAACGCTCCTGATTAATATCACAGAAGCCTCAATACTGCAGTGATTTGGGCAATCTCTGTGGGTGGGTGGGAAGTATGCGCATGTGTGTGCATGGTGTAGAGTTGCACATGCTGCAACGAGGAAAACCCAGATCCCAATTTCTCCCTTGGGAAAACGTTTAAGCACAGCCAAAATAACCAACAGAACTGCATGTGTCTACACATCAATATTGAGCTTTATGAAATTATACAGTTTGAATAAACAATTCTGAATGCACCAAACCAGTAAATACATATTAGCAGTTTTTAAGCAGAACAATCTCCTCACTCACAGTGGACGCACATGCTGGCTCAATTCATAGATTTTTACCTGTCCCCCAATATAGACATAAAGTTTTTCATTTTAAAGCTACACAAGGATTATGAACACAGAATCTTTTACATCCTCAAACTGTTAGATCCTAATAAAAATATTTTGTTCCAAAAAAACAAACTTCCACCAGGCAGAGTTGATTTTTATTTTGTGTTATGCTCCTAGAATGTGTTATGCCTTTTAATGTATGGCATCTTAACAAGAACACTGCCTTATGTTTCAGCCACTCTCTTCCATACACAAAGTACTTTCATATTTATTATCTCATTTTTATTTTGAAGCACACAACAAGTCCATGAAGCAAGTACTACCATCTCCTTCATTTCACAGATGCTTGATCTGAGGTTTCCAAAACATAAGTAACATGCCCAGGGCCTCAGAATTAGTTAGAGCAAAGCTGAGACTCCCATCCCAGGCTCTCCAACTTGACGTCCAATACTCATTCCACTCTCTGCCATCTCCCTCCCCAGTAAATGTTATAATGAAGCTGTACTCTTGGCAATAAGGGTAGCAAATGGGAGACCTTAAATCGCCTCAAAGGGCTCTCCCTTCTGCATTACATTTCAATAGCTATCAAAAATGTTCACATATCTAAAAATGAACCAGCACACAGCAGAGCAAAATCTTGCACCATCTGAAACATAAGAGGCAATTCCTAGGGGTAGAAGCTTCCCTCAACCTTTGAATCTTCACAACCTTGATTCACATTTTCAAGGCCACATAACAAATCTGACATCAGATCCTGAGACTTCTGCAGAGAAGGCAGCTAATCTTTACAACATGTAGTCATAAATCTGTAGAAGTCCAAGATCAGGGGAACAAAGCAAAGACTCTGATCACCAAATTATCAAAGGATCATGGTGTCTTAGTTCTCTGCATTCCTAGAGAATTACGGGAGGCACATTTTCCCCTGCTCAAAGGTAATAGTCAACATGGCTTAGTAGTAATTACCATTCTTGCATGTATATCTCAAAAGATAGGAAACAAAACTAAGAAACAGAAGCAAGAAAATAAAGAAGTAACGGTTGACAGCTGCGTCTAGAAACATAAAAGGAACTGAAGGAAAAAAAGTCACGTCTTAAAAGCTTGAAGGCATTACAGAAGAATGTTAGGGTGTTGGTTAGGATGAAAAATTACTTGTGCCTAAGGTTGATGTGTAAATGCAACTTCTTGCCACTTCCTCTTCAGGCAGGTTAAACCCCAAGGCCATTCTATATTTTCTCTGAAACCTGGGTCTCCCAAAAATCTGAGACTTGTCAGTACGTCCTAGGCAAATAAGGCAGTGATTAGTGCTTAATATCAAGTGTATATATATATATATATATACACATATATATGTGTATATATATATATACACACATATATATGTGTATATATATATACACATATATATACACATATATATGTGTGTATATATATATACATATATATATGTATATATGAGATATATATATATATACACACACTTGAGATATATATATTACTTTGAACCCGTACTTGAAAATGACAGAAAACTAACTCAAAACCTCTAAAATGTAATGAGCACTTTAAACACGGGAGTTCGGAGGAGTTGGCTTCAAGAAAGCATGGAATATGGGCACTTAAACACTTTCCATAGTTCCCTCTCACTTGTGTGTGCTCTCGCTCTTGCTATCTCTCTCTCATTCTCTCTTTCTCTCCTGCCCACTGCTTCTGTTTGTGTGTTGCCCTCATTCTCTCCCTCTTACAACATTCCCTCCATGAGTGAGGACAGTCTGAGAGGGTGCTAGGGAATGCCCTATTAGACAATCCAGACTTATAACATCTCAGGTAGCAACTGAAGAAAAGTATGTCCATACAAAAACTTCCATGGAAAAATTCTCATTGACTTGGCGTGAGTCTCAAATCCATCCCTGTGCTGATCACTACAACCAAGGGGATGGGGTACTAAGATTAATCTGGTCCCCATCACATGACCACTTCTATGTGCTATGCTTAATGCAGTTGTCTACACCATCAAAATCCAATAAAATAGTGTGATATGGTTTGGCTGTGTCCCCATCCTAATCTCATCTTGAATCATAGCTCCCATAATCCCCATGTATCATGGGAGGGACCAGTGGGAGGTAATTGGATCATGGGGGTGGGATTTTCCTGTGCTGTTCTCATGATAGTGATAAGTGTCATGATATCTGATGGTTTTATAAAGAGCAGTTCCCCTGCACATGCTCTCTTGCCTGCCACCATGTAAGACATGCCTTTGCTCCTCCTTCGCCTTCCGCCATGATTGTGAGGCCTCTCTAGCCAGGTGTAACTGTGACTCCATTAAACCTTTTTTTCTTTATAAATCACACAATCTTGGTATTTCTTCACTGCAGTACGAAAGGGACTAATACATGATGGAAGGGAACCTTCTTCCACCCACACACCCCTATTGAAAGAAGAAGTAATACTATCAGAATAAGGGTTGCATGAAGAAATTCAGAGAAAACCTATATATATAGTCTCTACAAATCACAGTCAAAACAGTTCATCCTGACTTTCCAATTCCTGCTTCCCAATGGAAAATCAAGGAGTAAAAAACTAATGCATGTGCCTTGACCTGCCCTGCATTTTATAAGATTTATTTTCTTCATTCTCCAATAAAGAAAATCCAAGACACAATCTAACCAGGCTTCTGTTGAAAACTGAGAGTCGCTAAATTTTTATAAATCTATGTGAGCTAAATTATTCCTTAGTCTACAACTCTATGTAAATGCCATTTGTAGATGCATAGGGAAAACTAACTCTGAATCTACCAATTAAGAAGCATATTTTTCTTAAAAAATGCAGGTGAGTCTTTATAATTAGGGAAGTATTATTATTCCCTAACACATTACAATCAAACCAAGCCAGCAACAAAGCTGGGAGGTTAGGAGGACAGAGGAGTGAGAAAGCAGTTTGCTTTCTCTGATGGCATTCATCAAAGTTGCCCTTTAAAACACTTTTAAAAGTAATAAATTAGTTGAAAGACTACAATGAAAATAAATGAAAGTAAAAGAGTTGAAGCAAAGCCCTAACATGCAGAAAGAAAGTAATCAAAAGGTAGCACCAAACTGACATGCTGCTTTTCCAGGGCACTAAAAGCTCAAGGCCCTTGTCCCAGGACTGGCCTCAGGCCTCACCTCCTGCCTTTATCAGAAGATGTTTATTCCCCTGAACTAAGCTATTTGTGCCAGAAAAGTGAAATGAAGCATTAAGACCATTATTTAGATACTGAAGGCAGAACGCGCACAGAAAAGAAAATCAAGGAAAATTCCTATTCACTTAACTGAGATGAGCATTTATTTTTGGTTTAAAGTGACCCTGTAATTTTTGCTACTTCTTTCCTCATGAAATATGTGGAGATAACACCTCAAAGGCTAGTCTGTTTACAGCAAGAAAGAACTCAGCACAGCTGAGATGCCCTGTATCATTCACCCATGCAGGTCATACAATTGATTCTCTTGAGGAGACCGGCCATACGGATTGATTTAACAGCATTTCACCACTGCCTAGAGACAGGCTTTAGTCATCCTGTATAAATTACTTAACTCTCCACCACAAAAAGGAAAAAATGTTTTCTTGCACAGCAGTCGCAATTAATGTTCAACATGTTTATGGAGTTTAATAATATACAGCCCAGCACCAAGCTCTGTATGCAACACCATTATCTTGAGAGAGAGACTTAGGTGGTGTCATCAGCATACAAGACATGGATGATTGATTCATCAATAACTGGGCCTGGCCTTATTACAGCAAACAAATTAGACACCGTGGAATATATTGCCATATAGACAGGACCTCCTTCTCTTCAAATATATGTCATAATTGATAGTGATGACCTTTCAGCAACACTGAAAAACAGTTTGCAATTAACAGGCTTTCTCTTCTTTTAGTGTCTGCACGCATAAGTGGGTATTCAGAGCCTGGCCCAGCTTGGTGGAGTGGAAGAAGGCCTAGACAACAGTTTCTCAGGGAAGTGTTTGTTAGGAAGGTCAGTCACTTCTTTATCTTTCTCATATTTCATTCTGAATTAATGCAGAAAGGAAAGCAGTGAGTCAGCCAACAAATATTTATGAAGCCACCTTTGTGTGCCCGGGACTGTTCTAGGCACCAGGGACAGAGCAGAAAACAAGAGAGAAGGACCCCTCCCCCCACAGAAGTGCAGAATGACAATTATATTAATCCGTTCTCACATTGCTATAAAGAACTACCTGAGACTGGGTAATTTATGAAGAAAAGAGGCTTAATCAACTCACAGTTCCACAGGCTTTACAGGAAGTATTGCTGTAAGGCCTCAGAAAACTTACAGTCATGGCAGGAGGACGAAGGGGAAGCAAGCACGTCTTCACATGCCAGCAGGAGAAAGACAGAGTGAAGAGGGGAGTGCCACACACTTTTAAACCATCAGATTTTGTGAGAACTCACTCACTATCATGAGAACAGCAAGAGAGAAATCCACCCCCATGATCCAATCACCTCCCACCAGGTCCCTGCCCCCAACATTGGGAATTACAACTCAACAAGATATTTGGGTGGGGACACAGAGCCAAATCATATCAGCAATAAAAATGTAAAAATATAAACAAAAATATTAAGTTCTGATAAGTGGTATGCTGAAGATAAAATAAAGCACCTTGAATCAATGTATTTTTAAATGCCATGTAGGGATTTTAACAATAAGAGATATTTTATGTGCTCAGCATCCCCATGATTAAATAATCATCAATGTAAACAAGATTCTATTACTTTTATACTTTCTCTTCCCCAAACTTTAAAAATATAAGCAGCAATTCTGAATACAGATGTGTATTGTTCATGATTCAATAATTTAAAAAATTTTCAATGTTTTAAAACAATTATTGTGGAATTTGTATAGCCAAGATTAGACAAAAATAGATGGATACCCCAATGCTTAAGAAATTATTTTATATTTTTAAAAACCTTGCTACGCTAGTCATAATGTTCAAAAAATTGTGCTAAGCCACATTAGAATCACAAGAATAATGTACTACATTTGTGTAGGTTGAACCATTCATGGAACGTGAGGTCTGTGTAACATTTTTTCCTTATAAAATTTTTTATCTCTTGCAGTATGATGTAGGTTATGTCTATACAAATATGTTGAAATTCACATTTAAGGCAATTGTCCAAATAATAGAACTCCATACAAATGAATCTTTTAAGCTGAAATACTGTCACAGGATCCTTGGGGGTGTCGCTTTTCTAGCTCAAAACCTCTGTGACAGGTGGTGCCTTTGCATGAGTTTTGCTCAGGCCCACTGGGCTTGTTCTGCCCACTCAGTCCAGCAGGCTGTACTCAGCTCCTGCTACCGGCCCAGATCCCACACCTGCCATGGGAAAGACAGGTGTAGAGCAGTGACGGATGTGTGAGTGAGCACAGGGTCTGGACTTGGGTATCTCTACCCTCTTAGGGGCCCCAGGAAGCCCCTTGCCCCCACAAGCTTGAAAATGCCTGATCCTGCTCCCCAGCCTCTCCCTGCTCCTGGTGCCCTCTCTGGAGAGGAGCAAAGATGTGGCCGAGCTTGGCTAGCTTGGTGGAGTGGAAGAAGGCCTAGACAACAATTTCCCAGGGAAGTGTTTGCTAGGAAGGTCAGTCACTTCTTTATCTTTCTCATATTTCATTCTGAATTAATGCAAGAAGGAAAGCAGTAAGTCAGCCAACAAATATTTATGAAGCCACCTAGTGACAGGCATTCTGGCTGTGGCGGGGTGGTCAGCTCCAGGTGCTGGCATAGGCACGGGATACTTGTGAGGCTGTGGCTGGACCATGTGTACTGCAAGTGGCTTCCACTGCAGACACCAGGGAACATGGTGGCACCCAGAAGCTTGGAGACACCAGGAGCCATAGATCCCCAAAGAGGGTGTCATATCCCCAGCTCAGGGAGCTTCTAGGTCTGGGGCTGCAGCTCTTCTTTCCCTCTCTCTTCTCTCCTTCTCATCATCTGCAACACGGTGAGCAAGGTGCATGTTTCAGCCCTGTTTGCATTACAGCTCTTTCAGTCCCACCATTCAGCAGGTCCCGAGTTCTTGTCCCTCATCCAGGAAGAATGAGGTATGCAGACAACTGGAGGGTGTGCAAGGCAAAGAAGAGCTTCACTGAACAACAGAACAGCATTCAGGAGACCAGAAGTGGGTAGCTCCTTTCTGCAGGCAGGTCATCCCAATGCGTGTCCAGTTCTCAGCAGAGAGGAGACCCACAGTGGCTAGCTCCTTTCCACAGGCAGGTTGTCCCAAAGAGTCGAGGAGACCCAAAGTGGGTAGCTCCTGCCTGCAGCCGATAGTCCCCACATCTGTTCCAGTCTGGCTAAGTCTGGGGTTTTTATGGACTCAGAAGGCAGGAAGTACATGCTGACCGGTCCATGGGTGGGCCCAAAAATAGCACCGTAAGTTTTCACTTCCAGCCACAGACTTCACCCAGAACTGGCAGCACAGCCCCCAGGCTTATGGTGAGGTTTCACCAGGGATCACCCGTTTCCACCCAGGAATGTCTCTGCCTCCTGCCATCAACATGCCATCCATAGCGCCCAGGCTGTTCTTGCCAAGAGGCACCTACAGGCATGCCCTGAGCCACTCTCAACCCCCATTTGGGCTCCCTCCTGTGCTTGTCAGTGCCCAAAGTCTGGAGGGTGCCAAGGCACCAGGGGGCTGATGTGTCAGCACCAGGGGTCTGATGTGTCAGCACCACCCTGAGCACATGCACACCCAGCCGGATTGCGAATAGCACCCAGGCTCGGCTACATCTTTGCTCCTCTCCAGAGAGGGCACCAAGAGCAGGGAGAGGCCAGGGAGCAGGACCAGGCACTTTCAAGTTTGTGGGGGCAGGGGGCTTCCTGGGGCCCCCAAGAGGGTAGAGATACCCAAGTCCAGAGCCATTGCTGGGTGACTGCATCTGTGCCCAGGAGCATGGGGCTCTCACCCCATCAACTTGGTTGAGGGCAGGGCTCCCACCTGTTCCCAGCTCCTGCCAGCTCCATGGAGTGCATGGCCCTGGCTGTGCCTCCCCCACTGCAGCTGGCATCCCTGCAGTGGCTGCTCCAGGCAGGGCACTGCCACTATTAATACCTAAATAGTTGAGATAAGTCCTTCTCACATAAAGTCTTTAGAATCTTCCTTCAATGTTTTGCCCTAATTTGTAGACATCACCTTGGCCCATTTATACATGGAGAATCTTCTAACCATCCCTTGCAGTTCTCAGCCTCTAAGTGATGATGGTAAACTTGGATAGTTGGGTTGGTTATGAAACTTGTCTCTGTCATAGGTGATTTCTCTGTTCTTGGTCCCACAACAATGCCAGTTCTCACACCTGTGAGTCCCAATGTCCTTCTCGTGTGGGGAATGAGGAGATATGTGCACTTGTAATGGCTAATATTCCTGGGTGCATTCACGATATTCACGGAGATGTGATCTGCAAGTCTCCATCATCTGGATGTCACAGACAAAAACACTGTCATGAATACCTGCACTAAGTAAATACTGATTGAAGGAAGAAATGATCACACATGCTACTTTAGGTAGCTTTCCTTCCTATCTCTCTTATTTTCAGAATGAGGGGCCCCCAATGAGGCCACCTGTTTGCCCTCAGACCCTTCATCACCCTTCCACTGCTCAGTTCTACATCACAGGGAACTGCTTGCCACAGGCTGCATTAGTCAGCCTAGCTGACTTCCAGGCTGGATTCAGCCAATAGGAGCAACGAGCAGGAGAATGTATAGCAGACAGCAGGGAGAACCATGGCATTTCTCTATCCATCTCTTTTGCTTGGGCATCATCTTTCACAATGGAGGTTCCAGCTCTCTGCAGTTAGACCCTCCTTGGTTCCAGCTTCCACTAAGCAGCCTCAGCCCTATAGCTCTGGCAGCTCTACTTCCTCCCAAGGCTGGTTGAATTTCCTGCTGTTGCTACTTCCTGATTTGCCTCATTGTTCCATGTTTGGCTTCTCATCTCTTCCATTATTTGTGCAATTAAAGTCTTGGTATTAAATTCCTCTATTTTCAATATTGAGTGGTTTCTGCTTTTCCTTTTTGTCGTACACTAATTGATATGAAAGGTTTGCAATAATTCAGTTTATTTTTTCTTGAGCATTTACCATATGCCAAGCATCGTGCTATCCACTGGTGAGATGCATAAGACATCATATCTACTTCTGAGGAGGTCTGAATCTAGTAAAGAGATCATTTCAAGATGAGTTCTTGCAGCCATGACAAAAAGACCATGGCCAGGGGCTCTATAAACACTGAGACTAGCCCATTAGCTGAATCTGGTGGTCATGGAAGGCTTCTAAGGGGAGACTATGGTTGAGCTGAACCTTTTGGGCTGAGAGTTAACCAGAAGAAAGGATACTGGAATGGCCTTTCAAATAGAGGAAGCAGCATGAGTAACTGCACTAAAGTATCAAATTGAATGCCTTGTGTTTCCTGGGTTGGTGTCAAGGCGGGGAATGATGGGGCAGACACAGGCAGGAAACAGGGCAGTACTACTAGACCACAGAGCATGAGGCCGGGGGAGCAGAAAGGGGGTCAGGGATATAAGCAGGTAATGGGCTTGAACTCTCGTCAGTGTGCAATTAGGAGTAAATAATGATTTTTTTAATTATACTTTAAGTTCTGGGATACATGTACAGAACGTGCAGGTTTGTTACATAGGTATACACGTGCCATGATGGTTTGCTGCACCCATCAACCTGTCATCTGCATTAGGTATTTCTCCTAATGCTGTCCCTCCCCTAGCCCTGCACCCCCCAACAGGTCCCAGTGTGTGACATTCCCCTCCCTGTGTCCATGTGTTCTCATTGTTCAACTCCCACTTATGAGTGAGAATACGCAGTGTTTGGTTTTCTGTTCCTGTGTTAGTTTGCTGAGAATGATGGTTTCCAGCTTCACCCATGACCCTGCAAAGGACATGAACTCATCCTTTTTTATGGCTGCATAGAGTTCCATGGTGTATATGTGCCACATTTTCTTTATCCAGTCTATCATTGATGGGCATTTGGGTTGGTTCCAAGTCTTTGCTATTGTGAACAGTGCTGCAATAAACATACGTGTGCATGTGTCTTTATAGTAGAATGATTTATAATCCTTTGGGTATATACCCAATAATGGAATTGCTGGGTCAAATGGTATTTCTGGTTCTAGATCCTTTAGGAATCACCACACTGTCTTCCACAATGGTTGAACTAATTTACACTCCCACCAACAGTGTAAAAGCATTCCAATTTCTCCACATCCTCTCTAGCATCTGTTGTTTCCTGACTTTTTAAATCAGTAAAATGGCATGGTCACATTTATAATTTGTAATTTAGATGGATCACTCAGGCCACAAGGTAGTAAATGGTAGCTCTACAAGAGACAAGATAGATAAAGGAACAAGAAAATTTACCAGAGCCAGATTATACTAATAATTCAATTCAACCTACCAGCCTCTGGCCCCTGAGGGCCAGCAACTCACCGTGCTGGGAGGAAGAAAAATGTGAACTTGTGAGGGATATATGATAATCATCCCCTACATTTGTGTGGTCCTTCAAAGTTTACTGTGTAATTTTAAACACTTCTCATGATTCTGATAAAAACCCTATGAGTTAGGTATTAGAATCCCTATTTTTCAGATGAGGACACTGAGTCTCAGAAGGTGATATAATCTAAGGTCATTTAGTGAGTAAGAATTAAACTTTGCAGTTTCCTGACTACTGAACTTAATAAGATAATTTTCTTCTTCCTATTATGTAATCAGATAAATTGAGGTCACTGAAAGATGAATAATCAGTAGCTAAAGAAAGAATGTGGAGACTCACATATACACACACACCAAGCTATTTCAGAATGAACGCATATCCCATTGAGGCATGGGCTCGTTTTAGGGGCTTTTTTTGTTTGTTTGTTTTGATTACTACTCTCAAGGCATATTCTAGTTCCTTAAGGAGATAAGAATGATCATAGGTAATTTACTCAATGATGAGGACTGGCAGAAGATAGCAGGTTGTAGCCTGTAGAATCTCAACGAAAGAATTCTAAGATTTTGCAATCTTTCCATTCTTCCCCCATGTATAACAGAGGCATGAAAATATAGATTATCCCAAAGAAAGTAATCATACCAGTTTTTGATGAAGAATATACATGAAGCCTAGTGAACAACAGAAAATAATTATTTTTTCTACTGAGTGGCCTTTAAGTCCCTCCAGCATAAGGCTGTTGGTCAATATCCTAGAAACTATCACTGCAGACTTCATATCAGGAGGGTGGTGATGGTGACACTTCACCATTCGTAGTAACTCAGCTCTTCAGATGAGCAGACTTAGGTCCTCCTAGTTTTCCATATCATTAAACTTCCCTCTTGCTAATACCAATCCCCTCTCATAACAAAATATTAATGCATCCCAATTGGGATTAAAAGAGAAAAACAATGAAACAAAGAGGAGGTAGACAAATCAATGCCATCACAGCTGTAATTCCCTCTGGAAAACCTGCTTCTCAACTCACTTCTTCCTTTTCCTCAGATAGCCACTCCCAAGCCAGGAACAAAGATGTTGACACACTCAGCACCTCCTCAGGTGTGAGCTAGTGATTTACATGCTTATTCCCACCCCAAATGACTCCCATCACTAACAGTGATTCCTTTGGGCAGCTGCAATTCTGCCCGCATTTGAGAATCACATTTTGACTTTTATGTGCATACATTCATACTCCACATCTTTTCCATGAATAAACTCCCTGTCACCACAGGGGATGTGGAGGTTGGCACAGTTCTAGAACAGACTCTCTTATCTTTGGACCCCATGTGTCATGACACTAACCATGTGAACAAGACGCCAGTGTACCATAAGCTCTGTAAGTACAGGGATCTTTCCTATCTTGCTTACTACTGTATCCTTACGATCTAGTATCTTCCCTGGCACATAATAGGCCCTCAGTAAATGATACTAATATTTATTGAGCACATGCTATGTGCCAAGGCACTGTTCTAAGCATTTCTTACAAATAAGTTCATTTGATCCTCAAACAACCCTATGAATTAGGTACTATCATCTGCACTGTAAAATATGCAATCTGTAGTACAAAATAGTTACGTAATTTGCCTTATGACATATATACAATTGAAGAACTTGGGATCTGAACTTAGGCAGTCTGGACAAAGAGCTAGTGTTCATAAGCATTAAGCTACACAACCTTTAGTTGATTAAGTAGCTGGGCATCCTGGTCTATAAGGGAGATTGTGCTTATCCTTTGTTCTGACCTATCCTCATATGAGTCTGAAGAGGTGAAGATCACTGATTTAAATAGTGCATCCTGTCTAGGTGACAATCCATCTTCAAAGGAATTTTATTCTCATGCTTTGTCAGTGGCTGTCAACCTTGAGAATTAAAACAAAAAAACAAAAAAAAAAAAACCCTTCAGTAGCCCAGGCAGCTTTACTTTCTCTTTATGAACCTGTAGTTTGTTCTGTCCCTAGCTCCCTTGGCTATGCACAGTGCCTATAAGTTTTCTGAAATAAAACCAGAATGCTGGATGGCAATTTGTCACTTTTAGCAAGACCAGCATCTTCTTTCAGAGTGGCTATGTATTTCACAAGTTTCTTGGTAATCATGTTCAAGCTCTATTCTGATGAAAACAAAACCCTTTGGATATAAAACTTCCTCCTCTCCAAATATCTGTTCTTATTTCTCATCAGAAAAACCAGGGGAAAAAAATAAATGCTCTCAGCTTGGGCTGAATTTACACTGAAAGTTTCATATCTCAGTAGCACTGTGGTCTTTAAATGTGCGTGTGTCTTTTATAATGGTTGCCCAGGTGATTTTAGTCTCTCCAGAACATTTACCTTCTGATCCTGTTTTAAAAGAGATGATACCACTAAAAAGCTGCTTTAAACTTGAAAGCAGACCCTCAACACTCAGAGGAAATGCTTATAAGGAAGAAAGATGATTTTGACCTATATACGAACATTTGGGACTAAAGTGGTTATTACTCTTCAAGAGCCCTGCAAATAGCCAACTTTTCCAGAATTGAAGAGAAAATTCAGAGACATCATTCTTACTGAATGCTGGACACCTCCCTTTGTTTTCTAGCAAGGTAAATACTACATCAAGCATCATGCCTATAAATGTAGTTTGATCTCATAAGTTCCCCATGCCAGAGCCAGCTAGCCAGAGCCCAGGTAACCCAGTTGGATGAATTCATTGACCACCCAACTGCAGCACGGTGAATGTGCAGAGCAGGAGAGGACTGTGAGGAGAACCAGACTTGCTTCACCTCTAAGCCCTCTCTTTCACCCATATCCCCCATCCACTCTATAAGCAAGTCTTAGCACCTTTACTACCTAAATATAGTAACATAGCGGCCCAAATCATTCATTTTCTCCATCTCCATGACTATCCCCCAAAGGCCAAGTCCAAGATAACCACTCGTCTACTTCCTATCTTTGCCTACATATAGAATCATATAATATGTGGTCTTTTGTGACTAGACTCTTTGACAGCATACTATTTTTGAGGTTCATCCAATTTGCAGCATGCATCAGTACCTTATTCCTTCTCATTGTCCAATGGCATTCTATTGTATGACTGTGCCACATCTTGTTATCTATTTACAAGTTGATGGGCATTTAGGTTGTTTCCACTTTGGAGCTATTGTGAATAACCCTGCTATGAACATCTCTGTGATACAAATTTTTGCGTAGACATATGTTTTCACTTATCTTGGGTTGATACATAGAGTGGAATTCCTAGGTCATATGGCAAATCTATGTGTAACATTGTGAGGAACTGTTCAAATGTTTTTGCAAAGTGGCTGCACCATTTTACGTTCCCAACCAGCAATGTGTGACAAACAGTTCTAATTTCTCCACATTCTCACTGATACTTAATATTATCTGTATTTTGACTACAGCCATCCTAGTGGGTATAAAGTAGTATTGCATCACGATTTTGGTTTGCATTTTCCTAATTTTAATGATGTGGAGCATCTTTTTCTGTTCTTATTGGTCATTTGCATAGCTTCTTTGGAGAAATATCTGTTCAAATCCCTTGCCTATTTTATAATTGGGTTGTTCGTATTTTTAAGTTGTAAGAGTTTTTCTGTATTCTAGATGCTCATTTCCTATCAGATGTATAATTTGAAAATATGTTCTCTGCCAGGTGTAGTGGCTTACACCTGTAATTCCAGCACTTTGGGAGGCCAGGCGGGCAGATCACCTGAGGTCAGGAGTTCAAGACCAGCCTGGCCAAGATGGTGAAACCCCCGGCTCTACTAAAAATACAAAATTACCCGAGAGTGATGGTGGGCGCCTGTGATTCCAGGTACTCAGGAGGCTGAGGCAGGAGAATCACTTACACCTGGGAGTCAGTGGTTGCAGTGAGCCGAGATGGTGCCATTGCACTACAGCCTGGGCAAAATGAGTGAAACTCCGTCTCAAAAAAAAAAAAAAAAAAAAGAAAATATTTTCTCCCATTCTGCAGATTGTCTTTTCACATTTGAAGTATAAAAGTTTTTAATTTTGATAGTGTTATTTATCTATTTTTTCTTTTTTAACTTGCTCTTTTTATGTCATATCTAAGAAACGATTGCCTAACCCAAGATTATTAAGACTTACTCCATTCTTTATACTAAGAGTTTCATAGTCTTAGCTCTTCTATTTAGGTCAGTGATCCATTTTTTCAGTCAATATTTGTTGTGGTATTAGGAAGGGGTCCAATTTCATTCTCTTACATGTAGTCATCCAGATATCCATTTGTTGGGATGACTATTCCTTCCCCATTGAATTGCTTTGCCACCATTGTTGAAAATCGGTTGATGATGAATGAAAGAGTTTATTCCTAGACCATAAATTATATTCATTGATCTATATGTCTATCTTTATGCCAGTATCACAGCCTTGACTACTGTAGCTTTGTAGTAAGTTCTGAAGTGAGTCTTCTAACTCTATTCTTCTATTTTCTGCTTCTATTCCATCAAGGAAAAAAATTATTTAATAATATTGGTGAAGCCCAGTAAAGAAGACTTTATTTAGAACCAGTGAGATAGGTATAAGGACCACTGCAATGGATCTTGCAGTGGGAGAGAAAGACTGGGCTCAACTCTGAATATGGCTTTGGCAAGTGGAAATTTATAGCCAAGGAGTAGTATGGAAGTCAGTGGACAAAAAATTACTAAGAAGAAACATTAGGGTTAAGAGAGATTCTGACTAAGCCAGCCTAACAGGATTCTTGCTGAAGACAGGCCGGGGTGATTAAACATCACCTTGAGAATGGTGGAGGATTAGGAAACTGATCAGATATTAAGGATGATCAGATATCAAAGATTAGAAGGATTTTGTTAGACTGACTTTGCAGGGCTGTTTCCTAAAACTGGGTTTTACAAGGAAGTACACAGATGGGCCTGGGAGAAGATTCAGAAGCCTGACTAAAGTTTGGCCAAGCAAAGAATCTTTGTCAATTCTTGCTACACCATGGTAATTGTTGTGTGTGTGTGTGTGTGTGTGTGTGTGTGTGTATACCTACATATAAAATCTAGATCTTGTCAATGTTAAGAAAGTAGATATGTTTTTATAAACAATTTAATAATATATTTTGATACTATATTATCATTGTTATCTTTTGTATTTCCACTTATGCCTAGAATTTTGAGGAGGTTGTTGTACTTAAAAACCTTCCCCTAGGCCAGGCATAGTGGCTTATGCCTGTAATCCCAGCACTTTGGGAGGCCAAGGCAGGCTAGTCACCTGTGGTCAGGAGTTCGAGATCAGCCTGGCCAACATGGCAAAACCCCATCTCTACTAAAAATACAAAAATTAGCCGGGTGTGGTGGTGGGTGCCTGTAATCTCAGCTACTCAGCAGGCTGAGGCAGGAAAATCACTTGAACCCAGGAGGCAGAGATTGCAGTGAGCTGAGGTTGTACCACCGCACTCCAGCCTGGGTGACAGAGTGAGACTCTGTCTCAAAAACAAAACAAAACAAAAAATAAATAACACCTTCCCTTAAATCCACTTTCTACTCCACTGTCTACTCTATAAGCCACCATCATATCTCTTCCCTGCTGAAACCCTCCAACTGCCTTCAGTCACACAAAGTGCAATTCACAGTCCTGCCCTGGCCCCTGTCCACTCACTGACCCATCTACGTTCACTTTTCCCATACTCTCTACTCTCAAAACTCATCAGCCTCTTTCTGTTCTTAAAATCCCAGGTACTTTCTCACACAGGGGCTTTTGTTCTAACCACCTCCAACCCCTAGCCTGGCTTTTATTTCTCCTGATCGCAGAAAGTGAATCTGCTAATCAGTCAGTCTCAGCTCCAGTCCAGGCTTCCCGATCTTACAGTGGCATCGATCCCGGGAGCAGTCTCAGAAAGCCTATGGGCACCTTCTCAGAATAATGTTCTTAAACATCTAAAATAAAACACAGAGACTAATAAAGAAAACCAATATTGGAATGCAGTTATCCAAATATTAAAGAAACAGGTGATATAGTATACAAGCTTCTTTATTATTACATTAAATAGTAAGATCTAGTTAGTCTAATAACTATCAATGACTTTGAGGTGATAAGGAGCAGCGAAGACATTTCAAGATACCCACAAACGCCACAATGTTATACGAAACTATCTATGATTTCCATGGGTGACAAGTCACAGGCATTGCTAATACCACCGTGGCTTGTTGCCTATTATCATAACTGCTAATATTTCAATTAGAGATTAGAGAAAATAAAGGGCTTCTGTTTTTTGTTGCTGTTGTTTATCATCAAGTTAAAAGGCATCCTGAAATACTTTCTGGCTTAAGGCTTCAGTAAGAACAGAGCAGAGCCAGGAATCTGCCTTTGTAACAGCTCCCAGGTGGTTCCACCTGCAATGGTGCTGTGTAAGGCCCTGGGATAAACAGTGATGGAAGGAATGTCACATGTCGGGAAGTTGTTTGCCTTGCATTGAGTTTCCCCTTTGTCCCATCAAGGGGCCTACAATGCCATTATGGACTTGGGCCTCAAGGACCTTTCAAAAGAGCTAAATTAAAAAGCAGTTCTCCCTACACATATACATCTTCTGCTAAACCTGGGGAGGAGAAGCTAAGCCACAGAAACTCAGAGTGAAGCATCATCTGTCTACACAGAAATCTTACAGACCTCTGAGATACCATGGGCCTGTTTACAGAGGAGGCACTGTACCTGTAAGTCAGCAAAGGAACAGGCCTCATGCCTAGGACAGTGCTGAGGACAAATTAAAGAGCTGGGGCACTGAATAAAAGAAATGTATTGGCCCCAAAATACAAAAGAAAAAACACACAAAAAAAAAGAAATCTGTGAAATCTAAAATTAATGTATGGTTCAATTAAAAGTCTACACTATAAAATTTAGTAAACTAGTCAACTGCAACTAAAAATAAATTAAATTACAGTCATGTGTGCTCCTTAATGACAGAAATACATTCTAAGAAAAGCATTGTTAGGCAATTTCATCATCATGTGAACATCATGGAGTGTACTAATGGCACGCCTACATTCTAGGGTATCGGCCACGGCAGCTAGGCTACAAACCTGCACAGCCTGTCACTGTGCTGAATACTGTAGACCAGGGGTGTCCAATCGTTCGGCTTCCCTGGGCCACATTGGAAGAAGAAGAATTGTCTTGGGCCACACATAAAATACACTAACACTAACGACAGCCAATGAGCTGAAAAAAACAAAAAATCTCATAATGTTTTAAGAACACTTAAGAATTTGTGTTGGGCTGGATTTAAAGCCATTCTGGGCCACATGTGGCCCGTGGACCATGGGTTGAACAAGTTTGCTTGTAGACAATTGTAACACAATGTATTTGTGTATCTAAACATATCTAAATATAGAAAAAGCACAGTAAAAATACTGTATTACGTAATCTTATAGGTCCACCATCATTGACTGAAATGTTATTATGCGATGTGTGACTGGACATGTAGATGATACTTTCAAAAGCGAATGTAGGCCAAGCTCAGTGGCTCACGCCTGTAATCCCAGCACTTTGGGAGGCCAAGGCGGGCAGATCACCTAAGGTCAGCAATTCAAGATCAGATTGGCCAACATGGTGAAACCCCGTCTCTACTAAAATATACAAAAATTAGCCAGGCGTGGTGGCACACGCCTGTAATCCCAACTGCTCGGGAGGCTGAGGCACAAGAATCATTTCAACCTGGGAGGCAGAGGTTGCAGTGAGCCGAGATCACCCCACTGCACTCCAGCCTGGGCAACAGAGTGAGACTCCGTATCAAAAACAAACAAACAAAAAAAGGTGAATGTACCCAGAAACGACAAGGTCTTAAGAAGTCTCTAATATCCAAAACCATCCCTTCACCATCCCTCAGCCCTACCCCACTCCAAGCTAGGAAGCACTGTGCAAGACAAGCAAGACCCAAGGCTGTCATTTAAAGAAATCTTAAATCTCAAAAACTCAAAAGATCAGGGAACTTACGCCCTTCCTTCCACCCCAGGTCAGTGGGTCAGTGGACTTCTGCCTTTTTTATTCCTTGGGACACTGCCCAGTCTCCTACAAGCTCTCTAAAATGCCAATCTGAACTTAGCCAGGGGTCAGAACTTCAAATGCCCATGGGGATCCAGGGGATCATTTGATTCCTTAAGCATTACAGCATTATAGCCACAGTATCTCAGGCCTATGAGGTAGGCCTTTTTTCTTTTTTTTTTGAGACAGGGTCTCACTATATTGCCCAGGCTGAATCCTAACTCCTGAGCTCAAGCAATTATCCCTCCTCAGCATCCCAAGTAGCTGGGTTTACAAGTGCATGCCACCGTGCCCAGCCTGGGCTTTTTAACGGCCTATGATAATTGCCTGAAAACTGAAAAAATATATATATGTATATGTGTATGTATATATATGTATTCCATATTAAAAAAATGAAAAATGGAAATTATTTTCAAAAATAAAATTATACAATCCTTACTAAACCAATTATGACCAAAAAAGAAATTCCATATTTAATGTGGGATGTAGATTAAATATATTTCATATGATGTGAAGCAGGACCTTTTAAAGTAAGAATGCCTAGAGCCCATGAAATTCTTAAACAATCTTAGAAGCAAGCTAGAAATAAAACGAATGGAGAAAGGTATAAATTAACGATCAGCAACTGACATTGAGCTTCCGTGTTGGCTCTGGAAATGTGGCAAGTGCATGTTCCTTCTGAAGGATACGCTTGTCACTTAGCTCTAGCTAATTATCTCCTGGGAAAAGGGTTTTCATGTTTCCAGTAGTCCAATTTCCAAGCAAAGTTAGGAATCCGGATTCTGGTGCAGAATTTCCAATTTCCAAATGTTGACAACTGATTCAAGATTTTAATCTACAATCTTTTGGCCACAAGCAAAGCTAGGCCACACTGGCCTTGGAAACACGAGTGCAGATCACTAATTCTTATCCAAGATAGAAAACATAAAAAATGTCCCTCTGAGTAGTTGGAACAGGCAATTTCTCTACCATGTGGTATGTGGTTGGGGTACAGGAATGAGCAGGAACACATACTATCAACGACTTAAACCTGTATTTATAGGTTCAGAATTAGGTTCAGCATGAATATTATAAAATTATTTGAAGAATAATTAGTTCGATAATGAGTCTGCAGGTGAAAAGCAGCTGTTTTTCCCCCGGGCTTAGGGTCACTGTCTCTGCTGTGTGAAGAGTCAGCAATAATTAGAAGAACCCACGGTGCCAAACTAAATTAAAATTTTTCAAGCCGTTACTCACTGTATGATATAATTTTGTTTCATGTTCCCAGAATGAGAAAACTCAAATTAAGTCTGTATTCATTACAAAAATAGGCTAACTAATTTAAGGCTATGAACTATCTGTTTGTCGATGGTATAGAATAGTTTCTATCTACTGTAACAGATCATTGCACACTAAAATAAATGGCAGTTGATCATATGCCAGTGATTTATTTAATAACACTCAATTGTGCTGAACTCTGAAAATGTAATGGGTCTCAGTGGACCCTCCTGCTTGGTATTTTTCTGAAAATAATATATTGATGTAATTGGACTTCCCACCCACATTGATCCTTGAATGCATAGATGAGATCAGTTTAAGTAAAAGTTGGGAAATGAAGAATTTGTGATAATCACTGAATAAAGTTAGTTAACTCAAGATACTTGGGTTACATTCAATTAAGCTGCCCTGAAATCCATAGAAACCTTTGTATGACGGTTTCAAAAGTCCTAGGCATTGTTGTAGAATCCAAGATAAAAGAAATCTACAAATGAACACTTAAAAGCAAAGAGAAGCAGCCTTCAAAAAGACTTCATAGACCATATCCCTGAGATACCAGAACAACTGGTTGGCTCAGTTTAATGAGGAAAATGTCACAAAACCAGTTGTTCAGCATCTTTTGGGAGAAAAACAAAACAGTTTATTAATTGAATCTTCCACTTTTCGACCTAGTATTTTGCTATTGTATTGACATAGCTTTAATCACACCCTATCAGCAGCCAATTTCAGTGATGTGACGGTGTCAGCAAGACCACAGGATTGAGCTTTTAATAAGATGGGCTTACTCGAATGAAAGTTCTTTTGGCCTTTCCTTTTAGTTTTCCGTTTTCTTTAGTCATCAACCTCTGGACTAATCCTGTTGATAGAATGATTTTGCCTGATTTCTTAAACGTCTTCGCTGATCCGATCCAACTTGAGCAATTGAAATACTTTCTTTCATCAGCACTCGAAAGGTAGCTTTAGCAACAATGACAATAAAAAGGCTGAAATCCCTGCTGAAGTTTCCCATCATTCCTAAAACGAGATAAACAACTCCCTGGAGTATTTAAGTTCTGAGCATTTGGATAATTAAATATTTTTTGTCTTGAACATAGACCACACCCTCACAAGGGTATTAGTCAAATGGTGCCACCCAAAGGCTATTTTGAGATCTACTAGTGTTTTGCTATTGCAAACAAAATTGGCTCCCTTCCCTCACCTTCAGCCCTCCTGTGTGAGTGAATCTTCGTGCTGGAGTTGTGTTCCTAAAGTGATATGAATAGTGGCTTGTAAATTAGACCACATTTTAAGTACACTGGAGATCCTAATAGTTTAAAGAATTTTGTTGTGAATTGTTTTGTAAAGTGAATAATATATTTTCTGTGAATTTGGATTAGATTTCCTTTAAGTAAATTTACCTAAAGAGTGTTTTCAACTGGCCCCCAACAGATAAAATGCGATTAAGAATACAAAGTGGGCCGGGCATGGTGGCTTACACCCGTAATCCCAGAACTTTGGGAGGCCGAGGCAGGTGGATCACCTGAGGTCAGGAGTTCGAGACCAGCCTGGCCAACATGGTGAAACCCCTTCTCTACTAAAAAATACAAAAAGTTAGCTGGGCACGGTGGCATGCACCTGTAATCCCAGCTACTTGGGAGGTGAGGCAGGAGAATCGCTTGAACCCGGGAGGCAGAGGTTGCAGTGAGCTGAGATCACACCACCGCACTCCAGCCTGGGAGACAGAGTGAGACTCTGTCCCAAAAAAATAAATAAATAAAAATACAAAGTGCAGGCCGTGCATGGTAGCTCACGCCTATAATCCCAGCACTTTGGGAGACTGAGGCTGGTGTATCACTTGAGGTCAGGAGTTTGGGACCAGCCTGGCCAACATAGTGGAACCCCATCTCTACTAAAAATACAAAACTTAGCTGGGCATGGTGGTGTGCGCCTATAATCCCAGCTACTTGGGAGGCTGAGGCAGGAGAATCACTTGAAACCTGGGAGACAGAGGTTGCAGTGAGCTGAGATCACACCACTGCACTCCAGCCTGGGTCACAGAGCAAGACTTTGTCTCAAAAATATATATATACAAAGTCCATAATCAGATAATTTGGGTCTTAGTCTAGCTCTTTTTCTGACTGAAACTTTCTAAATTTCCCCATCTGTGAACAGAGGCTAATGATCATTCTTACTTCCCAGACTCTTTAAGGAATTTTTGGTAGACTATTACAGATTACTAGTGCTATACAATATAATTGTTATTAATTTGAATTGTTATTAATCCTCACAGTGTGGAGGAAAAATAGCACTGGCTGGTCATCAAAGCAATGTAGGGTGGACTGAAATTTCCAACCTGATCCTTCGAACATCAATGGGAATAACCTTCTTGATTTGAAAAGATCTGTGACGGTCACTTGCCTGGCCCCCAATATTCCCTTAAAATGTCTTATCAAAAACCAATTCAGCTGGAGCCTCCCTCTGAAAGTGTATTGAGTCTCTGAATATACACATAGATGCAGACCCCTGGCATAATATTAAATTAGCTCACGAAGGAATCCCTTGTGTTTCCCAGGGCAAACTAAAGAAAATCTAGTTTCATGTTTTTAACATTTTAGTAGTTCATTTCTTTTTCTCTGAGGAATCCTATGTACATTTTCTACAGTAAAGAGGTAATTGGTAAATATTTTAGATTTTATTTTTCCCACCTGATCCATGGAGAAATGTGAGTGTGGTGGGCAGGTAGGCATCCAAATGGCAACCAGGGTAGATGAGGGAGTTTATACAAATTAGTATGCCAAGAGTCTAATATTAGTATTAGTATTAGACTCTTGCCCGTAATATTACAGGCAAGCCCAATTTATTCCTCCAATTGTATTCTGAAAAAATGTACCAACACCTTGTAAAAGTCTGAATCCAGGCTGTGTAAGGGCATTTTCTGAAGCCACTTAATGGGAGAACAATGACTAGTAAAAAGAGGTCTAAAATTAGTTTCTTATACCAGGTCTCCCCAAGAAGTGGTAAAACCAGCACTCAGGAGGTCTCCACCCTGTTCTCCATTCCACTTCCCTGAAATCTTATGTAACATGTGAGAGTTATTTAACCTATGTTTGTCTCTTTGCTCCACAATCTTTGGAGTTGAGCTTTAGTTCCAAGCCTAAAAGATACAAAAGTTGAGTTACATGCTTTAATCCAAACCCAGGCTATGCGTGAAATGTGTTAAATCACAAGATAAAGATTATTACAAAATCAAAAAAAAAAAAAACAAAAAAAAAACAAAAAAAAAAACCACCTTAGAGTGTTAATACTGGAAAGCATTTGAATAAACCATTGGTGATCTGGTGTACATCAGTCTGTTTTGAGTTTGAGTATCCTGGGTCAGTCCTCTAGGGAATGATCATTCTGAACTGACAAAAATCAATCTGAGTATCTCCAAATCTGAAGACTTTAAACTTCTGAATATGGAAGACTGTGGCTCATCAAGGTCCTGCCATCGATGAGACTCTGCCCTGAAAGGGTTTCATGCCCTGGTAGCCACATTCATGCTGTACCATCTACAACCATCCACTATTTCCACGGTGTCTTTCACTCTTCTTTTCACTGCAACCAAGTCTTGTATTTGTACAGCTTTCGTGGTTTATAAGGCACCTACATACACATTATCAAAGTGGGATTATTCATCACTTACAGAAGAAGTCATTTCTGAGGGCCCAGGTAATACCTCCATGGTTTACATTACAATGAAGTAGTGAAACATAGTCTAGAATCCCTCTAGAGGGGGATTTCAAGCACTGCTTAGACCATATGGCCTCTGACGTATCTGAAATTATGCGGTTTACTACTACAGAGTGCCTGAAAATGTGTCACCCACAATGCCTAAGATAATCTGGAGCAAATCATACACGTTGAGCTAATACTCTCTGATTTCCTTGGACCATCTCCCAGAGCCCTCACACACCCAACAACTAAACAATCTCACCATATTCTCTTCCCTGTGATGACTCAGAATATATTCTGCTGCAGACCCAAGGCTTCCCTCACAAACAGTTCCATTCAGTGACAGAACCAGCAACTTTCAGACCCAAGACCAAGGCAGCAGACACCCTATTTAGAGGATGTGTGGCTGCTAATGTGTCTCAGAGAATTCATCCAGCCCCTTAACCTCCCTTCACCCCACCTTTGGATCTCCACTGTTGCTTATTTTTTCCATTTCTGACCTGTGGCACAAATCCTCCCATTCTGCCTTAGCCCTTGGTTTTGTCAAGGTTGTCTGCTCATTCACTGATTTTGGTCCCTCCCCTTAGTGTCTCCAGTGCAACAGAGCCCCAATGTCCTGTGTGGCTAGGAAGAATTATGAGTTGTTTTTTCAGAGATGGGGTCTCTCTCTGTCACCCAGGCTGGAGTGCAGTGGCATGATTACAGCTCACTGTAGCCTCAACCTCCCTAGTAGCTGGGATCTCAGGTGCATGCCACCATGCTCAGCTAATTTTCAAATTTTTTGTAGAGATGAGATCTTACTATGTTCCCTAGTCTGGTCTCAAACTCCTGGGCTCATGGGATCCTCCTGCCTCAGCCTCCCGAAGTGCTGAGATTATAGACCGGAGCCACCACACCTAAACAGAAATATTTTTTAAAAAGCAGGATTCTCTCTGCTCACATCAACCACAGTATCATTTTGTGTTATTTCAAGGGCCTTATCTGCATACCTCCCAAAACTCAGAGATGCATGCCTGAGGCCCAGAAAGCGGCTGCTGCATAGACCCTGCTGCTGTTGGTGCAAGAGCTGAGCCAGGAGCTAGCAACCTGGCAGGTCCTTAGGAGGTGGTGAGCACACAGCCAGCACCCAGCATCTGAAGTCTTTGAAGTCAGGCCTGGGGCCCCAGAGCCTAAAGAAGAAATGGGCAGAATTTGCCACAGCTTTAGTTCATCAATGTCTTCCCCGAATTCTAGATTTCCAAATGGCTTTTCAAGTACCTGGACACCATTCTCCAACATCTTCACAGCCTAACTTCCTCTTGCTCTGGTATTTACTCAGATATCAAATTCTCAGGGAAGAATTCCCTAACCGCACTGAATAACTGCCAAAGAGCAAGCCTGGCCTCTACCTGCATCACCTTCTAGCCAACTGCCAAGAGTCTGTGCTTTCTGGCATTGGATAACTTGCAGAATTGTTAATGTTTCTCTCTTTATTGTCTCTCTTCCACAACTAGACTGAGAACTCGATGAGGACAAAACCTTTGTCTATCTCATTTACAGCTGCTAGAAGAACCCCTGGCATAGGTGGGGTTTTCAATAAATATTTGTTTAAATAAATGATTAAATGGATGGATGAATGAATGGATGAATTGGTTGTGAATGAACAAATCTACCACTACTGATGCCCTTATGTGTGCCAAGCACCGTATTAAGTATTTTTCATACATTCTCACAGTGATTTTCATAAAACCAATTTTGTATTCAGGCAAAGCCTAGTAGGAAATACAATATATGACCCAGAAAATGAACATAAATGAAAAGGCCAAAGGAAGCAATAATAGATTCCCCAGCTCTTCCTTCCCCTCCGAAGTGTCTTATTATCTCATTTAATTATCTTACCAACCTGCTGGATATGAACTATCATCAGTCCCATTTTACATATTAGAAACCTGGGGTTCAGGAAAATTAAGTGACTTGTCCAAGGTCATATAAGCCAAAAAGTCATAGGATAAGGTTATAAACCAATTCTGTCTGACTCTAAAACCCTCTTTAAAACGTGATTCTAAAGACACCGAACATTCTCTGAAATCCTGGGGAGCTCTTTCCAGAACAGGTTAACATTAGGCTGGTATTTTCAGTGCTTGTTTAAATAAGATTGGAATAGCTTATTGTAGTGTTTAATAATTAATTGCTGTAGGTATATGAAGAATGACTTTTTCTTAATGAAAAATTTCAGGGTGATATTATAATGTTAATATTCTCAGAAAGTACTCTCATGTGACATGGACCTCAATGCTAATGGCAGAAAGTATATTCTTTTTTTAATTCACCTATAATTCTTGAAAGCCCATGTATTTAAGAATCTTTATTGAGGCAAGTTCTATCATATGAGAAAAAAGCTGCTTGGCAGTTTCTAAGAATTTAATAAATCTCTTCAAGAAAATGCTGGTTTCAAAAGAAAATTTCAAAAGGGACTCAAAAATACTCCCTGTTTTCTTGTATTTGCATTACAAATAAAGAACCTTTTTTTTTTTTTTTTGCTGGCTGTGAGAAGCCAGAGAAAACAAGAATGTTCATTTTACATTATTTGGTGAGTGGTGTTGTGTTACTTTTCCTTTTAATACGAGAAGCCCACAGATTTCATGGTGCAGATTCGCAGCTCCAGAACTCTTGCTAAAAGGTCTGTGGAATATCACTTTCACCAAGCCACATTACCTCAGAGTCGTCTGTTTTTGAGATGACCTCCGTGAGAAAGGAAGACAACCAAAGGAGTGGTGCCTTGCAAGACCTACTCCGGGCACCTTACGCCTTACACTCATCTGCTTTTTATCCTTACTTTTGGCCATGCATTTCTCAGTGTCTGTGTGTGTGTGCGCATGTGTTAAAATATATACAACATCAAATTTAACACTTTAACCACTTTTAAGAATACGGTCCAGTGGCATTCAGTACATTTACAATTATTGTGCAACGATCACCACCATCCATTTCCAGAACTTTTTCATTTCCCAAACAGAATCTCTGTACCCATCAAACAATAACTCCCGGCCGGGCGCGGTGGTACACGTCTATAATCCCAGCACTTTGGGAGGCTGAGGCAGGCAGATCATTTGTGGTCAGGAGTTCGAAACAAGCCTGGCCAACATGGTGAAACCCCGCCTCTACTAAAAATACAAATATTAGCTGGGTGTGGTGGCGGCTGTCTGTAATTCCAGCTACTCAGGGGGCTGAGGCAGGAGAATTGCTCGAACCCAGGAGGCAGAGGTTGCAGTGAACAGAGATCATGCCATTGGTCTCCAGCCTGGGCAACAAAAGTGAGACTCCATCCCAAAAAAAAAAAAAAAAAAAAAAATTACTCCCTGTTTTCTTGTATTTGCAAGAAACTCCCATTCCTTCTTCCCTTCCAGTCCCTGGTAACCACTGTTCTACTGTCTATATGAATCTAACTATTTTGGTACCTCATATAAGTGGAATCATATAACAGTTGCCCCTTTGTCATACCATGTTCGTGATACCTTTGACCTTTATTTCCTTTGAAAAAAAGGACATTCTGTTGTGTCCCCAGTGAAGTTATACAGAGTCCTGGCACTTTGAAAAGGTTATTTTTATTATTTAATGCTGGACTGATACTCAGTAGTAATAGTGCTAATGGGTCTGCAATATTTTGACAAACAAATTATGATTATATCATTTGGTCTTTCCTGCATTAAAAACAAAGTTGGGGGGCGAATTAGTAAGCCCCTCTCTCGAGGATAAACGGACAATACTTGACACAAATCATCGTATAGAGCTATCTAGAAAGTCAGGAACTGCAGTCACAGAGAATTAAAATGGGAAAAGACCAAAAGAAATAATTTTTATCCCTACAGCCTTTTGTGAGCTTCTATAACTTTGTTCATGAGTTTTACTTTGTAACCTTGTCTGTTTCCCCTGTGATGGTTAGCAAGAAAAAAAATTAGACAGAAAAAGAAACTTCCTGTAGCTGGGGGTGGAGGTTAGATGTAGAGAAAAACCTTGAGAAACAGCACAAAGTTGGGAAGTCTAGTGTTCTCATCCACTTTGCAGCCGGTCTGGGAAAATGAAAGCACCAGAAGGAAAAGCGAGTGGTGGCAAGGAGGCAAGCAGGTGGCATCCCAGGGCCTTTGAGGAGGAAGAAGGCATCCCAGAGACTGTGGCCCAGGATAGAAGACAGGCCTCTTGGGTGGCCTAGCTGGCAGCTATGTCAGCCCCTGGTCAGTTCAGGGCTGGCTCTGGTGCTTAGATCAGCACAGCCCAAGGTAAAAGGAGTCAGAGCATGCAGTTTCCTGCGGTGCTACTGCAGATGCTAGTTTAGGAACGAAGAGATGATTCTAGTTCCAGATCTTCCTAGCATATCTGCATTGGGACACTGGTGCTTGGACAGAATTCAGCCTGCTGGTATTGGGGGCAGCAGGGAAAGAGGGCAGTGGCATTTGAAGAAAAATGCCGTATCAGAATGCTTTCCAGTTTACCACCATCCCCACCGCATCTAACCGCATGGTGTTGAGGCAGCTTCTATCCCTGCATTCACCAACTCAATGTAGACAACAAAGAATGGATTCTTGAGTCTCGTTATGGGTTGACTTGTGCCCTTCAAAAGGTATGTCATAGTTCCAAATCCTGGTCGGTTCCTGTGAATGTAGCCTTATTTGGAAATAGAGTCTTTGTGATGTAATTAAGTTAAGATGAGGACATTCGAGTGAATCTTAAGCGAAGATAACTAGTGTCAGCTTCTCTCTGTGCCGTGAGCACTCCCTGAAGACTTCGGGTTGATTTCTAAGAAAACTCTATTGTGCTTCTGCCAACATGGACTTCTCTGCCTCCTTGCTCTACTATATGGATTACATAAGATGATTAACGTAAGAGTGCAAAAATGGAGAAATAGAGTGAGGTATACAACCATTTTTTACATTGTGCTCCTCCTGTTCATACTTTGAGCATAGGAGTGCTTTGCCCACCCAGGATGCTCACGACATGGGCAGAGGAAAGATTGGTCAGCTCTCAGGTTTATGATCAGCTAATGTAGACAAGAACTGCCTTGTTCCTCACCCTTCCCATTTCCCACTTCTATTGGGGGCCCCAGTTTGCCACCATTCAAGGAATTGGATCTACCCATGGTTTCAGCCAGCACAGTGGGAAACATGCAAGGAGACTTGCCTTAGTTTCCTAGGGCTGCATAGCAAAGTACTACAAACTGGTTGGCTTAAAACAACAAATTGATTGTCTCACAATTCTGGAGGCTGGAAGTCCAAAATCGAGGTGTCAGTGGGGCCATGCTCCCACTGAGGCTCTGGGTTGAATCGTTCCTTGCCTCTTCCTAGCCTCTGGTGGTTGGGAGATAGACCCTGGGCTTTTTTTTTTTTTTTTTTGAGACAGTGTCTTGCTGTCAAGCAGGAGTACAGTGGCATGATCTCAGCTCACTGCAACCTCTGCCTCCTGGGTTCAAGCCATTCTCATGCCTCAGCCTCCCGAGTACCTGGGATTACAGGCGCCCACCATGCCTGGCTAATTTTTGTATTTTTAGTAGACACGGGGTTTCACCATGTTGGCCAGGCTTGTCCCGGACTCCTGACCTCAAGTGATCTACCTGCCTCGGCCTTCCAAAGTGCTGGGATTGCAGGCGTGAGCCCCACCCACCCAGTCAATCCTGGCCATTCTTTGGCTTGCAGCTGCATCGCCCCAGTCTCTGCCTCTGTCCTCACATGGCATCCTCCCTGTGTGCTTGTCTTCACGTGACATTTTCCTCTTCTTATAGAGACACTAGTCATCTTGGCTTAAGACACACCCTAATGTCCTCATCTTAACTTGATAACATCACAAAAACCCTATTTCCAAATAAGGCCACATTCATAGTTCCTGGGGTTTGGGACTGTCTTTTGAGGGGCACAATTCAACCCATGACAAGACTCTGACCTCAAACTCTTGCCTCATTTGGGGCCCAGCTTCTTTGCCTGGCTTCTGACTTGCTGATTCCAAAATCCTTCCCAAGACTTACCTCCTGTTATTCTTTTTTGTGTTTTTGTTCTTCTTGGCTGACAAATCAGACTTGTATTCACTGGACCCAACTGGAAAAATCAATTGATCCTTTGGCATTGGCCTGACTACCCAGATTTTGAAGCTAATACAGTTGGCTTCAGGGAATAAGTCAGATCTGTCTGCATCACTAGGCCCCAGGCTCTTCCACAGCCACTGCCTCTAAGTCCACCCCGGGTTCAGCCCTTCTCTGGCCCACCAACTCTAGAGGCCTCCTGAGACCTCCCTTCACTGGATCCAAAACTGGTTTCTACCACCTGCCAGACCTGACCTGGCACAGTCCACCCAGAGCATTCATTTTCCAAAAGTGAATTTTTCAAGTTTGCTTTTTATACATTTCAAATAAGGATCACATTCATGATGGTGAAAATGATAATCCCTCCACCTGTACCCCATGCAATTCTCATACAGCTTTAGGCATCCATATATAGTTACCATAGTTTCTCAAACTAATTTTGAGAAGCAGAAAAAAATTAGTTAACTTTACATTACAGCAAGGCAGGAACTAAAATAGACTAGTGGAGGGGCCTGTTATGAAAAATAAATTAATTCCTTCAAAGATGAAACAATTAAATTAGTTCAGGTTTATACTAACAAAAATGTAAATGGAAAGCTGCAGTAACTTTCCAAGTTTTGGATCTTAAAATAAGTTTTAGCCACAAAATACTAGATTGCAAATTTTGCTTTAATTGTCGGATTAATTCTACTAATCTTCTATTTACCATTTTGACAGAGATCTGTTCTAAAGTCAGATGTGCCTATAGTAGCAACCACAGCTAATCCAATAACCCACCACCCTTGATCTAAACAATAGTGCTGGGTCAGCTTATAAAGATTTTAGTATCTCTCGGGTCCACAAAAAAAGTATTTTCTAAGAAGCCACTATTTCCATTCCTTCAGCACAGAGAGATGGCCAATAGTAGAATTAAATAGGCTAAACTTGCCAGGAGTCATGTCATTTAAAAGCTGCAGAATATCCTGTTGCTTACAATTTATAAAAAGATTAACAGTTTGGCCATGCTTATAGTCTATAGACATAAACTTAATGACATCATTAGAATCTTCCAACTGACCACATACATGAACCCAAAGAATAAAGCTAACAATTTTCCCACTACTAGTCATTCTGATTATTGATATGTATGTGTGTGTGTGTGTGTGTGTGTGTGTGTGTGTGTGTCTCATCTGCCTGATCCTCCCTTGTGAAATTTTAAAATAAATCATCTTCATTAAATAGAAAGGAACTCGGAAAGTACAATTGACCAGCATGCACATGCTTTGTTGCTGTCCAACCCAGACAATTCTCCAGCCACTATTTCTACTCATGGGGCCACCAGAGTCTAAATGGAATATTTTCATCCCCTGCCAGGAACACATGCCAGTATTTACTAGTGCTTAGCAAAATAATTTTCCAGAATCATTTTTCAAAAGCTGAATGCTCAATTGACTTATAAAATCTAAAATGGATTAATAGGAAAGAAATAGTCCCAGATGTACAAGTTATCAATTTTATGCACAGGATGAGTAAGCCTTACGTATTTCAGCTAAGAATTACAATAACCCCATTTCTCTCAGGAGAAATGGTGACTGCAGTAAAAATGAAGATGTGCTTTGTTTTACTTGCATAACAGGAAGTATTCTTGGCTGAATTAAAATGGTTGGCATGAAGGCTTAAAGATGCTGCCTTACTAACTGATTTGCCTTACCACCAGTTCTTAGCCATGCCTACATGACTGCAGTGGGCTGAATGATGTAAGGTCTTGTGTTCATTTATTTGTTCATTAAACCAACACTTACTGAGCACTTATCATATGGAAGGCATTGAACTAGGACCTCTGAAATCAAAGAAGAAAATGTCCCTTCTTGAAAGAAACTCATCATCTGGGCCTTTTACAATCCTCATATGTATTGCCTTTGAATCAGACAGGATATTTAGGTTGTAAGCAACAGAAACCTTCTCTACCTATCTTTAAAATATAGAAATCTTCAGAAGGATGAGGGTGAGCTCATAGATCCAAGAACAAGGCAAAGAACAAAGTCTCAGAAAGGACAGGAGCCAGATCCCTTTTGGGTTTCTAGGTTGTAAGAAAAATGCATGGAGCCTTCAGGTTGCTTCTCCCTAGTTTAATGCTTTATTTTTTCAGCCTTTGTCATACCACTCGGGATTTTAGTCAGCTTCCGTTGTGCCACATAGCCATCCCTTTACCACATAAAGGTGGGGCACCTTGATTGACAGACTCACTAAGATTGTCTCAAAAGGAGAAGCAGCAGTTCCCCAAAGCAAACTCAGGCGCTCTTTTTAGAAGAACAGGCAATGGATGCTGGGCAAGCAGAATAGCCCTGGCCCAGCCTTTGTCCTTCCCACATCCCAAAGTGCACTTCCCCTATGGCTAAAGCCACTTGATCCTTCACCTGAACATTCGTTTTTCAGGCTTTGAGAGGTGCAGCTGAATAGCTCAGAAAATTATTATTAGTTCATCTTTATGTTTGATGCATTTCCAGCACAGGGTTCCATCTTCTTTCTCTATATTGCCACCTCTGCCCTGAATACCTGTGCAAGTATTCTAGTCCCTACCAAACTAGGCCCTGCTCCTCTTCCCAGGCCTGATCTTCCTCCTTACTTTTATCTAAAAACTGGAATTCTGCACTTGAATCTGGGCTATAAAACTGGATAGGGTGCAGAGGCTCATGCCTAATCTCAGCACTTTGAGAGGCTGAAGCAGGAGAATGGCTGGAGCCCAGGAGTTTAAGAGCAGCCTGGTCAACATAGTGAGACCCTGTCTCTGAATAATAATAACAATAACAATAAAGCTAGCCAGGCATGGTGGTGCCATCTGTAGTCCCAGCTACTCGAGAGGCTGAGGTGGGAAGACCACTTGAGCCGAGGAGTTTGAGGTTATAATGAGCTATGATCATGCCACCACACTTAGCCTGGATGATCAAATAAGATGCTGTCTCAGAAAAAAAAAAAAAAAAAAAAGAAAGAAAATAAAACGAAAAAGAAGAAAAAAAAAAACTGGTGGTTAAGAACCTTTTTCGAGTCAGAAAAGCTATGTGATCTTGAATAAATTATACCTTGCTGAACCTCAGCTCCTCATTTGTGAATAGGTACAATAATATTTACCTTATTAGGTTGTTGTGGGTATTAAATGAGATTAGTATTTTTAATTACTTAGAAAAATGTCTACACATAGTAAAATGCTTAATAAACCAGCCTTGATCCTTCAATCAAACATGTTTCAACATTTTACTTATTGTCATATTCCTGCTATTTGACTCCCTGGGTTGCAGACCTCTGCTTACATTAACCACCAATCCCCGACTGCTCCCATGCTTCAACTTTCTATTTCCCACACTTTGGATTGGCCCCAGCAACTGATATCTAGACTGCCTACTGGTGGCTGTGGCCTACTCTCTCAGCACTGTACCCCACTTGGTTCACCTCAGCATCTTCAAACCAAATTCCCTTCACTGCAGCTTGTTGGGCTCAAGCATAAACCTCTCTCTGCCTTCTCCCTACTTGCAGCCTGACAGACCTGACCAAAGGACTTGACCCTTCAGATTTACTCATCCTTATTAGGACTGTTGTGAAAACAGCTGGTCCTCTTCCAGAGAAACAACTCTCCTGGGGCCACTCAATACCACACTGCTAAGCAAGTTCCGATTTATTTATTATTTATTCACTTATTTATTTTTTGCTACAATTATTTGGATGAATCCTTAGTTACCTAAATCCTAGAGAGGCCTTTTGCCCTCTTCGGCAAATAGTTTATCTAAACATACTGATCACTTTGTATGTGCCAAGCACTCAGGTAAGCAGCAGAGCCGGAGAGATATATAAGACACAATCTTGCATCCTACTAAGAGATAATACCAAGACAGAAGAATCACAGACAGAGATGCCATTATTAGTCATCTCCTTCCGTTTTAACTGCCAAGCAATTCTGACACAGGTAGCCAAAAAAAATCCTAAACTCTAAATAAAACATCGCTTAGGCTGAGTTCTGGAATATTCTTTGTCAATTACATTTGCAGAGAAGTACACCAATTGTAAATGTGCAGCTCAATGAATCTTTACATCCAGCACCCAGATGAAGAAATAGAACATTGTCAGAATGCCAGCAGCCCTCTCATCCTCTCTCCCATCCATTCCCCACCACTAGGAGCCATTGGGCTGATGTTGCATGGATGCACACAGTGTGTGCTCCTGTGTGATTGGCTTCTTTATCATTATGGTTGTAAGGTTCATTCATGTGGTTGCAAGTACCTTCGGTGTATTCATTCTTATTTTTGAATGGTACTCCTTTCTGTGAATATTTTCCACTTATCCATTTTCCTTAAATGGACATTCTTTTCCAATTTTTATGGTATTGTGAATAGTGTTGCTATTAACATTCTAGCACAACATGTTTTAGTTGATATAGGAACTTCTTTCTGTTAACACCTAGGAATGGAATTGCTAAGTCATAGTATATGCGTGTATTCAACTTTAATAGATAGTCCCAAATGGTTTTCCTCTTCTGCAGGTGTTTTTGAAGAAGATGGTGCTATTCTAGAGGAATAGCAGTTCTTTCATGGAGGTTTCACTCTGTGGGATCTAAGAAGCTGATTCTAGGACCTGCACTCATAGCTCTCAGTTCAGTTCCCCTCTTTGTGTTGGCTCTTTGTGCTCAGGGGAGACTGTTTTTATTACCTGCTGAGCAGGTGCAAAATGCCAGCATCAAATTGAGAGCTTAGGTACTCCCCGGGAAGGCTGGTGGAAATTCCCCACAGCCGAGAGGATAGCTTACCCTGGGCTTCAGGAGCCACCTGGCGTCAAGTGAGGGAGGATTTGATTGGAGATAAGGGGGGGAAGGGTGGTATAAAAAGTCAGGTTAGGAAACCAGGACATGGGATCCAAAAACAGGCTTCCAAGACCTTAGAATTGCCTGAGAAAATACTGAGGAATAAGTTGAGAGTGAGCATGTAAGAGGAAACTACTGAATGGCCAAGGAGAAGGCAGCATGGGACAATACCTCAGGGCAGGGCAGCTGCCCACCAACAGCTGCCTCTTCTCTGTTTCCCACAGTGTGGTATTGGGTAGGTGATACAGTTTGGCTGTGTCCCCACCCAAGTATCATCCTGAATTGTAGCTCCCATAATTCTCAGGTGTTGTGGGAGAGATCTGGCAGGTGATAATTGAATCATGGGGGCTGTTTCCCCTATACTGTTCTCCTGGAAGTGAATAAGTCTCATGAGATCTGATGGTTTTATAAGAGGTTTCCCCTTTTGCTTGGCTCTCATTCTCTCTTGCCTGCCACCATGTAAGATGTGCATTTCACCTTCCACCATGATTGTGAGGCCTCCCCAGCCACGTGGGACTGTGAGTCCATTAAACCTCTTTTTCTTTATAAATTACACAGTCTCGGGTATGTCTTTATCAGCAGCATGAAAACAGACAAATACAATAGGGGAACAGCCAGTAAGGAGCGGGACAAAGCAGATATCACTCTTTCATTTCTTCGCTAAGTCCTCAAACTGACTGCTTAAAAGACGAGACCTAGTGGCTGAATTGCCAAAATCTTTCTCCATGTTGCCAAATCTTTGAAACATCCACGTCTACTGGTGCAATCTATTTGGAAAGCAGTATAGCAGTAGATAATTATCTATAAGGTATACATACCCTTTAATGCAGTAAGCCACTTCTGGGAATTTATTGTAAAGCTATCATTCAATACATGGGACGAAATCAAATGTATTAATCTGCTCATTATTGGTATATTTATATACTTTAAAAAGAGGAAAAATCTAAATATCCAAGAGTAGCCGATAGTGTATCAGTTTTATTGACTGTTACAAACCATTAAAGCTAATTAAAATTAAATTTCTGTGCAAACTTGTTTAAATTAAAATCTCAGGATACAATATTGTACAGACATTAAAGTCACAACGAAATAAACATGCACGTGGAAGTGAACAAAAATTTTAAAGGAACAAGGACAGCAGCTAACACTTATGCCCACTGTACACTAGTGCTGTGCTGAGTGTTTTATACAAATGACTGCATCCTCTCAACAACTTTATGGGATCAGTAGTAGTACCAATGCCACTTTACAGATGAGGAAACCAGCAAAAGTAAATTTTCCAAGTTAGTAAGCAACAGGGCTCAAGTATTTTGTCTTCCAAATCCTTAACACTTAAGCCTTTAACATGAAAATACAAGTAATAATAAGGAATGGGACTATTAGATTTCTCCATCTTTGTATGTCTTTTAATATCTTTATAACTAAATCGGGTAGGACAAACACTTAAGGATATATTAAGTCTCTTGTATAGAGCTAAATTCTCTCACAGGCATCATGTCACTAAATGTTTGCAAGAATCTAATGCCATTGGGATGGTTATCTTTATTTTAGAGATTAAAAAATAAGACAGATGTTATCTAATTTTTTATTAAGACCTCAACTACAAATACAAGAGAGTAAACCTTATGAGGTTCTATAAATTAACATGGGAAGTAGAAGCACACAGAGAAAATCAGCCTTAATAGGAAGAAAATTAAGCTCCTCTTCCTGTGAGAAAGGAGTATGGCCGAATCATAGAAAAATTTCACAGCATAACACCAAGTAGAACACACAAATTATCTGAATTTGTCCACTCCTAGAGGGAGAAAACAACAAATGGTTAATTGGGGATTTCTGGTTTTCCTTGAGGTCACTGCGAGTCAACACTAGACAATCACAGAGCATGTGAGCTTCAGGACTATGGAAAGAGATCATATGGAGGTTCTTTGAGGATATAAGTTTAAAAACCTTTGGTCTTGAAATCAGGCTAAGAGAGATTGTCTTAGTGCTGATACAGTAAGATTTTTTTTCCAGGCCTAGAATATGGGGATTGGGCATTAGACCTGGATCACATGCCTCAATGAGTGTCCAAATTATTGAGATATATATACATATATATATAGGTACATGCAAATATAACATATATGTGTATAGACACACACATAATATATATATTATATATATTTTGTATATATATAGTTTACAGATGTTAAAGCAGCGGGAGTTATAAAATTCAAAGAGCATCCCCTCCACATAGATTGCCAAGACCACCAAATCTCTGACACATTTCCATATAATTACATGAGAGACCTGGGGGAGTTTCATCACCAACCTGCATCTTCATCTCCTTTATATCTGGATCCCAGGCAAAGTTTTGCCTATCTTGGAAATCAAACTCACTTCCAGCTTCTGCCCCAACTCACATCTATCTTTCTCAATCACCACTGCATCCATCCCCAACATGCAATGCAGTGCCTTAGCACATAGTAGGCATTTACTGTTGAATAAACTACGTCAGATGAAAATAAGAAAGAAAAGCCATAGTCCTATCTGCGAGGAGCTCATGAACGCTTCAGAAAATGGTGATTGAAGTTAAGAAAGGAGCCCACTAAATTGTACTCTACGTACATGTGCCAAAGTGCATAGTGCAGACATTTTGTATTCTAAAGGTCTAGCAAGGGGGACGGTTTGTGAAGACGGATATGAGTGAGAGCATGGGCACTGCCCTGGACTCTGGAGTGCACATGCTATCCCTATGCTGCTTCCAGCCAATTCCGGGTACTTGCAAGTCTCCTCACTTCCCTGAGGTTCTCAATCAGCATCAAAGAGTCACAGCAGAGACTGGAGGGCACTTAAAATCCAAGAATATTAGAGCTGGAAAGAGATTACTTAATCTAACTCTCTTGTTTTGCAATAAGAAAATTGAGACTGTAAGGATGAAAGCATTTTTCCCAATATCCATAGGCTATTCCCATGGGAGCCAAACCTAGAACTACCTTCTTTATACCATAGAGAACGTTTTACTACATCTCAGTGACAGGAGTCAGAGAGCAGCATTTGAGAGGGCAAAGATGGAGAATCAGCACAGCCAGTGCCACTAACTTGCTAGAGATGGCAAAAGAAAAAAGGCAGTCGATCTGGTTCCCCAGTGTAGACATAGCCCAAAGGCAGGCAGAATATAAAATCCTACAGGCAGACCTGGAATATATAAATCAGAACAATTTGGTATAATAATTCAGCTATCAACTGTTAGCCCAACAGAAAGACATTTCCTTGGGAGGAAAGGGGAATAGAAAGAACGCTTTGTTATACATTGCACTCAAACCTGGTGAAAACATCAAAATAATCTCATTAAACAGTAACACACTAAAGACAGACAAAGGGAGTTCACAACGGTTTTAAAAATCTGTTTAAGAAATTTCACTTAATCCTCTCCCCTTTGGTAGACTTTTGTTGTTGTTTTTCCAAATTTGCCTGTAGGCTAATACTTACATCATTTTATTTAGGGCAAGGGCCTCTTCCTGCAGTTTTTGTAATAAATGTTCCTTCCATGACTTGAAAGGACAAGTTGGTATTGATTGAGTCAAACCTTTCCAGTTCACCTGGTGACAACCTTTTCTGCAAACCTTAAAAGGTGACCTATCTTCTCATTCTTTAATAAGCAGTAGTTTCTTTTAGGCTAGGAGGTAATAAACAAGGTCACTTTTAACGCCAAAGAAACATTTACATAAACCAACAGCATCCAGAATGTGCAATTAAAAAAATGAATAGTTAATGAATCTGCAAAATTATATGCACCCCTTCCCAAAGCAAATCTTACTGAGTGATGAGTGATGGAGTTTTCCATGGTTGAATCTCTTTTTTAATTGAGTAAATAAGCTAAGGTAAGAATTAAAGCATAAATTAAAGCATAAAAACACAGACAATATGTGGAAGAATGGGGGATAAACACATTCCAGTATAACAGTAGGAATATTTGTTTTCTGGGTTTTTAAAAATGATTGTATTTCTTTGTTATTTAACATTGTGTGTGTGTGCATGCACATGCACACAAAACAAGCTGTAAAGTTGGTCTTGGGATCACATCTGTTTTGCCTAATTCCTGCACTCTCCATATTCATTCCTTACCACTCCCACCAATAAAAAATATATATTATTATGTGAATCTGTCATCCACTAGACATGGTGCATTGCATTCTAGGTTCCAATTCTTGACCCATCCTTGCACTCTTCATTTTACTCAGCATGGGACTCACTTTGGCCAATAGAGTGGAATAGATGTGATGGTATGGTGTGCCAAGGACTTAAAATGCCTTGCAAGTCTCTGCTTGTCCTCTTGGGTCTCTGCTACCACCTTGCAAAGAGCCTGCCCAGGCTAACCTGCTGGCCCAAGAGGTAGATGAGGGATACACAGAGCGGAACAAATCTGGCCATGCCCAGCCTAGAGGGACCATGTAATACAGCCAAGATCAGCAGAGCCACCCAGCCAAGTCCAGCCAAGATCAGCAGGCCCACAGCCAACATCCAGTTTCTGGAGCTATAAAAATAACATAATAATATATAATAACATAATAACTACTATGTTATATTGTAACTATAATAAATGTTTTAAGCTTCTGAGTTATCGAATGTCTTATTACACAGAATAGCCAATATCTCTACCATGCACACAAAAGGTACAAGCAAAAATACAGTATAATAATCTTATACGTGATCTGTTGTTGAACAGATCTTATAAGTGAACAACAGATCACTTTTAAGATTATTATACTGTATAAGACTATTTACAATGGTGATCTCATTATAAGATTATTATGCAATGATGGTCCCATACGATTATAATACTGTATTTTTACTGTACCTTTTCTATGTTTAGATGCACAAATACTTACCATTGTATAACAATTGCCTACAGTATTTCGTACAGTAACGTGCTGTACAAGTTTGCAGCCTAGAAGCAGTAGGCTATATCATATAGCTAGGTGTGTGGCAGGCTATACCATCTAAGTTTGTGTAAGTACAATCTAAGATGTTCACACAACGACATTGTCCAATGACACATTTCTCAGAACATATCCCTGTCATTAACTGACATGTGACCATACTAGACTTGTTTTAAAATTCAACAAATGAAAGACCTCATCCTAATGTATATCAAGTATGGAGAAGACATTTCCTTGTCAGTGCTTTACCTCTCCCATTTGTATGCAAAAGCTGATACTAGCTGTTACTTTCCCAAGGTCCCATGAAGACTAAATGTCCCTAAGTTTCTGAAGCTAGAAAACTCACACAACGGAACACAAAGGATTATGCTATGATACATTGAAAGGTGAAAGAAAGAAAGAGAAAGAAAAAGAAAAGGAAAAAAGAAGGGAGGTAGGAAAAGAGAAAGGGAGGAAAAAGGGGGGGATGGGGAGGTGGGGAAGGGAAGGAAAGGAGGGAGGGAGAAAGGAAGGGAGCAAAACTCTTCCACTCTAGAGGTCACTGTATTACTCGAAAGGACACACATTAAAGTAGTGACTAAATGCAAACACCCAGGTAGATAACAGGTATTTGTTAAGATTGATGGGGATATTGTCTCATTACCGATAATTCCTTTGCATAAGAACATACAGGTTAAATACAAAATGGTGTTTAACTTTCTTCTGTTTATATTTATATAAATATGTTATTAGTATGCGTTACAAAATTGTGTTAGATTCCTATAATTCTGACATGCCTAGGTATATGTTATCTTTAATAGTGGCTGTCCTAAGACTTTTGTCATCCATAGACAATTTGTCTTGCTTTGATCCCTTTCAAAAGGTAGTTTGTAATCAGATATAGGACTCTGACAGCTACCTTTGAATGCAGATTTCTGATATCTTTAAAAACGGTGCTATTGGAATAGAGGAAGAAAACAAACTTCTAGGACTCTCATGGAGAGCTGATGTGTTAAACATTGATAATCCTCTTGTTTTCAGAGTCAAGAAAACTTATCTCTTTTGAGTTATTTACAACTTTTAGAAAGTGAGTAAAGTATACTCCTGGGAGCAAAATTTGAAGCATATTGCTTTCTCTCTACCTGATTTCTCCAGAATTTAGAAATGATTTGTGAGTATTCTCAACTTATGACAGCATAGTGCAATAAGAATCTGTTTTTTGTAACAGGACACAATTGGAGAAACTTGTTATTTTACCAAGGCTTTGACCAAAATGGCACGCTTTCTTTAAGGAATCAAAGTTGACTTACAGAGACAATAAAAGTCTCTCAAGAAAGCTGGCCTCATGCCTTGTCTACACAGTCCCCATACAGGATTCGTGACCTGTGGTAAGTAAAGAATGTCACTTTCTGACAGGCCCAGGAGCTCCAAGTTATCTTGGGACCTCGAGGTGAGAAATTCACAGGTACTTGCAGGCATAGATAAATTCATGACTGGGTTTCAAGGCTTTTAAAAAGTACAGTCTGAGATTCCTTATAAAACAAAGTTTCAGCAAACCCAATACTAAAAATAATCTATGTAAAAATATTTAATAATTAGTCTTGCTGTGCTTTATGCAAATAACAGGCCAAGTATAACAAGAATAAAGTTTATTTTGCAAACAAATCAGTCCTATCATGATTTATTTTTAATAAAAATGGGGACTGGAGAGACAAAAAAAATATGCTTCAAACAAACTATAGTACACCTATTGTTAGTTGTTCTTCAGTTTTTTTCTGCAGTTTGGGCTAAATCCTAAATTCTTTGTGGACTACAAGCCCCCAAACTAATGCTTTCAAATCTTCACTTTTAAAACTGGCAATTGCACTTCTTATCTTAGTACTCATTTACCCTCTTGAAGGCGGTACTAAAACTATAGATGACAATACTAATGCCTTTGTCCCGCAAGCCTTGGAATCCCAACCAGGCCTGCGTGAATATGTTCAGTTGCAAAGCAGTTCCACTCCTCTCGCCTTGGGGTCAACACCTACCCTAACTATGCCACGGGTCAGCAGGAAGAAGGGTGGTCCCCACCTTTTTCCCATCTCCATTAACCAACACCTTAGGATTAAGGTGTTATACAACCCAAAGGGAGGGATTGAAACTGCCATTGCAAAATTATAACTGAGACAATGAAAGAGATCTGACCTAACCAACCTCCAAGCTGTCCTTGTTCATTCCTGGGCATAGGCCAAACTAACTTTGGGAGGAACCCAGTTTATAGTTCATAGTTTGAAACAAAGATGATAACAGCCCTTTCCCTAAACAAACCCCTTTTTTTGCCTGGGAACTAGACTGTCTTTGTAGGACTAACAAATTAGCCACAAGATTCAAATTATGGTTTAGGAGTTATGCAGCGGGAGGCTACAAGATTCTGATTTGGACCCTCCCCAAATTGCTCCCAGGGATAAAATCACTATAGTAAAACCTAAGAGGAGTGCCTTGAGATATTTTGTAGACCGTGCACTTGATGGATCAGCTGGCACCACCCAGATCAATAAACTGGCTCATCTGATCTTGTGCCCCCAACCCAGGAACTGACTCAGCACAATAAGACAGCTTCAACTCCCTATGATTTCATCTCTGACCTGACCAATCAGCACTCCCAGCTCACTGGCTTCCCTGCACCATACCCAAGTTGTCCTTAAAAACTCTGTCTTTAAAAAGCTCAGGGAGACTGATTTGACTAATAATAAAACTCCTGTCTCCCTCAAAATATATATATATATATAGGTTAAAGATATATCTAAAGATATATCTGAATGTCCCAGTTGGGTAGTACTCCCTAGAAACTAGAACAGTGGCATCTGCTAAGTGAAGCCTAAATTTCTTATTTTCTTCCAGGCAACAGCTAAGAAATCCCCACTAGGGGTCCGCCTCCAGAATATGAGTAACAACCTCAGATTGCAGTCTTGTTTGGTGAGTGACTGAGTCTGCAGTACCCTTTGCAGTACGCTTTGCTCAGGTGTGACAGGCACAGCAGACATCTCATGCTCCACATTACGTAAGTGAAGTTGGGCTGAATCCTTAACTAATTGCTAACCTGCCCTGACCACCACCTAAGGCCTTACTGCCCAAATTGCTGATGAGATAACTGTTGGCCAGGCCACCCTGCTAAGATAAATCATACTCGTGCTAAGCAGCCATCACCTGAACATTTAATTGACCAGAGAATGCTCCATCAGAAGGAGTCGTGTGTCTCCCACTTGATGAATCCAAGCACAGAAAGAGGCAAGGTCAGGCATGTCTTTATCAGTCAGAAATTGGCACCATCGCATCAAGCTGAAAGAGGCAAAAAGGTTGGAGATGGAGTGCCGTGGGAGCCTCTAGCCCAGTAACAGTGTACACAGACATACACAGAGGACAATTTATAAGCCAGGCAAGCAATCTCCACCCGTCCACCACTGAATTCACTACTTGCTTCTGAAGTTCTTAAGTTAGGTTTCCTTGACTCTTAGACACTAACAATTCTTCTCTCCCTCCCACCAGAAGGTAACCTCTAAGATTCTGCCCATCCTGGAACTGATAATAAAAACAAACAGGCTACACCTTCAATCAGACATTCTCACCTACATGCAAATACATCTAAGGTGCCAGACCTATTTCACCTTGTCAACATCTTTTCTCCATGTACCATTAAGCATTCCCTATGCAGCCATCCAGCAATTAAGAGAATCTAGTGTCCGCTAATAAGCTCCCAGATACAAAAACATAAGCAAGTTTACCTAGTCCGGGCTTATGGAAATATGTCACACTTTATAGCTGAAAGGAGAGACAGTAAGCTTCTAACATTGCTGGAGAAAAGGGACTTGTTTCTCAGGTGTCCTTGTGGGATTAGTGGAGGGAGGCCTTCACTGGGCAACATCACTGTGGCTCTAATATTCGCTCCCTTTAGTTAACTGGCCCTTCCTTCACAAGGTAAATAAACCCTTATATTGTCTTAGAAGAATAGAGAGCGAATCGTTCACAAGCAAATGTGAGTGTGATTGGGTTGTTTCGGTCCAATAGAAAAAGGTTAATGGTGACAGAATGGCCATTTGGTTGGGCTGGAGGGAAAAAGGCCAGTGTGGAGCACTAGGCTAGCTGGGAAGGAGAAGAGATTTCCAAGTGTGGATTCCAGGCTTCCCAGTGTCTGTGAGGTTGGGCCTGTGTGGACCCACACACTGAAGACGCAAGGGATGAGAGCAGGAGGACGGCAAAGTGGGAGAGGGAAGCAGAGAAGGGTGGTGCCAGGGAGCCATTCACATGCATCTGTGCTGCATTTTCCATACTGGGAATGGTCACAGATCTGCCCAGCATCCGTCTGGTGGGGCCTAGCGCACCCAGAGTCCTTGTGGCCATCACTAGCCACAAACAGCTGTCTCCTTTTAACCTCCTTTCACCATCCAAATAGTGCCATTTTTTAATGTGTGCCATGATGTGAAAAAGGTTAGAAAGCCTTGCTGTAGCCTAATGGTGTAACAGAGTAAATGGACTTTTAAAAATATATCTCTCCATTTTTACTATAGTTAGCCACTTGAGGGCCTTTCCTAAAGCCATTCATCCCAGGTTTCTGCACCATCATTTGTGCCCCTATCTTCTCATCTATGAAATGAGATCATATTAGATGATCTTTAAGGTTTAAGGTTCCTGCTGGCTCAAGATCTCTGCTGTCTTCCTGACCTTCACATTCTGCAAAGCTCTACCACTCCCTTCCATGGTCCCATCCTGGGACTCAGCTTAAATGCCACCTTCTCAGAGAGGTCCTCTAAGGCAGACTGGATTAAACCCCTCTGCCGTATTGTACTTCCCCTTTGAAAAGTCTCAGCACACTTGCAATTACTTCATCCATTCATTCATGCAGCAAGGATTTGTTGAGGGAAGAATTCTGCCCTACAAGTGCGTGGTCTGAGAGATTGGACTGACGGATTCCGATCCCAGTGCTGCTTACTATCTGGGTGACCTTGGGTAGGTTACTTAACTTCTGCGTGCCTCACTTAGTGACAAAATGAAATTAATAAAGGCGTCTACATCTCAGGGTTGTTGTAAGGGTTAAGTGAGTTAATGTGTGTAAGGCACAGTTCCTCGCATAAAGTAAGCACTCAATAAATCAGCATTTGTGAGTTGGATGATGATTTCTTTATACAGCACAGTACGAGGCTTCTATCCAATGGCATTCTCCTGTCAGGCTGTGATCCACATTTGCTTCTTTGGCACCTTAATCTGCAGTACCTTGCACAAAACCTGGTATATAATCATATAACAGAGGTTTAAAATAGTGGTTAAGTGAATTAATGGACACGAATAGTATGTTTTGTTTTCAGTCCCATCAAATTTCTCTCTGTGCTAATTTTCACAGTTTAAATTTTCTGCCTCCTTAGCCGAAACTGAAGCCTGCTTTGTTCACTGTGTTTGCAGAGAGCAAGACCAAATGTAAATTTCTCTGCTCACAGGAGAAATATTACCATTTGGGGAAGTTGCATGAATGCCTTTCCCCAAATCTCTTTCTCCCAGTTCCCCACTCTAATTGCTCTTTAAGAAATAACAGTTTGGGTGGCTGAATATCATAACCCACAAAAGAGAAAATTTTTAAATTTATGCATTGGATTTCCAGATGTGGGCAACTCTTGCTTTTGCCTAAATGCTATTGACAATTTATGGTTGTCTTTGGAAAATCATTTGATAATGATCCAACTATCTAGAACCTCTTTGTTTTATGCCTGTTAAAAGAAAAGAAAGTTATTACCCAGGAAAATTTCCAGACTGCCATAAAAGCAAAGCAATTGCTGCCAAGAACCATCTGCCATAAAAGCTCCTCTAACAGCTTCTTACCTTCATGTATCTGTAAAGCACCCCTTTTAAAAATGAGGAAAGGCCATCAATCATTCTTTTTTTTTTTAAGAAACAGAAAGTTTAATAGACAAAAAAAGAAGAGAGAGAGAGAGAGAGCTTCCTCATGCAGAGGAAGGGGGCGCCCGAGAGAATTTCTGGCCATAAATCATTTTTGTTAAGGCTAATTGCAGATGTTTAATACAGAAGTTAAATATTATAAAGTATGGAATAAGGTATGTGGCACACTAGAATTAAATAGAAGCATTTCCCAGAGAAGAAAACAAGTGCCAAGGCTGTGGAACTAGAGGTGCCACTGACATGTTTCATTACCCTCCACAATTGTTCCCTTGGGCCGCCTTCCCTCTCAGCGCCCACAAAAGCTACAAGAGGGTGGCTGGTGGTAGTCCCAATGACTTTAACGGGTTTCTATGAGAATCAAATGAGATAAGAGAAGTGAGAACACTTTAAAAAATTACATGTCATATGAAAATAAAAGATGTAAGATTTCTTTTTTCTTTTCTTTTTTTTTTTTTTTTTGAGATAGGGTCATACTCTGTCACCTAGGCTGGAGAGCAGTGGTGCCATCATGGCTCACCGCAGCCTCAATCTTCTGGGGTCAAGTGATCCTCCCACCTCAGCCTCTTGAGTAGCTGGGATCACAGGCACATGTCACCATCCCTGGCTATTTGTTTTTTAATTATTTGCAGACACAAGGTCCCCCTATGTTACCCAAACTGGTCTTGAACTCCTGACCTCAAGTGATCCTCCTGCTTCGGCCTCCCAAAGTGCAGGAATTACTGGCACGAGCCACTGAGCCTGGCCTAGGACTTCTTAATGAGAGTAAACAAAACAAAACAAAAAATCCTGTATTGGTAGTTTCATGTTTATACGATATTCAAAACTGTTATAATAAAGGTGCAGTAAAATAAGGGGACTGGGCTCTAGGTCAGTGGTTCCTAACCTACTAAATAAAACAGAGGTCTAAGTCCTCCCAAGGGCCTATGAGTCAGAATTTCCATAGACTCGTTGAACAGAATGTGTGTATTGGACCTGGGAATCTGTATTTCAGCAAAATTCCCAGGAAATGCTGATTAATAAGGAAATTGCAGACATCCTGGGCGGGATGATTTCTAAGCTTCTCTGCAGCAGGAGAAAAAAGCAAACCTATTATCCGTGTTACCACTGTTGTTCATGCCTGCTGCCACCACTAATAACCCTTGTGTCAAATTGCACTCTGTATTATTACTCTGCCTGACCCCTGCCAGTGCCCAATCAGAGAAACAGAATGCACACTGCTACAGGCACCAGCATCACCTCCCTCCACCCACGGCAGTAATAAAAAGGAAGGTACCAATGGAAGCAGGGAGAGACAGATCCCTCTCCCTCTGCCTACAACTGGGGTTCCAACCTGAGTGCTAGTACCCTGAATATGGGGCATTTCACGTTATACCCATTGCTTAAAAGATTCTAGTGGAAACTGGAAATTTATCCAAAATACGTGAGCTATTGGGTCTCCCTTCCTCCTTCCCTCCTTCCTTCCTTTAATGTTTATCTGTGGTGTACCTACTATGTACCAGGCCCTGTGCTAAATGCTGGGGGCACCATGCTGGGCCTGGTGCAGGTATAGCCTCATTCCGGTAGGGCAGATCCCACATGATGTCCCCCTGAGGTGACGCTGTGAGGGAGGGGTACTCAGCTGCGGAGCCCATCACAGAGGAATCTGACCCCATCTAAAAAACTGACCCATGAGCTATAAAGATGAGGAGAAATTCATTAGCAAAGTCAGTTAACTGGCAAAGATAATCCAGGCAGAAGAAACAGTTTACACAAAGGTCCTACTGGACTGAGGCCAGGGTGGCCTTCCCAGAGAATGAGGGAAGAGTGAGTGACATGCAGTGATACCACAGGAGCTGATCAATGCCTTGTGGGTCATCTGTTTAACATTTGGATTTTATCACTTGAACAATGGGAACAACATGAAAGGGTTGTAAGCAATGCAGAGAGAGGAGTTGACAAGACCACTCTGACGCCAGGGTGGGAGCAAGCTTGGACACCAGGAGACAATTAGGGCTATTGAGTCTGCCCACGTAATGTGGCCATGGCAACAGCTGTGGATATGGGAGGAAATGGACAGTTTTAATAGATAAAATTAGCAAGGGATGAATTAGAGTTTTTATTGGGAAACAAAAAGATCACAATGTATTCAGTTTGGCAGGAGAGCAGGGCACTTGTGGGAAGGAGTCAGAAGTGTCCTTGCAGTTTGAAGAAAGAAGTTTGAGAAACTGTGATCTAATCCAATACAGACAAGGAAGTTCTGACCCAGAGACGTTCAGCAACTTGTTTAAGATCACAGTTTGGTTGGGTTACAGAGTGAGGGCTGGAACACTCTGGGCCCCAGGATCAGCATGGGTGATAATCGAGGTGGAGAAATTAAACCAACTGGGGCTAGATTCAGAGTGGGGCTAACACTAGGCTCTACAAAACTGTTGCAAAGAAAAAAAATATATTCAGTGGCCCTAGGGCCCTCAGCTGGCCCGGACCTGATAAAGCTCCATGCCACAGCACACCACTATGAAAACAAAGATCGTGCGAAGAAGGAAGCCAATGGCACTGTCTCCAAATATGAGGACTACGGCCCCCCTCCTTTCACCTAGCCAGAGTCAAACAGCATCCATTGTGTACAGGACAAATGCAAGTCAACCAGATCTTGCTCATGCTCCCTCGTGACACTTACTGTAACCCCCCTTCCCATCCACTCATGGGGGCCTCTCACACCTACTTTCCCAGATGTGTTCCTGGGGCTGATGGGGCACAGGTGGGCGCACAAGACCCCCCACCCCCACCCACACAAGTCTTGGGGCTCTGCAGACAATTGCAGAAGTGGAGGCAAGAGGCTTCCCCTGGTGTGTGTTACACTCACCCTCAGCCAAAAAGATGAGCACAGTCAAAGGAGTTAGAGATCCCAGTGATATCTGAAACAACTCGCCCCTCATATGGATTGATATCATAGCTGCCACAAGATTAATTGTATTTTTCCTGGAACAAAGCTGGAAATCACTCAAAGAGCAATAAATGCTGAAATCTGTCTATGCTCTGCCAAAATCTCAAACAAAAAGCCAATAAGGCAAATTTTACCTTATGTGCTTGAATGGATTTTTTAAAAACAGATCCCTGCTGAATGCAATGGGCTAGATCAGCCCAGGAGCTCAAAAGAGACTGCTCACTTTGGTTTGAAAAGTGAATTCTCCTGGGTCAGCAGTACTTCAAACAACATATGGGCATATACCACCCAAGAGAATCCTTAGCCTATATATCCTTACGAAATTTCATGCAGAGACAATGGCTTACCAGGTGTGTGGACAACACAGGTTCCTAAGATCACCTCTTCTTAAAGCCTCACACCTGTAATCCCAGCACTTTGGGAGGCCAAGGCGGACGGATCACGAGGTCAGGAGTTTGAGACCAACTTGGCCAGCATGGTAAAACATTGCCTGTACTAAAAATCCAAAAAAACATATTAGACAGCCATGGTGGTGCACACCTGTAGTCCCAGCTACTTGGGAGGCTGAGGCAGGAGACTTGCTTGAACCCAGGAGACGAAGGTTTCAGTGAGCCAAGATATTGTGCCACTGCACTCCAGCCTGGGTGACAGAGTGAGACTCTTGTCTCAAAAAAAAAAAAAAAAAAAAAAAAAAAAGGAAAGCCAAGAATGTGAAGTTTATGGTAGCAGGGTGAAGAAACCTGTTAGCCACAGCTACTTTGGGGTTTTGAAAACATTTCAAGGTTTGATATTGCAAAACTTCATCCTGGAACCAGACCAAAGGCTTTCAGCTCCTTCAGGGTTAAGTAGATGGTGGTAATAACCTATGTCTTACATGTATAAGTCAATTTACAGGTTATAAAGAATTTTCATACATTATCACATTTATCCTCCCAGCCACCATTTGGATATGATTAATGCCACTTTACAGGTGAGAGAACTAAGGATCAGCTATTTTAAACTGGCTTATAGAAACATATTAATGTTAGATAGAAGGAATGATAAGACAAATATATAAAGACTGACAAACATTCAACTGTGTATACAATGTATAAACACATTCAGGGCTCCAGCAGGAAGTAGATGGCAAGCTCAAAATGGAATAATTTTAAGAGGTTTTATAAGGAATTATTTACAGAAGTCGGGGGCAGGTGTAAAAAGCACACAAGGGATTGACTGGTACTCCAGAACTCACAGTGTGGCTGTTAAATTCACAGTCTGAAAGTGTATGGAGAGGAAGCAGGTGCTACAATCTACAGAGAAAGAGCTGTAAGAAGAAGGGCATCTTAGGAAGTTCTGTGACCTTCTGTCAAAGCAGGCAGCAAGCCGACCAAATAGATATACCAATTGCCTGGGTCCCAAATGGGCCAAAACCAAGAGGAAGTCAGAGGGCAAAAGCACAATTGAGGAAAACCAGATTCTGGGCCCCCTGGAGCAGAAAGCGGGATAGAGAAAGGTAAGGAATGGATCTAGAGAGGCAAAAGGAAGACACCCAACCCAGATGTCTTCAAAGTATTATTTATAATGAAAAACCAACCTATACACCCAACATTTGGAGAACAATTATATATACGATCATTCTTACAAACAATAGAATATTTGTGCAGCTATGACAAACCATTACTATTCTTAATGAATAATGATAAGTATGCTCGTAATATAATAAAAACTCAGGAAATCTACGTTTTTTTAAAAAAATCTGCACACATAGTATGATTCTGAATACGCTTGAAAGAAAGAAAGGCTAGAAGGAAAGACACAGAAATGTGAACGTCACTGGGTATTATTTCTGGGTTGCGGAATCATAGTTTATGGTTATGTTTTATTATTTTTGTGTTGTGTGTTTATTTTTTCAAACGTTCTATAATGAGCATATATTATCATTATAACCTGGAAAATATATATATTTAGCAGATTATCTTAAATTCTTCAGAAATTCTACAGAATAAAATGTTAAAAATCCTTGGCTCTATGTAACTCTTGAATTCTCAACACAAGGAAAAACAGGAAACAAAAAAATCATCTATTCTTCTATTGATATCAGATTACATGTTGGTTATTCTCAGAAGGGCTCAAAGTCAGTTGTTTGCTTTATAATGTATCTTTATGGCAATCCTGTGACAAAGGAATCATCACCTCCTTTTACAGACAATATGACCAAGGCTTAGAGAAAGTGTATCACCTATACAAGTTCATGCTACTAGAAAATAACAGACCTAGGACTTGAACCAGATTGTCTGATTCCAAAGTCAACACTTGTTCTGAGGAGGGACAAGGCCATCTCTCGAACACCCCTGTCCTCCAGAAACAATCTCTCCTTGACTAATTAGGACTCTAAAGAACTGTACTCCAACAGACATTTCCCAAACACTTCCTGGGCATTCTGAACTAACAATTAAGTTCTAGAAATTCCATGGAGCACACAAGAACAAGTCTTGTCTGGTGTTCTGTTCATAAAGTCTTCAGGATAAGAAGTCTGGTGATATCAGGCTGGGCACGATGACTCATGCCTGTAATCTCAACGCTTTGGGAGGCTGAGGCAGGGAGATCACTTGAGGCCAGGAGTTTGAGACCAGGCTGGCCAACATGGTGAAACCCCATCTCTACTAAAAATACGGAACTTAGCCAGGTTTGGTGGTGGGTGCCTGTAATCCCAGCTACTCAGGAGGCTGAGGCAGGAGAATCGCTTGAACCCAGGAGACAGAGGTTTTGGTGAGCCAAGATAGCGCCACAACGCTCCAGCCTGGACGACAAGAACAAAACTCCCTGTCAAAAATAAAATAAAGAAGTTTGCTGCTCTCAGTGTCACACAGCCAAAGATGTATTGAGCACTGACTCTGTGCCAGGCACTGAGCAACATGCTTTTCTACTTATCTCATTTCATCCTCACAACCTTCTGACGAAAGTCTATTACTATCTCTGTCTTATCCAAAAAGACATCAAGTCCCAGATAACTTAAGTACAATAACTTGCCCAAGATCAAACAGCTAAGTAAGTGGCAAACTGGGATGTGAATGCAGATTTGTCTAACCACAAAACCCAGTCACTTGGGGTTTATTAATCAGATGGGGAGGTAGACCACGCTTTTTGAGAAAGTCATAGAATAATAAATCAGCCATATTTATGAGTACTTAATGTCTCCCACTGGCTTCCATGATACTCAAAATCCTACTGCAAGGACATCATTCTACGATGTAGCTCCTTTCCCCAGCGTGAATTAGATGCCTCTCCTCCATGCTGAAATGTCATCTGCCCTTGTCCCCAAGAAGAAGAGAGGGGCATAGACATCGGTGAGCATTCATAGTGTCTACAACAGACAGGATAGTAGCTCCTTCTCTGAGTCCTCAATCCCAGAGCTCATCCCTGAGAAACAGAAGGAGCAGAGGTTTCTAAAATGGTTCTACAAGAGACTTAAAATTAGCCTTCACTCAAACCCCTTCCTCTGCTCTTAGTACCATTCCAGAATAGCCCCACAAAGAGGCTGGCCTCCAGTGCCATGCACAGCCTAGTACTAGGCAAGGCACTAAAGCCTCTTAAAGAGGCGAAGCCACAGAATCTCAACTTTGTCTTTCCTAGTTTCAGGAGTGCACAAGAATTAACTAGTAGACATGTGTTCTGCCCTTCACACATCTACACCCTGGGGAACGGCAGCAAGGCTCACTGGAAGCATCTCTCATTCCAGCTTCCCCAGCTTCCTGTCTTACCCCTCCACTCCAAGTCCATAGCCAGAGTTTACTCGTCTCCCCACAGGGCCTCTGTACATTAAGATTCCATTTCACAGTGGGGTGAAAGGATAAGATGTATCTTAATTTACCTGGTGTTCTGCCTGCCTAGCTTATTTAGATTTTCAGCCTGCTGAGAAGGAATTGGGTCTAGCTTAATGATCAGTTCAACACTTAACCTGTTGCTGACACTTGAAGGTGTTCTAACTCAGGTGAAAATTCAGGGACAGCATTTAGGAAGGTAGCCCAAGCATAGGAGATTCTCTCTGGCTCTCTGTCATTACTTCATTTTCTGCCCAGCAAAATCAAGGAAATAGGACTTGGAATGAGATTAAGTCTGAACTTCAATAATGTCATTCCTTGAACTCCAACTACTGGTTTTAATGCTTTTTGGCATGGGTGAGGCCTCATATTTCTAGCCTGACACCCAAGCTTTGTGGTCCCTACAGCTTCCAGGAGCTTGGTGGTTTCTCTGCTGCCTACCCTCCACAAATTATTAGAAATTAATTTGACTTGGTTCAGCATTATCTGACAATTGCACTGACCCCCCTGTGAACCTTTCTGGCTAATTTACATCCCCGCCATGTGGCTTAATGTCTCCAATGCCAGCTCACATTATTTAAAGCTCATGCCAATTATAATTTTTTAATACAGTCTGAAAATCATGCTGTTACTTAGCAACAAAGGTCACTCCAATAAATAATAATATCTTGTGAGCCTATTGATACCCTCAATTCTTTTTCATGGGGATTGAGAGTTAGCAATGAGACCTTTCCCAGCTATTGCCAATGCTTGAGCTTTTGACAGGTGTCCACTGCCTGTGGTTCCTTCAACATGTGCAGGTTCAGCTGCCCTTCTCCTCACTCCAGCCCCTTTAGGGCAGTGACTGGGTGGGCCTGGACGAGATCCCATCCTCCCATCCCCCCGTCTTCAGTATCCCTTATGCCTGTGGGCGTGTATTAGTCCTTCTCACACTGCTACAAAGAACTACCTGAGACTGGGTAATTTATGGAGAAAAGAGTTTTAATTGACTTGCAGTTCTGCACGCTGTCTAGGAAGCATGGCTGGGGGAGGTGAGCAGGCTCAGGAAACTTACAGTCATGGTGGAAGGTGAAGAGGAAGCAAGCACGTCTTATCATGGTGGAGGAGGATAGAGAGAAAAGGAGGAGATGCCACACACTTTTAAACAACCAGATCTCATGAGCACTCCCTATCATGAGAATAGCAAGTAGGAAATCTGTCCCAAAGATCCAACCGCCTCCCCACAGACCCCTCCTCCAACATGGAAGATCATAATTCAACATGAGATTTGGGTGGCGACACAGAGCCAAACCATATCAGGGCCACAATAGAAAAAGTGGTTAATATGCAGATCCAAAGGGGAGTGGGATTTACAGACATCAAACTAAAGTCCCAGAAAACTTATTTCAGAACTCAAGGGCTGGATATCATTATTGATATGGAAGACCATGACTCTTTTGTCCTTGTAGACTCTCATTTTCCTCTGGGAAATGATCTTAGCTACAGGCACACTGCATGGGTGAACCTCTAGTGGACAACCCCAGGGGTAATCAGGGATTTGAGATTCCACACCATATCTGAACCCCAGACTTAAACCCCAAGGGCATCTCCCCTTAGTGTCTCCCAGGCCCCTATAGGACTCCCTGCCCTCCCTTTTCTGTTGGGAAAGAAGAAGCCTCCTTCCTCCCCGGGCAACAGGGAGCTAAAAATCTCCATTGCAACTTGGGAAGCTCACCACACAGGGTTGTTAAGAAACTGTAAAGTACTGTATATGTAGAAAGAAATCCTTGTTATGAGCACTCAGAGAAGATCCATCAAATCTTCCCGAAGCCTGGCAGTCTCTAGGGAAGGAAAGTTCCAACTACTCTCCCTGCCATCTTCCCACTACCCAACATATGTTATTCTGCAGGTCAGTCTCAGACGAAAAGCCACTGACTTTCGGTTTACTCCTCCCCATCAGGAGCCTCCATTCTTAGAGACCCAGACTAGGATTTTCTTCTTAGGGTTTGACCTTCTTAGGGTTTGAGGCCTCTCAGCTGCCTGCACAAAGGGGACATGGTTTTACACTACCAATTCATCTTCTTCGTTCTGTAGAAATCAAGCCTGATGTTATTAGTTCACTTTAATTCATTGTCAAGTACTACGCCAACCACCTTACCTACCTATTTAATCTAAGGGCATAGGTGCCACTGTTATTCCCATCCTACAAACGAGGAGCTGAGACACAAAAGAATTCTATATTATTTGGCTAGTATGTATCAGAGACAAGATTTGTAAGCAGAGATTTTGCTTCCTAAAATCCATGCTTGTAACCATTTCCCTTAACTACAAGTATACTATGAAATCACTCTCTTCCCCTCAGTAGCGATAACACATATTTTAAGGGCCATGAACTCAGGCCAGACTGGAAAATTTGGGGTGGTCCTACCTTCTATAGCTAGGTTATGAAACAAAATTATAGGAGATCTTGTCCTTTCAGTTCCTTATCCAAGATGAATCCCAGCAAACTGGACCTGCTAAATTTCTCACTCCGTGGCCAGTTTTTCTGTTGTAAGGATCCAGCCTTAGTAGCACAATTCACTGAACACTGTTCATTTGCCAGGCACTGTACTAGGCATTAGAAGGCATGTGGGGAGTATATATAACCAGACAGAAGCCTGTTATCATCCAAACCTATGTATTCTTGTCGTGAAAGATCCTAGCAGGATAAAGAATCTAACTGAGCAGGATCTTAGCACCATTTAACTTTATCTTTCCTATAACTATCACTCCACTTCATTCCCAGGACTGTAGCGAAATGCAGCTATCACACAAACAAGTTTCTTTCCAAACCAGCACTTTTCATATCCAGGTCAACGGTCTGTAGAGGAAGGGCTCACTTCAACAAGCGCCTGCAGGACTTTCCCAGATTCACCCTCGCCCTAAACCACCAGGCTTGAGGCCAGGCCAGAATGTTCCATTGTACAGGGGAATTTTCCTCCATGATTTCATTTGAATTAAAAATTATTTGAGATTCTATTCCAAGGCCAGTGTAGCCTGGGGCCTCTAAAAAGACAGCTGTTTCAACCTGTTCACCATCCTACAGCTTCTGCAGCACATCACTCAGAAACAGAGTGAAGCCCACAGGCCGCTAGCTCACCCTCTGGCAGGATACATCTTCCTACAGTTGTCCATGGGACCAAAGCCAGCCACACCATCAGGAACCACCAAGAGGCCAAAAGGCAGGCAGCCATCCTCTCAGATACAATTCATTTCAGTATCTCTGCCTCCCCGTCCTGCTTTCTCTTCCTGCCCTGTTAGAGTCCTGCATCCTATTTAACCTGATTTCTAAAATGTGTTCATTTCATTATGCCTCAGCAGTTTGCATGTTTTCTTAATCTTTACCTTACCCTCACTCATTGGTATATAAGAGCTATCATAAAACAGGGTGTCCATGTTCTCAGTTTGTCCATTCATTCATTTACCCACTCATTCACCAAATATTTATTGGGAGCTATTTATGTCACACTGTACAAGATGTTGCAGACACAAATGAATAAAATACCACCTTTGTACTTGAGGAAGTCAGAGTCAAGTCAGGAGGCAGACAGACATGTAAATCAATCATTGTAATATATACAATGAGTTTGTTCAAAATTCAGAAATAACACAGAAAAAGGTGGGACAGACTGGGGAGGAATGAAGATACCTACACAGAGGAGGGAGAGAAGTGGAGTGCTCAACTGCGAGGACTAGAGAGAGGAGGGTTCCAGAAAGAGGAATTGATATAATCAAAAGCAAAAGGACATAAAAGAGTCAGATGGGTGGTGGGGCGCAGTGGCTCAGGCCTGTAATCCCAGCACTTTGGGAGGCCAAGGTGAGCAGATCACCTGAGGTCAGGAGTTTGAGACCAGCCAGGCTAACATGGTGAAACCCCGTTTCTACTAAAAATACAAAAAATAGCCAGGCGTGGTGGCACGTGCCTGTAATCCCAGCTACTCAGGAGACTGAGGCAGGAGATTCGCTTGAACCCAGGAGGCAGAGGTTGCAGTGAGCCGAGATCACACCATTGCCCTCCAGCTTGGGCAACAAGAGTGAAACTCCGTCTCAAAAAAAAAAAGTCAGATGAGTTTAGGAAACTGCAGTAAGTGCTGCATTGTCAAAGTGCAGTATATAAAGTACAAAGCACAAAGGAATGTGAAGGGAGACAGGCAACAGGGGCCAAGTTTTAGCAGGCCTTGTGTGACTCACCAGGGACTTTGTTTAGCAATAGCAATTGCTGACTATTTTTCAAGTTTACTATAGGCCAGGCCCTGCACAATGCATTGCGCTGGCACTACTTCATCTGGTCCTTATCACCTTTCATGAGGTAGATATTAGATTGAACCATAAGAAGTTCAGCAACATTCCACCATTTTGACCTACAGACATGAAAATCCCATGATTTAACCTAATGCTATTATTATCATCATTTAAGAGATGAAAAACCACATGACATGTTCCAACAAGATCATGCAGGCTACTGGGTGAGGATAGAATGCAGAGGGGCAAGGCCAAAGGTAGGAGGGCCAGTGAGAAGGCAAAAGATGATGGTAGTTTGGACCAAGGTGGCAGCAGTTGAGGAGGAGAAGCCATCAGGGTTTGTTGATGGTCTGGATAAAAAAGATCTCAAACTAACAACCTAATGGTACCCCTGAGGAAACTAGGAGAAAAGAACAAACTAAGCCCAAAGTTAGCAGAAGGAAAGGAATAACAAAGATCAGAGCAGAAATAAATTAAATAGAGACTAGAAAAACAATAGAAAAGATAAACAAAATTAAAAGTTTGTTTTTGAAAAGCTAAAAATATGGACACACCCTTAGCTAGACTAATCAAGAAAAAAAAGAGGAGACAAATAATAAAATCACAAATGAAAAACGAAACAAAACACAGAAATACAAAGGATCATAAGAGACTGCTATGAACAATTACATGCCAACAAACTGGACAACCTAGAAGAAATGGATAAATTCCTAGAAACATGTAATCTACCAAGACTAACCCATGAAGAAACTAGAAATCTGAACAGTCCAATAACGAGTAAATAGATTGAATAAGTAACTAAAAGTATGTCATCAAAGAAAAGCCCAGGACTAGATGACTTCATGGCCGAATTCTACCAAACATTTAAAGAACTAATACCAATCCTTCTGAAACTCTTCTAAAAAATTAAAGAGGAGAGAATACTTCTAAACTCATTTTATAAAGCCAATGTTACCCTGATACCAAAGCCAAACAAAGACACTACAAGAAAAGAAAACTACAGGCCAACAACTCTGATAAACATAGAGTAAAAATTCTCAACAAAATACTAGCAAACCATACTCAACAGTACATTAAAAGGGTATCATCATAATCAAGTGGGATTTATCCCTGGGAGGCAAGGTTGGTTCAACATGCTCAAATCAATAAATTATTGCCAGAATGAAGAAAAAACATATGATTATTTCAATAGATACAGAAAAAAGCATTTAACAATATTCAACATCCTTTCATTATAAAAACTCTCAACAAAGTGGTTATAGAAGGAATGTTTCAAAACACAATAAAGGCCATATATAACAAGGCCACAGCTAACATCATACACAACATGAAAAGTTGAAAGCTTTTCCTTTAAGAACAGAAACAAGACAAGGATACCTACTCCCATAACTTCTGTTCAACATACTACTGGAAGTCCTAGCCAGAGCAATTAGGCAAGAGAAATAAATAAAAAGGTGTCCAAAAGGAAAGAATAAAGTGAAATTATCTCTGTTGCTGATGACAAGATCTTATATATAGAAAATACTAAAGACTCCACCAAAAAACTGTTAAAACTCAAACAAATTCAGTAAAGTTGCAAGATACAAAATGAATTTAACAAAAATCAGTAACATTTCTATACACTAACAATGTAATCCCAGCACTTTGGGAGGTCAAGGTGGGTGGATCACAAAGTCAGGAGTTCAAGACCAGCCTGGCCAAGATGGTGAAACCCCGTCTCTTCTAAAAATACAAAAATTAGCCAGGCATGGTAGCAGGTGCCTGTAATCTGAGCTACTCGGGATGCTGAGGCAGAGAGTTGCTTGAACCCGGAAGGTGGAGGTTTCAGTGAGCTGAGATGGCACCACTACACTCCAGCCTGGGCAACAGAGTGAGACTCCATCTCAAAAAAAAAAAAAATTAAGAAGACAATCCCATTTATAATAGCACCAGAAAAAAAAAATACTTAACGTAAATTTAACTAAGTAAGTGAAAGATCTGTATACTGAAAACTATAAAACATTTATGAAAGAAACTGAAGATGACACAAATAAATGGAAGGCATCTGTGTTCATGAACTGGAAGAACTAATATTATTAAAATGTTCATATGACCCAAAGCAATCTACAGATTCAATGCAATCCCTATCAAAATTTCAATGTCATTCTTCAAAGAAATAGAAAAAGCAATTCTAAAATTCATATGGACCCACGAATCACCCCTAATAGCTGAAGCAACCTTGACTAAAAAGAACTAACCTAGAGATATTACACTACCAGATTTCAAAATCTACTACAAAGATATGGTAATCAAAACAACATGCAACGGCACAAAAACAGACACACTGACCAGTGGAATAGGATATAGAGCCCAGAAAAAAAAAAATAATAAAACACATCTCTAGACAATTGATTTGACAAGGGTGCCAAGATCACACAATGGGGAAAGGACTGTATCTTTTAATAAATGGTACTGAGAAAACTGGATATTGACATATAGAATAACAAAAATGAACTCTTATCTCACCTTTTATACAAGAATCAAAATAAATTAAACACTTAAATATTAAGACCTGAAACTATCAAACTACTAGAAGAAAACATAAGGGGAAAGTTTCATGACATTGGTCTAGGCAATGATTTCTGGAGTACAGCCCCAAAAGCACAGGCAATAAAAGAAAAAATAGACAAACAGGATTGCATCAAACTAAAAATCTTCTGCACAGCAAAGGAAACAATAAATAGAATGAAGAGACAACCCACTAACTGAGAAAATATTTGCAAATTATACATTGGTTGAAAGGCTAATATCCACAATAAAAAAGGAATTCAAACTATCTAGTAACAAGAAAACAAATTACCCAGTTAAAAAATGGGCAAAGGACTTGAACAGACATTTGTCAAAAGAAGACATATAAACGGCCAACAGATACATTTTTAAATGCTCAACATTTCTAACCATAAGAGAAATGCAAATTAAAATCACAATGAGATACCACCTCACATCTCTTAGACTGGCTATTATCAAAAAGATAAAAGGGTTGTCAAGGATGCGAAGAATGGGGAACCCTTCCTTATGCACTGTTGGTGGTATTGTAAATTAGTATAGCCATTTTGGAAAACTGTATGAATGTTCCTCAAAAAACTAAAAATAGAGTTACCATATGATTCTACAATCCCACTACTAGGTATTTATTTACCCAAAGGAATTTAAATCAGTTTGTCAAAGAGATGTCTGCACTCCCATGTTCATTGCAGCACTATTCACTATAGCCAAGATATGGAAACAACTTAAGTGCCCATTTGGATGAATGGATTTTCTATTCAGCCTTAAAAAAAAAAAAAAGAAAGAAAGAAAAACAGAAAACTCTGTCATGTGTGACAACATGGGTAAACCTAGAAGACATTAAATGAAACAAGATATTAAATGAAGATATTAAAGATATTAAATGAAATAAGAAAGGCACAGAGACACCAAAACCATGTGATCTCACTTACATGTGGAACCTACAAATGTTGAACTCCTAGAAGTAGAGAGTAGAATGGTGGTTACCAGAGGCCAGGGATGAAGGTGAGGGGTCAGAAAGGGAAGATCTTGGTCAATGGTTACAAAGTTTCAGCTAGATAAGAGGAATAAGTTCTGGTTTTCCATTGCATAGCACCTGACTGTTAACAGTTAATAATTTAGTTATAATTAGTTAATAATAATGTATATTTCAAAATAACTAAAAGAGGATTTTCAGTCTTCTCACCACAAGGAAATAACATTTGTGACAGATATGCTAATTAGCCTGATTTGATCATTCCACAATGCATACATGTATCATAACATCATGTAGTACTCCATAAATATGTACAAATATTATTTGTCCATTAAAAATAAAACTTTAATAAAAGGACAGTGCCAAGATTTTAAAACAAAGAGATTGCATTAACCAAGATGAGGAAGTTTCTGGTAGAGTTGTTTAGCAAAGATCATCAGAAGCTCAGGGTTGGAAATGTCAAGTTTGAGATGCTTACTAGACCATCTGAAATGACCACGTAGACAACTGGAAATATGAGTCTGTGGTTCAGGAGAGATGTTCAGTCTGGAAGATCTATTTGGAAGCCATCAGCAGACAGATGGTATAAAAGCCATGTGACTGGATAAGATCACCTAGGGAATGTGTACAGATTGGGAATGAACCATGGGGCCCTCGAGTTTTTAGAGGTCAGAAATTTGCAAAGGAACCAGCAAATGAGACTGTGAAAGAGTGATCAGAAAAGTGAAAACCAAGAGGTAGGCATTGATTTTAGCAAAAGCAACATCAGGAGAGGAAGAAGAAAGAAGAAAAGGAGGAGAAGAACTGTTATCACTTCCCAGATCACTTTCTTGTCTCAGGCACCCCAGTTACCCGTCTGCCCAGTGTTGCCAGCGAAGACCCAGACCTCAGTGCAGCCATGACTACCAGGGCACTTAATTACCGGTGGTTGCTTAATTATTCCAATATCAGTATGTTTTTATTGAGTTACTAAGAAGTCTTCATTGCCTGAATTATGTAATTGCATACTCTTTGTAATCAGAGAATTCTCTAAAGGTAGGAATAATTTTATTTGTTTTTGAAATCCGGGCACTTACCATGAAAATAATTTCTGAAAATTTTGGTATTTTTTATCTAATTTCCTAAAATTATCCATTTTAACATCTGTAAAAGGACTCTCTTTTTTTCTTGCTGGAAGCCCAAGAGAAACTGGTATTTGCACCTCCCCAAAGCAAACTTATCCTCTTTGATTACATTTGCAAGCCAATGAATTAACAAAGCTGGTAGCTCCTAAACAGACATAAATCTCGCCTATTAGATGCTGATGCAAAAGCAAACATTCATCAACAGAATGTCAAATTGGCAGTCCAAACACAGAGAAGTATAATCAAAGGCAAAATCCTATTTCTAAAATTTACCCCTTGGCTTCTAGCTTTTATTAAAAGTTTTCTACCCAATGTAGAAATACAGGTCACTGTCATGATCCTCAATTCACTCACACACACTTTCATTTCCTTTCCCATTCATAACATTCTGCTCTAAGCAGCATTTTCTCTTCCAAATCTGTTGTGAAAGAAACTATGACATTTCACTGAACGCAGAGTCAAAGACCTGTATGAACAGATATGTGTAATATAAGCATGAATGAGTTCCATATGTCTTCTGAAAAGCAAGGTTCTACTAGAGCAAGAGGTCATCCAATATTAATCATACACACATGAATTTTACTTAACAATCTGCCAGTGGCTTTGATTTCTGAGAAAATTAACATTTTAGTCTATGTAAATAATCTTTGCCTTTGAAAGAAACAAGAGAAAATGATGTTTTTCCTTTCCTACAACAAAATTTTCTCCTTCTGGTTTGAATGCACCAACTAAGGTCAATAGGAAAATCTACTACCATCACTCACCTTCACTTGACCTTGATTAATATCTGGAACAGTTGACAACCTATGCTCTGACTGTCCAAGTCTTACACCATACCTAAAGGAAAGGAGAAAGCATTTCTGCACAATGCAATGGACCTTTTGCATTCATTCAAGTAGTTACACAACGAGAACTGCCACAAACTACATTCCAGCAGGTGGTACTTTCCTGGCAATCCCCAGATCATACAGATATGCTGAACATTTGTTTGATCTTCTGAAGACTTTAATGCATTATTACATGATCACATTGCCTTTTACCTGTGTTAGTGTTAATGTAAGTGTTACACTTTCAAACAAGCACTGTTGCAAACATACTCCCATTCCAAAACAAGGGGAAAAAGACTTTGATGATTCTCTGGAACCATCCTAATGTGGCATGATAATTCCCACTATGATCTTCAGAAGAGTGTAAATCCCAAGGGATTCAGTGTTGTTGTCCCCTTTTTACCTAGGAAACAAACTCCCAAACAAAATCAAAATCACCTCATTTTAAGAAATCATGGATGCGGGCCGGGCGCAATGGCTCACACCTGTAATCCCAGCACTTTGGGAGGCCAAGGTGGGAGGATCATGAGGTCAGGAGTTCGAGACCAGCCTGGCCTATATGGAGAAACCCTGTCTCTACTAAAAATACAAAAAAAAATTAGCCAGTCATGCTAGTGCGTTCCTGTAATACCAGCTACTCGGGAGGCTGAAGCAGGAGAATCGCTTGAACCCAGTAGGCAGAGGTTGCAGTGAGCCGAGATCGTGCCACTGACTCCAGCCTGGATGACAGAGTGAGATGCCATCAAAAAAAAAAAAAAAAAAAAAAGAAGAAGAAGAAGAAATCATGGATGCTTGTAATACATCATTTCAGGAAGAAAAGCTTCTGTCACTTTTTAATAAAACTATGTCTATGTCTGTGGCAGCTATTTGGTTAGAAGTCTTTTGATGTGTGATCTTGACACCAATTAGTTTTGCCAGAGGAATTGTTGCAGATGACCTCAAGTTCCTTGTGAAGTCCCACAGAGTGGCTACAGCCATGGCCTTGCTCAGCTGTGTGGCAGCTTTGGGAAATGGACAGGGTGAGAGAATCCTGACACCTGGCTCGGAAGTGCTCCACCTTTTAATAACTAGCTGTGCAAAGGGAGCTCGCTGCTCCCCTGTGGAGCTGTACCTTCTTAGTTCAAAACTGAGGTTATCGTTCCAGGTAAGACAATCTAAATATTCAAAAATGGAGGAAAGACTAAGTAAGCCATAGCACATCCAATAGAGGGAGTACTCCAGCGCTGGGATAAAACATGAGGGAGATCTATTAGTGCAAGCATGGAAAGATTTCCAAGACACACTGACAACTGCAAAGGGAAAAAGAGCAAATCAAAGAGCCAAAACTGACAAGATTTTCCCACTTATAGAAAAAGCAAATGCCATGTAGAAAACTGTAAATTTCCATACGTTTATGGAAAAATATATATGAATACGTGTCTATATTTACAGATATGTACAGGTTGAGTATCCCTTATCTAAGATGCTTGGGACCAGAAGAGTCTCAAATTTCAGATTTTTTTCATATTCTGGAATGTTTCCAAATACATAATGAGATATCTTGGGAATTGAACCCAAATCTAAACATAAAATATATTTATGTTTCATATATTCCTTATACAGAGAAATTGAATGTGATTTTATACAGTTTTTTTTTATAATTTTGTGCAGGAAACACATGACCCATCACACAAGGTCAGGTGTGGGATTTTTCATTTGTGACTTCATGTCAGCACTCATAATGTTTTGGATTTGGGAACGTTTCAGATTTCAGATGTTGGATTAGGGATGCTCAACCTGTGTATATATATGTGTGTGTGATGTACCTGTCCATGCTTACACATTGGGGTGAAGGGATAGTTATGCATCATATGGAAACAGCAGTAATTCTCTCCAGGGAAGGGCAAATGGTTGAGGTGAGTTAAGAGTGGAATTTTCTTTTTATCCTGCATTTTTTGGCACTCTGGATTGTTTTTTAACAATGAGAATGCATTTAAGTGTTGCTTGCATTACATTTTAACAACAGCATAAAATGTGTGAGATTATAGGAAGGAAGATATCTAGAATATAAATAAAATATAGAATATAAATAATAAGAGTAAATTAAGAGTGCCCAATTTTTCATAGGAGTGTTGAGTCGGATAAATAAGACACTACGTATGAAAGTCATTTATAAATGGGATAATAGTATACAGACAAGGACTGATATTTTGCATATTGGTCAGGGCATGCTATGAATAGTGGCTAAAATTTCACACTCTGGAGTTAGATCACAGGATTTAAAGTCTCAGCACACCACATATATGGGCTATGGGTCTCAGGAAAATGATGAAAGTTCTCTGTACCTCAGTTTCCTAATCTGTAAAATTGGAATCATGATAATAATTACTCTCATAGGACTATGGTAAGGATTAAAACAGTATTACATTAGAGGGTTTAGCACAGAGCCTGATGCATGGTAGCCCACAGGATGAGTGAGTCACAGTTATTAACACACAACTTAAAAGATACCTGAAGGCCTCTACATGCCAAAATATACCCCTCCGCTGCTTCCTCATTCATTGGAAAAAGTCCACAATAGTCACGTTTGGCTTAGAGCCTCAGAGACCACTGTTATGAAAGAAATGTAGCGCTCACCTGAGGAAGGTTAAATCTTGATATTACAGAAATATTTATAGGACAGCTATGACATGCAAGCAAGGCACTGAGGAGGATAAAAAAGAATGCCGAAGAGATGCTCTGTGATCTCAGGGACACAAAGAGCTAAGACATAAATGCAAGAAAAGTGAAAGAATATACAAGAGATAACAGCTCAATGCTGTACAAGAAGTGTCACAACCCAGTGCATGATTAATTGCCAAACAGTGATGCAGGGGAGGATTAGAGCCATGCAAATACCAGAGAGAGAGGTGAGGGGAAATGATCCAGGACTGCCTTAAGGTGAAAAGGGAATCTGCACCAAGAACGGGATGGCTTTAGATGAGCAGGGAGGAGCTGGCGGGGGAGGGTGGTGGGGAGTCCTCCCAGGGTGAAGGTGGAACATGAGCCAGGTCAGGAAAACAAGAAACCTCTGAGCATTATTAGGGGAAGATACAGGGATGGAGACCGTAAGTGAGGGAGTGAGTCTGACCAAAGCAAAGGAGTTAAGCAAGGGGCGAGCTATAAGCAGGAGGAATGCAAGGATAGCCTGGAATCTAAATATGGAAGACCCGAGATTGATCAAGAAGTCTGAGATGCAGCCAGTAGACGGTGGAGGGTCACAGAGGTTCCAAATGAGCAAAAATGATGACAGCCATGTTTTGACACTAGTCAGGAAGCAAGGGGCAGGATTCCATGGCTGAGAGAGTGAACCACAGGAGAAAAGAGACTGAGGCCTATTGTAGTGACACAAATGGGCCATCTTGGTGAAGATCCTGAACTAGGATGTGTCAGAGGGAAAAACAAAACCATTGATCCATTTAGCAGTCAAGGAACCCACAAACAAATGGTAAATCTTTTCTGATTCTTTTACTACGATCACCTTCACTGACATTAGTTTATAAGGTTAGTTACTATAAGGCGTGAGACTGTAAGGAAAAAGAGCAGGACAGGTAAGTTTGGAGGTATCCAAAGAGAAAGGAAATCTCAGGAGCCAGGCATAGTGCCTCCGAAGGCAAAGTGTGCATGGAAGTGCTGGGCTCCAAGGGAGACAGAGAGAAGCACAGAAGAGACAGAGATCTGTTGTAACAGGTTTGACCCATCTTGGCCAATGGATACTCTGGGCTCAGCTGAGGTCAAGTAAGCAGAATCTCCCAAATATTGGGAAAGCTATGCCTGTGTGCATAACCTCTATGCTCAGTGAGGTTAGAGTCTAGCAGGTCTCAGGGATGTGCTCAAACATCTATAATGCAGAACCCAGGGTTTACTGCCATCAAAAACAACCAAGTGCTCTGTGAGCTCAGACAAAGAAAGGGCTACCATGGATGGACTGGGGAAGGGGTCTTACACCAAGTGAGGTGGGGTGGAGGAAGTAAACTTTAGATGGTCTTTGAAAGTAAATAGGCTTGTAGGCCGGGCACGGTGGCTCAGCCTGTAATCCCAGCACTTTGGGAGGCCAAGGCAGGCGGATCACTTGAGGTCAGGAGTTCGAGACTAGCCTGGGCAAAATGGTGAAACCCCATCTCTATTAAAAATACAAAAATTAGCAGGATATGGTGGCAGGTGCCTGTAATCCCAGCTCATCCGGAGGGTGAGGTATGAGAATCACTTGAACCAGGGAGGCGGAGGTTGCAGTGAGCCAAGATAGCACCACTGCACTCCAGCCTGGGCAACAAAGCAAGATTCTATCTCAAGAAAAAAAAAAAACAGTAAATAGTCTCTTAGAAAAGAGAGGAATTCTAGAGAAAGAAACCTCACAAACAAGTCCTATCTGCAGAAAAACCTTGCACTTGCTTGAAAACAAAGTAGCCCAGCTCTGCTGTGGTAAAGAACAGACTGAGACATGAAGCTGAACACACAAAGAACCTGGTGAAGTGTCTGTCTCAATGAAGAGTGGAGAGTCACCAAAGGGTCTCCATCAGTAGAGGCATTGGTGGCTACATATTTGGAGTCTAAATCTGACCATTAGTGTTAATCCATGGTGGGTAGCATGGAGAGGAGAGAGGCATTTCAAGAGAATTGCCTTATGATTAAGCCTCCATCTAAGGTAATGGCAGTAGCAATGGAATAGAGAAGGTAGGTATGAGCAGACCAGAGGGCTGATTAGATACGAGAGTGAAAAGACAAAAAGGGGAGGAAAATATGTAAAGGTCAGTCCAAGGTATAAATCTTAGTTGACTAGGAGAGAGATCATTTCTTTGTTAATGTAGGATTTGAGAGGTCCACAGGAGGTCCAAGAGGATAGTACGGCAGGCAGTTGGAGATGTGAATACTGAGCTCAGGAGAGCCACCACATCTCTGATCTAGCATGGTGAAACCTACTAAAAATATAAAAATTAGCTGGGCGTGGTGGCACATGCCTGTAGTCCCAACTACTCGGGAGGCTGAGGCAGGAGAATCACTTGAACCTGGGAGGCAGAGGTTGCAGTGAGCCAACATTGCGCCTTTGCACTCCAGCCTGGGTGACAAGAGCAAAACTCTGTCTCAAAAAAAAAAAAAAAAAAAAAAATGAAGAAAGAAAGAAAGAAAAGAAAAAAAATTTTGCAAGCAAAGCAAAATAATTCGTTGCACCTGACATGTGATCATGAGCTCATTGTTTATACCAGGGGGAAGGGAGTGCAGAAAAGTCCCATTTGTGGGGCGAGGAAGGAGCAGAGGGAAAATAAAGCAAAATGTCACTGAATTTATTCCTTCTGAATGCAGAAAAATTCCTTTGGGAAGCTACAGAGGACTTCATGGGAGCACCAGGTCTTGGCACAGAACATGAGGGCACCTCAGGATCTAAGGAAGGTTGACTTGGAAAAACCAGAGGGAGCAGCCAATTGGCTCAACATGAAGATCATCACCAGAGACAAGCTGAGAGTCGGAGTTGCAGAGTTTCAGAGTCAGCCAAGTTCAAGGCCAAAAGTAGGTCTGTGAGGGTTGTTTGAAGAACTAAGCATGCCTCCCCATGGACTAATACATTGACATAGGACACAGAGCTTCCTTAGCACAGGGGCAAGGCATCCTCAACCTCATGTGGTACATCTTCAAGAATCCACACGTAAAGGCTGAGCCAATTCTGAAATTCTGACAGGGGCGCATAGTGGGCAGGAGGGTGAATAGAGACCAAGGTTATCTTTGGAGTGTCTGGGGAAATCAGATCCTGTGGAATCAGCCTAAACCTTATAGCTTATGCCCTAATTTCTGCCTCTGTGTCACTTTTTCTCTGGGAAGTTTGGGTCTGACTCTTCTTCAGGACAAATATGGGGGTCCCCAAATGCAAGGGTGCAAAGGTGAAGAAAGAGTGAAGCACAGCTTATTAAAATCCAAAGCACATTTATTGAGCACATACTATGTGCTCATCATTGGACTTGGCTGGGGAATCAAAGATGGACCAAACACTGAGTGTTCCAACCATCAACAGCTGCCTAACAAGCCACCCCAAAATGTGTGGCCCAAAACAACTGCTGTTTTAACATGTTCATGGTTCTGGGGGAATCAAGAAATTAGTGAGAATACAAACGAATAGATCAAACAGCTTGAGCAGACTGGGATAGCCTTGCCAGAACCATATGTGTGCAGCATAGTTTCTGGCTATCTGTTAGATTCTTCGGTTCTTCCCTGACATGGCCTCTTCAAGTGGCTTCCTCACAGCATGGAAGTCGCAGCGTAGTCAGACTTCTTAAATGACTAGCCATGGATCCAGAGAAATGGAAATAAAGAAAGCAGAACCTATTAGTCCCCTTAAAGGCCAGGCCCTAAACCGGTATAACATCACTTCCACAACATTCTGGTGGTCAAAGCAGTGACATTTGAGTAAAGGGAGGGAAGGGATTGATGGCAGCCATCTTGTGGACAAACTCCCACACCACACTTGCCTGTGAGGAGGTGAGAGGCTGGGAGCTCTGTGAGGGCACAGCCCACATCTGTCTGATTTACTGCTGCATATCCCAATGCCTACTATACTTCCTGACACATAACACATGCACAATAACTACTTACTAAATTAATGAATAAGATGTGATGTGTCCAGCAAGACTTCATACCCCAGTTTATCCCTCGGCAAAATATGTGTGTACCCTCAAAGAGATGTACTTTTAAAAAACACTATGGAAATGTGGGTAGGAAAATAGCCCTGACTTCTCTAGTTTGGTATTAATAGGCCATATTTATCAGAAATTAACCAACTTTCCACACCATGTGGTCAGATGTGGTCTTGTTACCTATCTACAATTCTACAGCTACATACTATCTTCAAGATGTAAAACCAAAATGCTGTTCCATTGAATTCATGATACTCCTGACACAGCTCCTGCTCTACTCTTTTTCTGTGATACCCAGCTGAGATGGACAATACAGAAACCTCGTGGTTTCCTTCACCCCTCTCACACTTCAATATCCCATCAGAGCCAGCACTAAACAGACAGAAATGTGCTTCCTTATACTTTGGTTGCACCCTTGGCTTACTCAGTCCTCCAGAGTCAAAGGTGCCTCCCAAGCAAAAGACACCAGGCTGCATCTTGCCATTGTGAGCAGGGAGTGCACACTTCCTACAGAAATGAGAAGGAAATCAAAGAAAGGCAAATTTCCAACACTCAACCAAGGAGTCCCCCTCTGCCTTTGCCATGTAACATTCTTCAGGCCTAGAGGTTAAGAGATGGCTTGAGTTGCCTGAACATGTCTTTGGTGTATATATGATGGTGTGTGTGTGTGTGTGTGTGTCACAAAATCTTGCTGTTGCCCAGTCTAGAGTGCAGTGACATCATCTTGGCTCACTGCAACATCCAACTGCCAGGCTCAAGTGTTCCTCCCACTCCACCTCAGGAGTAGCTGGGACTACAGGCACGTGTCACCACACTCAGCTAATTTTTGTATTATTTTTGGTATAGATGGTTTTGCCATGTTACCCAGGCTGGTCTCAAGCTCCTAGGCTCAAGCGATCCACCCATCTCGGCCTTCTGAAGTGCCGGGATTACAGGCACGAGCCACCATGTCTGGCCCATATATGATGTTTTTCGTGCACGGCAACATCTCTTTAAAAAAAAAAAAAAAAGTCAACATTTACTAAGCATTTAGTATGGATCAGACACTGTGCAAATTTCTGTTCACAAATGATCTTCCGGAAGCCCCACAATCCTATGAGATACATTATAGTTTTATGCCCATTTTATAGCTAGGGAAACTGAGATTTTAAAAAATGAGAAATTTGCTCAACTCACACCACTGGTGGGCAGCAAAAATTACATTTGTACACAGGCAATCTAAATCCAAGATGCATCTTCTTTAGCCTCAGAATACTGCCCCCTTCTTTTTCCCTGAGGCAGGTAAGTACGGCGCTGGTTGATGGCTGAGATCACTATTAATAAACGGAGGGCCGACTGGACTCTTGGAATTAGGGCTGATAATTAGGATGCAGAGTTAATGACAAATCAAGCTGCTTGGCCAATGAGATCCTGCTGAGGCCCCCGAGGCTCTTCAGACAATCCAACCCTCTATTTAGCCGACCAGATAATGCTGTTCCCACACAGGGAGGGAGGGTGCCCTCCATGAAAGTTAATCTCTACGTGAGAAGGGAAAATTCAACTCCCTGCCAAAAACTCAGCCCTGGCTTCTTTTCCATCACGATACTTGAACGAATCCACCATAGGCTTTTTCTTTCTCCCTTGTCAGGAAGCCAAGAGTGGCATTTCAAAGGACACGTTTACCCCCTAGCAATTTCTCTCTTCCACCACCACGCGCTTTCTTCTCATAAAATCAGGCCAGACAATGAAGCTGTAAACCCAGATGGTGAGATTGACGTCCTGTTTCTCCTCCCTCCCTCCAGTGGGTATGGCTCAGGAGCTGTGCATCATGAACAATAAACATTTAAGTGAAAATGCTTCAAGACAGAGACAATCACAGTTTAACAACAACAACCTACCTCCCCAAAAAAAAGAGAAAGTAAGATTTTAATTGATACAGCAGAGGAGTGAATTTGAGAGAACCTATGGCATACGAATAACAGAATGGACAAAACTGCAAGGAAAAATCTCGACCTCGGGTTTCTGAAAAGCTGTGCCTTGATGCTCTCCAACATCTGGAGCACATACATGGGGAATGGACTGTCCCTGCAAAATGTACCAAACAAATCGGTTCCTCTGCTCCTTAGTTCAAACACTTGCATTTTTACAACGAATGGGAAATCTACAGCAATCGCTGTTATACCACTTAGGTTTAAAAAAATCATCAGGTAGACAGATTACAGAAAGTAAAACAGAGTTTCACATGTTCTACAATCCCATCGTCTCTGCCAAAAATGAACCGCTAAAGGAAATCCTAGAAGTTTTATATTTGTCTGCTATCTTTTGTTTTCTTACCCCTATATAGGACTACAAAGGATAGAACTTCAGCAGGACATAAGACAAGCTGACTTCACCAGACTTGAGATACAGCAAATTTTAAGAGAAATTAGAAGTCATGTGTGGGTTTCTCATTCCCTCTATTTTCTGTGACAATGGACAGAATAACTTTTCCATTCCCCAAATTCCAAAAATGAAACATAAAGTTGATAAGTGTTTTAATTGTCAAAATAAATGTACAAAAACTATAGCACATCTAGTGGTGGTGGGCTACTTGCCAACCAAAAAAAAGGGTGTACTGATAGCTTAAAATGAAAAAAAAAAATTTTAATTGTTTTCCTTCAACTTCTCCATAGAAGTTAAACACATGCCCATTTTCAGGAACTGAGGTTAATTTTTCACATCCATAAAATGAAAGTATTGGATTAGATTAACGCACAGCTGCCTTCCCAAGTGAAACAAATTCTATAATTTTAAATATATACGCATACATATATACATGTGTGTATGTGTATATATACATGCATGTATATATACATATATCATATATACACAATATATAAAATGCATACATAAGCATACATATATGTGTATATATGTGTGTATACATATATGTGTGTTTACACATATCTAAGAAAAGAGTGACTATGCTGACATGTCAACATAATTTTGATATAAAAATGTATTTTCCCTTGCATCTGATAAGCATTTAGTCTCTCTGGGCTTCAGTCTTTGAATCTGAACAAAAATAAAGACTTGGACTCATGGGTGGAAAATGGGTTTCGACCTGCTTGCCAAATCCTATCCTTTGCCAGGGTCATTATGTTGAAAAGCATCAGTGAAGCTATGCCTGGGCTCAGCATAAAAGAGTGCTTATATTTATAATGAGTATTTATATATAGTGAGCATTTATGATGAGTAATTATAATAAGCCATATCACAAGGCAGATCATACACGATATTTCTATTGCTCTCAATCAGCCTATTAATGTCTAAATTCTATTCCCTTTGTGAGAGAGTTATTGTGGGGACAAAGAGAAGTCAAGAATGGGTCTACGCACTGGAGGTTCACAACCAAAGAGACAGAGGTCCAAAGAAATGAAATTCCTTGCCTGTAGTCAAAACTTGAATTCCAGCATTTTGAGTCCAGAGCCATTATACTACACCACCCCACCTTCCTTAAATTCTATCAAGCTCTATGCAAGGGAGTGCCTACCTGTGATCAGTGAATCAATCAAGACCCAGCCAGGAAGCAGAAACCTCTCCTCTCTAGGTATTTTAAGCAGAGGAAATTAATTAGGGAATTTGTGACACCTAACTGGAGAGCTAAGAAGCAAAACCGGTGAAGCAACCCAGGGATTAGTAACAGCAGAAAGTTGCTGTCAACCTTAGACTGAAAGAACACAAGGAGAAGGTAATGTTCCCTAAACCAGTTCAGCAGCTTCCTGGTAAAAGTTGGAACTATGGAGGCAGAAACCGTGGGGAGCTAGAATCATAGAAGAGGTGTAGCCACGATGAAAAAATGAAGGCTTCTCCCTGCTCCCTACCCCTAGTTTTCCATAAGTGTCTCCATTGACCAAACCACTCATATGTCAGTTACCAAGAAAGCCTGGGAAATATAGCCACATGATTGTAAGCAACAGCAGTCACAGACAAAATAATGTATTGCTAGATAAATAGATAAATATAGACATGATTTCAGACCATGAGGTTTCTTTAAAAAAAAAAACAAAAACAAAAAAAAACAAAAAAAAAAGGCTAGGCTATATCCATATCCTAAGGATAGGCCCAGTTTTTTCTCCCTAATCCATTAACATTTTCCTATTAATATACGAAAACATCTCCCCTCTCTCAAATGGAACAGGAAAGAATATTTTCTTTGTACTTGAGTCTCTTGCCTCTAGCCTCACAGTCAAGGGGCACAGACTGGCATATTACCTGTAGAACTCTTAATGGAATTTTGCATGGATGCCAAACAAAAAACAATCTCCTATCCAAATCACTCCAACTCTTGAATGAAGGTTTAAGGCATTGAGAGAAGAGGGAAATTACCAGAGAGGGAGGCCGAAGAAAATTAGCTGTCCTCAGAGACTCATAAGTTAAATGAAAATGTCTTCAAAGCTATAGATTGAAGGGAGTTCTGTAGCTGCGATACCCCCAACTTCAGAGTCGGAGACAATGACTGTCATAACATGATCCTGGCTGTCTAGATAGAACCATTTTGAGACTCTTGTTAGACACCTAAACTCCAGACCCATAGAACTAGTAAATCTAGACGTGGAATCTGAGTATTGTATCTTTGGCAGAGGCTCTAAGATATTTTTGGAATAAGGGTGCCAGGAGTAGGAAATCCTTGGCATCAACCAAAAATTCAGGGTGTAGTTACCAGCATTCCTTCCAAGGTGACCCAGTGATGCTGTCTATCGATTCACGTCATCTATAGCTGTCAAGGGTGTAGTGCTGTTTGATCATCCGCAAGAAGGCCTGCCCACTGCCCAGTCCTATTCCTAGGGATCTATTCCTCCTCTTGACTGTGTATTTATAGTTCCTTCCTTCCCTTTTCCCCTTCCCTGGGGAAAAAAGTATGGGGCCTGACAATTCAAAAAGCTCGCTTCCCTTCTTCCCTGCAGTCCTCCTCCAGTCTCCCTCTTTTTTGCTTCAAAATGATCTCCCCAAGAGATCTCTTCTCCTGAAGGTGGGGGACCCAACCTGCCAGCTCCTCATTTCCCATGTCACTCTAAAGTGGCAGAGGAGGTGGATGTAGATCTGACTGCCCTAGCTGCTGGTCTGGGAGGCTTGTCCATCACAAGTGGGGAGGTCCTGTCCCATCTGGGGTTGACTGGGGTTAAAGGGCCTCAGTCAACCCCAGAGGCTGGTGCCATGTGGCTCTTGATACTGGGAGGCAAGGTCCCCCCAGAGATAAGCCTCCACTCCACAGATTGACAACCGCCCTATTTTCCTCTCTACAGGGAAGGGATCGGGGTGCAGCATTGTTATTTGTGCCTCATGTAACAGTGTTTCTTTTCCTTTAAACAATCGACAGGGGCCACCTTCCAGGGAATGGAAGATGAAAAGATGGTGAGATTACCTGCCAGGACCATTTAGGCTTTAATGATTTTCACGTGAGTGCTCCCGGAGAAGCTGTACAGCAACCGAATCACAGGATGCTGTTGTAATAAAATTAAAATTACTAAAATAAACTGCTGAGCATCTGGAAAGCACCGAGAACACAACATATTATGTAAACTGACATCCAAACATTGTACACCTACATGGCCCTTGAGTTACAACAAAGGTATTATGCATGCTAAAAAGTTCTTTTTTAAATTTTAATTTCCTGTTAAGTGGATTTTTATCACTAGGTAGCCAAATCATATTCAAAATCAATATTCTTTATGTGGCCCGGTGTTTTATAGTTTATGTCAAATTCTCAAATTCACATTTACACACATTCTAGAGCTGCAAATACCAAACAAGAACTATTCAAATGAAAAGTAAAGGTGTTTACACGTATCCAAATAATAGATTCCCCTCCGCCTCCTTTTTTTCACTAGCTATGTTTGGAATCCATTAGAAAAAGACTTAAGATAGGATTAAAGATCTAAATATGAATACTTGGTGACTATGAAAATCAAGCTCTGTGTATCGCTCTTTAAAAAAAACACTAAACACCAAATGACATTCAGTTTGATCATGAATATTGATAATATTATATTTATTTTAAATATAATATATTCATCGGTACTCAACCAAAAGTAAAATTAAACTCATCAGGATCAGAATAACTGTTTGGTTTTGCAAAAGTCAAGGACCCTCGTTGGGTGGCTTAATGACTTCTTGTTTGTGTTCTGTTTGCATAAATTATCCATCAAGTGCAGCCATTACACCGGATGCAGCATGGCACTTGCAGAGGAATGAGAGCCGCATCAGGATCCTCATTAAAGGGAAATGCGATTGGAATGGAGTCATCATTCCATATCTGGCAAGGATCTGCTGTCTCCATCCCTTTGCACCAATTCCATTTGAAGTTGGAACTGTGCTCACAGACCTGGATTTTTAAAAGCAACGGATGCAATCAAACAATAGATGTAAGAGATAGCCGCTGCACCCGTAGCCAAATGCAATAAAGAAGGGGGAGAAAAACAATATAATGGGTTTCAAGGCAATCAGATGTGTCTCTGAGAATACAGGTGCTGGATAATTTGCTTTCCGTTCATCTAATTGTTTATGTACCACGAAAAAAAAAAATCTTTTCTCAATTTCTATGGACGCTCTTTCTACCTCATGGTGTTACACCCAATAAGTAGGGTAGGGATTGGACCCCAGTCATGCTGTGTGTGTACTAATTAAGCAAGACAGGCAAAAATAACAGCAACCCTGTTTCACATAGCACAAGCATCGTGTTCCAGCCTGGACACATCCTGCAGCTATTCCAATGTAATTGTATTACTTAACTCAGGAAAGCCTCTGAGAATGTTATTTTCTAGAACGAGATGATGCAAAATGAAGTTGTAGAGCACAAGAGAAGCCACATGATAGGAAAAGAGTAACTTCCCCACAGAGTGATAAGATGTTGTGTTTCTGAGACGGACAGAGCTGAGCATATGTTGTATTGGAATAAAAAATGCAGGTGAATCCAAAGGAAGTGAGAAACACACCACGTCTTATTGCAATCTTAAATAAAATTGCCTGTGTACCTAGAGACAGCTCTGGTTTAGTTCACAGACATTCAGCTCTGAAATAAGAAATTGAAAAGCATTATCAAATGATGATCATAACCGTAAACTGGCCTTGGCTAAACCTGCCCTCAAGGCTGGGACACTATTACCAGCAGCTTAAGCTTATCACAAATGTTACATGTAAGACAGCATATCCGTGCAAGATCCACACAGCTGGGGCTCAGAGTCAGGCTATAACTGGCTCAGACTGGTCTTTAATAACCTAAACTGATACCAAAAACAGCTGAGATGTGATGTACTTAGTTATAAGTACATCCTCAGGCCTAGTAATACCTCATAATACGACCTTACAGATAGGTTCAAGTACATGAAGGGACACTGTACACACAGGTGACAGGAAACAGCTGTGTTCCATTTACACAGGGGACAGGAAAAGAGGGAACGACATTTGAATTACAATAGGCAGGTGTGACAGGTATAAAAAAACAGAAATGAGGACAACTAAGTTGTTAAATAGAAGCCACATTATTAGGACAGTGCAGGAGGAATGGACCTCAAAATCTCAAATGTTAGCATATGCATATGTGATGAAATGACATGTTGATTAGAGCAACCTGTACTCAAAATTTTTTTCGTAAAATATTGTCTTGAACAATATGAAATGGCCACTGTTGTAAACCACAAATGGTCAAGTATCAGCAATTTGATGTGACTCAATTCAATATTTCTGCCTTAAATGAGAACTTTGAACAACACCTAATGCATATTATGGTTATCAATAAATATCTGTAGGGTAGATGACTGATAAATGAATTTTCAAATATTTTAAATGAGAATGTTAAACTGAAGGAGCAAGAGTTTTCTTGGTTGTTTTGCATATAGAGCATTCTTGTTGTATGAATTTCTTTTTTTGCACCTGCATTATTTTTCTGTCCAAGGCATCTTCTAGTTCATCTTTGAAGTTACACTTACTAGCATCAGGGACTTTGACCCTTTGTAGACACTGTGAATAATCATCTTCTTCATTTTTTTAGGTTGTCAATAATGATGGTTAGTAAAAATAATCAAGCCTATGTTTTTTCCTAAAGTTTTTAAATATTAATTGGAAAAACAGGCACCAGAGGTTTCAATAATCATTGTTTGCTTTTGGGTCTCTGTGCTGGCTTAAAAATGTTAAAGGAAAAATGGTCACCTTCACTGAAGAAGCCTGAATTCACTTTGTGCAGCAAGCTTATCCAGATGTATGGTAACTTCTTAGCATCTTAACATATGCCAACTCCATTCTTTCAGTTGCACAAGACAAAACTCTTGCAAATGATCCTTATTTTTATTTTTGTATTTCACTGACAGCCCATATCCAGTTGATCAGCAAATCTAGAAGCACTACCTACAAAATATGCCCCGAATCCAGCCATTCCTGACTATGTCTTCTGCTATTCACTCTCACCCATACCCCAACCCCTTCCAAGGCCAAACCATGGCCCTCTTCCACCTAGATTATTGCAAGGGCCCCTAACTGATCTTCCTGTTTAATCCTTAGTTTCCTTGCCTTAGTCTTCATAAAATAGAAAATCTCCATCCTCAAAAGCTTCCATTAACTTTCTATTTCACTTGTAGTAAAAGCCAAAGTCCTTACAATGGTCTAAGAAGCCCTTCCCAATTGCTCCACGGCCTCTTGTCCCTTCCCTGACTTTGCCTCCTGCTTCTCTCCCCTTGGACACTCTGCTCCAGCCACACTGGCCTCCTCCAGACATTCATGCCAGTCTCAACTTCTTCCCTAGTCATCCTATCCCAAATGACAGCTCAGCCTCCACCAGCTCTCCATACCTCCCTTCTCTGCTTTTATTTTTTACCCTAGCCTTTGCGGTGGTTTTAAAACATATCAACAAATTCTTTGATATTCCTTCCTTCAAAACGTGGAGGCTAATTTCTCTCCTCTTAAGTATGGGCTTTACTGAGTGACTCACTTTTAACAAGGACAAGGAGGCAGAAGTGATGGCATACTGCTTCTAAAACAAGCTCAGATAAAGATATCGTGGCTTCCTCTGGCTCAGTCTCTTGCTCTTAGATCACTGACACTAGATTTAGGACATCAGCTGACGTGTCAGGAGGGCACCCAAGCAACTCTATGGAGAGGTCCGCATGGAGAAAAATGGAGACCTTCTGCCAGCAACCACAGGGTGAGCCATCACGGAAGAGGAGCCTCCAGCCTCAGCCAAACCATTGACTCACCACAGCCCCAGTCAATATTCTGACTTCAACCTCCTAAGAGATCCTGAACCAGAAACACCCAGCTAAGCTACTGTCAGATTCCTGACTCACAAAAACTTTAAGGAAATAAATTATTATGGTTTCAAGCATCTAAGTTTTGGGATAATTTGTTACACAGCAATAGCTAACTAATACAGCCCTTATCACCATCTAGGTATATAAATCTTACCGAATTATCTTGTTTATTGACTGTCTCCCTCAAGGACTTTAAGTTCTGTGAGAGCAAAGATACTTGTCTATTTGTGTTCATTACTATGATTGCCACACCTAAAAAATAAATTAATATTTTACTTATAATAATAAATGAGGTGGGTATCTAAGATACCCACACATTAGTGGATCAAGGATCAGCAAACACAGGACTTTCAAACACATACTTACAGTGGTAGCAAGAATATATATTACTTGGGCTCAGGTAGTACAGACAATGATTACATTGGGCAGCACAGCAGACACCTGCCACAGGTATGCACAGGAATAATGACTACAAAGGGGATCCTATTTTCCTGCTGGATACTAAAGATGTGTTTTCTCAAGAAAGCAAATCAACCAGTAGATAATTTGTGAGTTGTTCATTCTTCATTCAGGCAGACAATGGAATCATCAGCAGAACTTTCTACAACTACACATGCGCAGACTTCACATCCCAATGTCCTGACTCAGGAGGTCTGAAGTGAGGCCTTGGCATCTTTCGCTGTAAAGAAGTCCTCTAAATTATTCTGCTGCACAACCAACACTTAGAACCCTTTCACTGGGTGGTAAATTACTAAAGAAGGTAGGCAACTCCACAGCCCACTAGTCCTGGAAGCATTTCACATCAATGCAGCAACCCTGAAATCCCCTTCTTCATTCATCCATTTGTTGATATATATCAAGATGCTGGGCTTTTTGCTAGGCCCTGAAGAAATGCAGAGCCTGGGCTGGGCACAGGGGCTCACGCCTGTAATCCCAGCACTTTGGGAGGCCGAGGCGGGCGGATCACGAGGTCAGAAGATCAAGACCATCCTGGCTAACATGGTGAAACCCCGTCTCCACTAAAAATACAAAAAATTAGCCAGGCATGGTGGCGGGTGCCTGTAGTCCCAGCTACCCGGGAGGCTGAGGCAGGAGAATGGCGTGAACCCGGGAGGCAGAGCTTGCAGTGAGCCGAGATTGCACCATTGCACTCCAGCCTGGGTGACAGAGCAAGACTCCGTCTCAAAAAAAAAAAAAAAAAAGAAAAAAAAAGAAAAAGAAAAAGAAAAAGAAAAAAGAAATGCAGAGCCTGGTGGAGCTCAGGATCTGGTGAGAGATTAGACTCTCACCCAATGAGACGTACATCCCACAAAGCCTGTTGTTAGCCTTCTAGCTCCATCCCTGCCCTTCTCCATAGAGCCTGGACTCACCCCACACATACGCTGGGCTGAGGACAGATTGGGCACACATCATCAAAGAGACATAAGCTGGGCAGCAACTAATGACAAGGGAGAGCTGAGGTTATCCCAGGAGAATATGTCAAGTGCAAAAGAAAAGAGCTCGCAAGCATCCTAAGGAGCCCCAGAACTTAAAGACTGCCAGAGAAAGAAGGGCCTGCCAAGGAGACTAGAAAGCAGGTTTCCTAGAGCTAAGAGGAAAACCAGACAGTAAAAAGTGTTTTAGGTCAAAGGCATGGCATACCTAAGCATGAGGTGGCCAGGCCTCATGTCTCTGTAATAAGGATTGATGTCCACATTGCTGTTCAAATCTGTGAACTGAACATTTTGTAAAATGCATTTCATCTAAACAAGGGATAACTTTATCCTAGTAACTGATAGTTTATTTAACCCTTGGATAGCAGAGATAGCTCACAGCTAGGAGTCCTCTAGACCACAGTACTAGTCCTGGTCTGCTACTAACTCTGGAGTCTTAGAATATAATTTAAATCATTTCAGGATCTGTTTCCTCATCTGCTAAGTAATAGTGGAGGAAGAAATAATCTTTAAAGAGTAGTTTTTCTCATCCTACTAAAAATTTTAACATTCTATTAAAAATTATGTATGTGAAGATGTGTGTGGGTCCATTCGTAACCCAATATTATTCTCTGAGAACTGGAAGGAACTGTGTACTGGAGAGAAATTGTGATTTGACTGTATTGGTAAGGGAAGCAAACACTGGCAGGCATATGCTAATGTTCAGAGTAGTCGCTGACAGCCTTATCCTTCATTTGGAAAGTACTTCAATACCAATTTGATGAGCTGGAACAAATATCCCTAGGCATTCTAGCAGTACCAGAGAACTGTCAAGACAGAGATTAGACTCAGGAGTTCATTTGGGTTACACGATGCCCTGGGCGTCTAGGCAACTGACAACATAGAATGCTGGCCCTCCTACCTCCATGTTCACCAGCTCATCCCTGGTTTAGGGAGGGCATCTGAAGTCTGCAGACCCACAGCAGCAGCACGACACGGTGGCTCTCCACCTCCAGGCTTGGCATATGCAGGAACGTGACTGATGCTACAGCAGGTGGCAAGCTGTTGGTTGTGGAAGTTTGCAACTCCTTTTTCCCTTTGCCAATTAATTCCCAAGAAGGAATCATTTTAAACAGAGATTTTCAGCCCACTCTCTACTCCTTATGAAGGAAAAGAACTAGAGATCCAGAAAAAACAGAACAAGATGGGGACCAGGAACAGTCATTCTCAGCGTACTCTAAAGCAAGGTTTCTCAATCTTGCATCGTTGATATTTTAGGTTGAATAATTTTTTATTATGGGCTGTCCTATGCATCGTAGGATGTATAGCAGCATCCCTGACCTTTACCTACAATATCAGTAGCACCCCTGTCTCCAGCTGTGACAACAAAAATGTTTCCAGACATTGCCAAATGTCCCCCAGATTTGTCCCATTGAGAAACACGACTCGAAAGAATGTCACCCTCAAAAGGTCCTAGATGAGCCAGGATGGCTAAAGGCAATATTACCCACTCTTCGAAGTGAAACTTCAATCAAATTTCTCTGCATATGGCCAGGCACGGTAATTCACACCTGTAATCCTAGCACTTTGGGAGGCCAAGGCAGGCAGATCACCTGAGGTCAAGAGTTCAAGACCAGCCTAGCCAACATGGTGAAACCCTGCCTCTACTAAAAATACAAAAATTAGCCAAGTGTAGTGGTGTGTGCCTGTAATCCCAGCTTCTCAGGAGGCTGAGGCAGGAGAATCACTTGAACCCAGGAGGTGGAGATTGCAGTGAGCTGAGATAGCACCACTGCACTCCAGCCTGGGTGACAGAGCAAGACTCTGTCTCAAAAAAAAAAAAAAATACATATTATATACATTATATATATATAATATACATGCATAACTTTATGTTTATGCAATTAAGAATAAATAAATAACGAAACTTCTGCAGACAGCTCCATCCTGCTCTGTTCTGAAAATCTACATCTTGATGTTGAAAGCTCCAGCTTATAGCTTGCCTTTAGGGAATCCCACAGCACAAGGGGAACCTCCGCTCTTATGTCTCTAGCCTCTGTGCCTCATCCCTGCCATTCTGTCTTGAACTTCCTTGATGTGGCACTCAAGAACAGCCTGTATATGAAAGGAAGTCCTTGTGACAGAGAAGAACAAACTAACAATCAGAATGCTGCCTAAGCTGAGGATCCATCTACATCATTTCCTAGCTGTGTGACCTCCAGCATATCACCTAAGTTTTCTGAAGCTGTTTACACACTGCAAAATGAGAGTAATGCTATCTGCCTTGCCTTTCTCAAATCGTGAAGCTTAAATATAAGGCATGCAACATCTGTAGAACACTATACGGTAGTTAGGGATCAATTCCTTGTTATTTATGATTATTTTGTTGTCACTACAGCATCCCGAGTCTGTGTTAACACTGCAGGAATTTGAGGAAGTTCTGAAATACCAGTCGTCTTTCATTTTAGTGCTAACTTGACTAGAAGTCCTCTCAGGTTAATGTCTCAAAACATGAAATATCTCCAGGCAATTTCTTCATGAAAGATTGTCCATGAATTCCAATCAATGTCAAAAAATATTCATGTAAAGGCTCTTAGGATACATATATTCATGTAATATGCTCTTAGGATACATCAGTGAACAAAATAGACTAGGATTCCTGCCTTCAAAAGGCTTACTTTTTACATGGGGGGCTATAAACAATAAACAAACAAAAACATGTAATAAATAAGTGAGTTACATAGTATGTTAGAAGATGATAAATACTCTGGAAGGAAAGGCAAGTATAGTAAAAGGTGTAGTATCAACGTGTGAGTGACGAGTGGGAGGCAGGTTGCAGTTTTAAATGAGGCAGCATGGTCGGGAAGTGAGATCTGGGCAGAGGTGAGGAATTTGCCATGGGGTCTCTGGGGAAGAGCATTCTGGGCATAGGGAACAGTCAATGCAAAGTCCCTCAGACTGGAGTATGCTTGGTGCATTCAAATGCCTACAAGGAGATCATCATGACAGATTCAGAGTGAGGAAGGAAACAAGGAGTAGAAAATAGATGAATCAGAGGGAGTAGCTGAGGCAGTAGACAAATACAGAGGGAGCTCGGCTTTAACCCAGCCATTGTACTAGGCACTGAGGATGCAAATCCAGCAACTGTGTTCCTGCTGCAGGGAGCTCGCTAACCACCAGAGGAAGGCGTTACCAGAGGGGAGGAACAAAGGGGCTCTGAGCCAGCCCTGCTGAATTCTCGGATGCTGGCCTTATAAAGGAGTTCTTTATAAGGAATGAAGGGGTTAATGTCTGTGTCATAGTTCTTTGTTCAACTAGAGATCACTGGGGCATCTCAGATGCTGTCTGTACCGCACACTGCTCCACCACTACCCTCACAAAATGGTGACATGTCTTATACATGGGAAACTTGGTGGCCAACTCAGAAAGGGGAATATTCATCTCAAGTGACTTCCCCTGCTCCTTGGCAGATATTCAGTCTGATACAAGGCAAAAGGCAAAGGCCCTGACTCAAGGAGAACAAGAAGCCCTGACACCAAGTTCACCTTTATGATGTTGGTCCACTGACGCTTCTACTCCCAAGCAGCATCTGAAGGGGCCTGTGCTGTGCACTGATGGGGAGTCAGAAGCTCACCTCCTGGCTCACACCATTTTTCCCCAATCTCCTATGCCCCACAGGAGGAAGCCAAGGGCCTTGAGCTGTAGCTTCCATGCTGGATGCAACTATCTCAACCTTGCATCTTCTTTCCTAAGTTATTTGCAAAGAGGCAGCTGCATTAGAACACACAGTTGGCTTTGTGCCCGAGGGAGAGGCAGTCTATAGCAGCAGGGGATGTGCCTCTCCCAATAAAAATTAATGGAACAAAACCCCCCTGTGTGCTACATGAGTTTTATCTCCCAGGGAGTTTACATTTCCATTGTTCTCCCACCAAACCCTCCTCCTGGGTTCTCCTGTCCCCTGGGTGTCTTTGGCATAGGTCACAGGACCATTACTAAAGGGAAAGGGGCCAAGAGTAAACCAGACAGGGCGTTCTCACACATGCAACACACATGCACATATACACACTCACATATGTGCATACACACACACTTGTACACATATGTACCTTTTCAGTTTTTGTTTAACAAGTGAAATCATTAGCAATCTCATGGAGGAAAAGAATAACACCAATAAGGCAACAGGAGATAATTATATGGAAGGATAGAAGAAAGCCTACTAAGAGTTTGCAAAAAAAAAAAAAAAAAAAAAAAAAAAAAGCCAAGAGACGCTGATTTCCTTTTTGCCTTGGTTTCCACACATAAGCAGCCCATGTGAGCATTTTTGTCTTGAAGGATTCAGGAAAGTGTGAAGCATAGTGGACAAGTAACCCTTGACCTCCTAGCTCTCACTCCCTTCCTCAGAGGTAAAAACCCTATTGTGCTGAATTATTCTACTGTCAACTTGGTTACTTTGGGAACAATATTTCCCAGAATCGCCTTCCTTTTATGGGCTAGAGTTGGCCAAAAGTAAAGTTTCTTGAGATTTGGGAGACAAAAGTGAAGCAGCTGTCATTACGTTCTAAAGGTTGTCATTGGTCAAAGGTGATGACAGAGCAGAGACGCCAGCCAAGTCCAGTTTATCATTGTCTTCCCCTTTCCATTTCCAGCTTTCCTTTCCAACTGCCAAGCTCTTGACCAATAGCGACTCTAGGCAACCTCTAGATGCTTCATTGTAAACATACAGAGATGGAAGCCATGAACAGTTGACAATCTTACCCAAACCCCCTTTGCATCCTGCTGCAGCAGCTGGACATGCTAGCTTCTAGATTTCCCTCTATACTCTTACCCATTTGCTCTACCAGAGCAGGGGAGTAACTGTTCTCTGATCATTCAACTTCCCTTTTTGGACCCTTTCCTGCTCAGCTCTTCCCATAATGTGCAAGGACCATTTTCTACAATAAAATCCTTATTCCATAATACTTTATATTTCTGCTTCCCTGATTGACTATGACTGATACAGCTACTGGCAGTTTGGTGTGCATCCTGTCACTTCGTTTTCAACACAGAGGTATATACCCAGATATTTCTCTGTCATTTTTCTTTAGATGTGATCAGATTTTAAGGGTGTGTGTGTGTGTGTGCGCGCGCATGTGTGTTTTAAACTTAACAACACCTTGGTGAGATTTCTGTGGCAAGACACACAAATTAACCTCATTTTATGGCTATATAGTATTCCATTATATGTAAGATTTATTTAACCATCCCCATATTGATAAACAGCTAAGTTGTATCCAATTTTCTACACCAACAAATAACACTGCAATGCACTTTTTAGATACACTTCTTTATGGATATTATGCAAATCTTCTTTAGGGTTAGGGTTGATTCCTAGTGGTGGAATAATCAATTGCATATATTTTTAATGTCTATAGATATTACCAAATTGCTTTCCAAAAGACTGCATTTTCCAAAAGGTTCTTGCCATGCCAACAATTTTGCCCATGTTCACTAAACAGGGCTCTTCACTCTGGTTTCCCTGGAGACCCATGGCTTGACAGTGCTCCACTTGAAGGGCAGAGGGCAGTGGACACTTCAAGGCAAGGTTGTGGACATTTGGAAAGCAAGAGGTATGATCGTGAAAAGCAGCATGCTTAGAAGAACTATACAACTGGCTGGTTAAAGACTAAAAGAAGAAAACCAAAGAGAACTGGCATCCACGTGAAATAGGTAGAATGAAGTTAATAGTAGGAGGAGAAGACTGCTTTCCTTATATTATTTCAGAGATTTCCCAGCTTCCCCCAAATCACTGCTCATGCATGCATCCATGGATATCCATGCACACAGACACGCACATACAAGCATGCACCAGAATCTGCTGCTGCAGCTTAAACTTTTTCCAAATATTTTCATCCCACAAATAGACCTAAGGTTCAGATAAAAATAATCCATGTCAATAAGTAGTAGTTACATGTGGGAACTTTGCTAAGTATTTTACATGCCTTATGTCAACCGAGGTAGGTGTTATTTCCATTTCACAAAGGAGAAAACTGAGGTTCAGAAAGATGAAGCCAAAGAACTAATGAGTTGCAGAGTATGGATTTGAACTCAGCTCTGCCTGACCAAACAATCTTTCACCACCGCACTGCCTCCCCAGAAAAAGATAATGAAGCCCCAACTCCACAGTGAGGTGTAGATCACTTCTGCAGTATTCCTTTCTGAGAGCAGCTTTTCCTAGGGGAAAGGGCACTGGGTATTGCAAAAGACGAATTAGAGAAAGAAGAGAAGGTAGAGAAAGAGGACACTGAGGGAATAAGTCCAAGAGTCTTCTACTTCCTGGGCCAGTAAAAAGGAGAGAAAGTTAGATAAGCTCCAAGAGGAATGAGGGAGATGACCTGAGCAAGTGGAAGGTTGACTTTCCCAATTGGTGTGGCAACTCCTGATTCTTGTGTGAAGAGCATGGCAGAAAACTGGAAGTGGTATCAATGAGTCATTTCTGCCAACTCCCTCCTCCTAGTTATCCTATTGCTCCAGGACACATGGCACCTACCCCATGGCAGGTGATTTACATACTGGAAAATAATGTGATCCCCACACAATTAGATAATTCCAGAGGCCAAGATGGACAGCCTCGGAATAAAGAGCTGGGGAAGAAGCACAGTGGCTAATGGATGATGAGGTGCCAGCTCAGGGGCAGGGCAGAGCAGGGTAGGTTGTGGGATCATCAAGGAGACTAGCGACATGAATGACAGGCTTCATGAGGAAGTACAGGGGACACCACAGGGAAGAGTGCCAAGGAAAAATGCATCACCTCCCACTTGCAGATCCAACAAAAGATTGTGTACTGGGGGCCAGGGACAGCAAGGAACACTGTACAAATTCCTGAGAACCATGGAAATCCTAAAAAAATCACTTAAGCAGTCTACCCTTTCCAGGAGGCCCACAGAATAAATTTTTTCACAGGGTTCTATCCCACTCTAGAAAGTCCTGCCCGTTTCAACATAAAGAGGAAACATGCCCCCTGGGAATTATGGGACAAAGAGGGAAAGCAAAAGGGTAAACACAGCATCAAGGGCTTTGAAGTGCCAGCAACAGGGTACCACTGCGCTGGGGTGCTGTGGGCATAGCAGCACACTCGGAGGTGAGGTGAAAGAGCTGGCTCATGGCATTTTTAACTGGAGTGGCAGCCTGTCCTGTTGCTGTCCACCTCAGGGCCCATGCAAGACCTTGATGAAGGGCTGAAACGGGAGGCAGACGAATTCGCCAACCATGCCCTCATCTCTACAGAGACCTGTCGATGCCAAGAGATGAGCCGTTCCAGCCACAGCCACAGCCACCATTATTTGTGCTAAACTCGGAGTTAAAGAAGACAAGGGGGACCAGGCCTGATGGAATGGAGAATATTCAGAGTGGTGCTATTTATCATAGGGAATGCTCAAAAGCCACCTAACTAGAAGTAATGATACAGCACTGATGGAATATTATACAGCCATTAAGGATAAGAGTTATGAAGACTAAGTAGCAATTTAACATGGAAAGTTATCATAAGATGTAGCATCCACTGATGAGTACAAATACACTCTCACACTCATATGGATAAATATCACAAGAGAAGATCTCAAAATGGCAGCAGTCAGAGCAAGGGGGCTGTAGGATTAGGGGTGATTTTTTTTCCTCTACTTTCAATGTTTTCCATATGTCAATAGACTGTCATTACTATAATGTGGGAAAATGAAGACAGAAAGTGATCTGGCCATGCACTGGGATACCCAGGATGAAGCTAGATCTCTACACAATGTTGGTCCAAAATGAATGTGAGTGCCAGATGCCACACAGGCACCCAGCATGAACAAATACACACAATACACACAACACAAACACACGTACCACACACACCACACATACCTAATCACTCAACACACATATAACATATGCCACATGCAACACACACATATACATGCCATACATACACACACGACACACCATACATGCAATACACATAGACACAAAACACACACATACCACATGCACCACAGACACAATACACACAACACACATCATACATACAACACCCACATACCACACACACCCCCAACATACCCCACAGGGGCATATTCATGTGCTTTTTTTTTGCCATGTGCATTCCACATGGCTGTCAGTTCCTGTAAGAATTTTGCTCTCAGGGATTCTGGTTAGCCAGAAGTTTCCTATCCAAGTAGGGCATGCCCTGAGCCAACAGGGAGCCCTAAGCCACTTCCCACTCCACAGATTCTTTGTTTACTTGAGCACAGTGTCCCGGACTTGCCGATCGACTGGGCATATAGTGAGAATCCTGACGACTACTTCTAGAAAAGCCATATCCTTGGTTTGGGAAAACCCAGCCCTCACGTGTGCAATGCAGGAGAACACTCCTTCTTGTTTCTCTTGCACAGACTGACTCTCACAGCTTTATTTGCTCCAAGCAGGTGAGCTTATACACGTGAAGTCAGTTCGTAATAGTAGTGTCTCATTTATGTGGCTGGTATCAGGCTTGCTGGAGTCTTCCAACATTCAACATTAGGCATGGCACATTGCATGTATATAAATCAAATTAACATACACTGTTACTGCCTTGTTGAGCAGCTGTATTCTTTGTGTTAAATTTCATAGTTAAAATGAAACACTTTTCCATTACTAGATTGCAGCTCTGCTGGGCAACTGAAACGGTTACCTGCCAGAATTAAGCTTCGTAATGTCAGCTCTGTCTCAAAATGGCAACTGCAAAGTGGATTTACAAAGTGACTGAGGAGCTGCTAATTGCCTCCAGAATAAAACACTGATGTTGATTCAAATCACTGAAGCTGAAGTTTCTATAAACTCAACACTGTAAGTAAGTATACACCTGGCTCAGTTGGGTAGAGTAGGATGCTGTGAAGGCCAAGATTAAGGTTCAATGTGTGGCCTAATTAACTGGCTCCATTTATGGTCAGAAAGTCCCCACTCTCTTGCATACGCATGCCATGCCAACCCACATTGTGCACCTACTACATGCAATGCACGTTACAGCATTCTATGCATTCATTTTCAAAAATAAGCCATAATGGATGTTATTAGTCCCATGATACATATGAGGAAATTGAGACCCAAGAAGACTGTAACATAGTGGCACAACTAATAAATGACATGATCAGAGCTCAAACCAGGATCCGACTGAATCCAAAATCTCTGTTCCTTCCTCTTTGTCAAACTGTCGCGGATGGTGCAGTGCAGACCCATGACTGCTGGAAAAAGCAAAACCACTCAAAGCACATGCTTTGCTGGTGATGGATTAATAGTGGCATCTTCCTGCAGAACATGTAGCATGGTTATTCTTAGCACACTGAGTGCCTGCCCTTAGGACCCCAGACATCCTTTTGCCTGTCACGTGTGGTAAATATGGTCCGTGTACAAGGCCCAAGTAACAAGAGGCAAAGCTTCCACTCCACTGCCCCATCAAGCCCAGATGTCAGAAACATCCCTTGTCTTCTGCCAGCCTGATGCTTAACAGTCAGGTCCTAGTTGCATGTTCCCTCAGTTATTGGCATTTCACCTCTAGGTGGGCTCCCAGGGCCACATAAACAACCTCCACCCCACCCCACCCATACCAGCCAGAACTAATTTTAATCTCTGTTCAATAACAGATATGCTTTCTGTCTCCTAACCAGACACTGACCACTACACCCATAGCATTCACAGCTCCTTGGACCTGTCTAAGACTCGAGCCTCAAATCATGGGTAGAATTCCGTATTTTGAGAGTGTTGACACTGTGAAAGAAAGGAAAAGCAATCAACCCAACCTACACTGGGTCTGTAGAGCATAAAACTCTATTCTTATGAGGGCAGCACACATTGCTGTTTCCAGGGCCAAGAGCTGTAAATCTCTTTATATGCATGCAGAGTCTACACAGCTACAGAAGAACCACCATGGGTGAGGAAGCCTAAGATTGGACAGCTCTAGCTAAAGCAATTACCCAAATATTTTGGTAGGCCACAGAGTAAAAGAATTATTCATTTTGGACCAGAGATGTTTTTCTCTGCCAAATAGCCATTTTACTGCAGAGTGGTAGCACACATTTTCCACTCCAGAGAGATCAATGTGGCAATTAAGATGTTCAGCAGAGCTGGCCATTTCAAGTGTAACCTCAGTGGGTGACCACACCTTGTGGCGGAGGGTGGGTGCTGTTTAGGAAGGCTCAGGGTCTGACCCTCAGCATGGTGAGTTTATGGAATGATCAGATCCCAAATGTTGACTCAGGTGTTCAGAAACTTGACTGATACGGTCAACATAAGCTTTCTCTCAGCAGAAAATACACAAGCTTTAGGAGCAGAGCAATCTGGGCTTTGCCAGTGGATGTGGCAGTTGTGTGGTTTGGGCAAGTCACTTCCCTTGTGCACTAGGCAGCCCAGCGTGATAGCAAAGATCACAGACCCTGGAGTCAAGTGTGTTCTAATCCCAGCTCTGCCATTACTATCCATCTAACCGTGGACAAGTTACATGACCCTCTCTTTGCCTGAGTTTCCTCATGTGTGAACTGGGTTTAAAAGTAGTACCCTTGTTTCCTTTTGGGGTGATAAAAATGTTTTGGAACCAGGGAGAAGTGGTGGTTGTACAACATGGTGAATGTATTAAATGCCACTGAATTGCTCACTTCAAAAAGGTTAATTGTATACTATGTCCATTTCATCTCAACAAAATAAAATTTAAGTAGTACCTACATCATAAGATTGTTTTAAAGATTTAAAGTTAATATATGTATAGTTCTTAGGGCAATACCTGGCCCATAGTAAGTGCTATGTAAACATCGGATTATTTTCCAGGAAGTACACTGAGCAATTTGTACACATCAAATTCTCACAACCACCATGAGACAGATACTGCTGTTACTCCCATTTTGCAGACAAGGACACTAAGATACCAAAAAGTATCTTAAGTACTGTTCCAGTTACTATATCTGTGCAGAAAATTACCCCAAACTTGTGCTCTAAAGAAGTCATTTATTAGTGTATGGATTCTGGGGCCTAGAAGTACAGATAGAACATAGCAAGGATGGCTCATCTCAGCTCCACCATGTCTGGGGCCTCAACTGGGAGACTCAAAGGCAGGGGGTGTGGCAATTCCTCAGGGATCTAGAACTAGAAATACCATTTGACCCAGCCATCCCATTACTGGGTATATACCCAAAGGAATATAAATCATGCTGCTATAAAGACACATGCACACCTATGTTTATTGCGGCACTATTCACAATAGCAAAGAGTTGGAACCAACCCAAATGTCCAACAACGATAGACTGGATTAAGAAAATGTGGCACATATACACCATGAAATACTATGCAGCCATAAAAAAGGATGAGTTCATGTCCTTTGTAGGGACATGGATGAAACTGGAAACCATCATTCTCAGCAAACTATCTCAAAGACAAAAAACCAAACACCACATGTTCTCACTCATAGGTGGGAACTGAACAATGAGATCACATGGACACAGGAAGGGGAACATCACACTCTGGGGACTGTTGTGGAGTGGGGGGAGGGGGGAGGAATAGCATTAGGAGATATACCAAATGCTAAATGACGAGTTAATGGGTGCAGCACACCAATATGGCACATGTATACATATGTAACAAACCTGCACATTGTGCACATGTACCCTAAAACTTAAAGTATAATAATAATAATAAAAAGAAACAGGTGAAATTTAATGATGAATATCAAATTGCTCACTTTTGAAGTGAGCAATTCAGTAGCATTTAATACATTCACCATGTTGTACAACCACCACTTCTCCCTGGGACCTCCTCAGGGGTCTTTCTGTGAGGGCTTCCTCCCAGCATGGTGTCAGGTTCCAAGGGAAAAGGCCCCCAGAGAAGGAGAACCTGGTGGAAATGGCATCATCTTTACAGTCTACCCTCAGAAGTCAGGCAGCATCACTTCCACCTCATTGTATTCACGGAAGTAGTTATAAAGTCTTGCCTAGGTTCAAGAGGATGGAAAACAGACTCTACCCCTTGAAAGGCTAGATTCTAGAAGAGCACGTGGGAGCAGAAATGTTGCTGTGACTGTCGTCGGGCAAGACACTCTGCCACAGGTATCTTCCTAAGGCCACCAGGCAGTGAGTGATGGAGCCTGGGATACAAGACTTTGACTCCAGAGCCCGGTTCTTATCCACTGTGTGTTGAGCTGCAGTGTTTTTATCTGTCAAATGGAAACAATAACATCTTCTATGCCAAAACCCTTTAAACGTAAATTAACATATCGGGGGCTTTAGTTTCCTACTCTTTAAAATTAGGTTAATAAGAGTTCCTATTTCTTTGGGTTTCTGTGAGGATTAACCTACTGTTACTAAGTAACAGTGATAAGCAGGCTGGAATATTCATTATCAATTGCCAGTGCATTCGCTTCCCAATGGAAAATCTACCTGGGAAACCAAATGAGGATCAGAAGTTTCTTTGCTTAGTATGATCTGGAAGGACTATGCCTGCTCACCCAGATTTAGTTTTTTCAAACACATTCATCGTTAAATTTCACCTATTTCTAAAATAAATTTTACTCAGCTTCTTTTGCTGTATCCAATCTCAGTATATGAAATGCTGTGTTATAATCCTCAGAACTTCCAGTTTCAGAAAGTATTAGATTTAAGAAAGTATATGTAGTGTGTGGGAGAAAAACAAAAAACAAACAAACCAAAAAAAAAAAAAACACATAACAATCTAGACCAGAAGTCAGAAGACTTGAGCCCTAATCTTAATTCTGGTTAATCTGATATTGGTTTAACCTGAATTTACTAAAGAGTAAAACAAAGATACTAAGTCTTCCACAAATTTGCCTTATACGCTTAAGTTTTTTTTCACACAATACATTTTATTTTATAAACTACTTTGTACATTTTATAAAATTATGACTATTTTCCATTTCTTAAGTTTCTAACCTTACCATTTGTAATGGCTACATTAGAACGGGTGAACTAGCATTTATTTAACCAGTCCTTTTTTTTTTTTCTTTTTTTTTTTGAGATGGAATCTTATTCTGTCACCCAAGCTGGAGTGCAGTGGTGCAATCTCAGCTCACTGCAACCTCCACCTCCTGGGTTCAGGCGATTCCCCTGCCTCAGCCTCCCAGGTAGCTGAGATTATAGGCACACGCCAGTAGCTGGGATTACAGGTGCACAACACCATGGCCGGCTAATTTTTGTACTTTTAGTAGAGACAGGTTTCGCCATGTTGGCCAGGTTGGTCTCAAGCTCCTGACCTAGGGTGATCTACCTGCCTCAGTCTGCCAAAGTGCTGGGATTACAGGCATGAGCCACTGTGCCCGGCCCCAGTCCTCTCTTGTTAGATATCGAAGGGTTTCCATTTCTTTATTATAAATAACCTTGATGAGTATCTCCACAGATAAGTCTCTAAGTGTATCTATTGTTTTTTTTCAACTTTTAAGTTCAGGGGTACATGTGCAGGATGTGCACATTTGTTACATAGGTAAACATGTGGCATAGTTTGTTGCACAGATCATCCTATCACCTAGTTATTAAGCCCAGCATCCATCAGCTATTCTTCCTGATGCTCTCTCTCCCACTGCCCCACTTCCTCCGAGAGGTTCCAGTGTGTGCTGTTCTCCCCACGTGTCCATTGTTCTCATCACCCAGCTCCCACTTATAAGTGAGAACATGCTCACTCAGATTTGGACCTACCAAGAGGAACAGAATTTTCATTTCTGCCCCATACTCTGTAGACAGAATGGCTACTCTAATTCTTTTCTTTCAACCTTATTGCCACCTTACTTCATGTGAAAATTGGATGACTGCTCATCTTATATTAATTATTGTACAATATTGTCGCCCCAGTGAGGTTTTTAGAAACACCCTGGACATAAGCAAATTTTTTTTTAACTTCTATTAGGAAAGATTAATTTCCAGGAAGAGTTCTGCACACAGCGAACCTCCTCCATTTTACATGAACTCATGTTAGTTTCCCTTCCAGCTAAGAATGCTTCCGGGTCTTGCTTCTTAATTCTGGAGGTTGTACTTTATTTGGGCCCTGTAGCTCATGTACAGGCGACATTCTACTTTAGTCAGATCACTAAATGAAGCAATTGAGTCACCGCCACCCACAGTAATAACACATTCTGACAAAAACATGAAAGATAGTGTATCTCTGCCTTAACTCATGTGGGTATCAGTAGAGGGGAAGAAAGTAAATTCTTTTAAAATACAGACAATCTTTTATCAATGAAAAACTGTCATCCAGTCTTTCTTATCTCTTTGTGCAGTGACAGCAGGATTTATCTTTCTTAGAAGCAAGCCTCCAAATGAATATCATGCCTGTTTTGTCAAGGTGAGTAGTTTTTCATCACGGGGCAAGTAGACTTGTTTTATATGGGTGTTGTGGTGCACACATACATTTGTCATCAGTTCCCGTGCCCTCCAAGGTGTCCTGAAGCCCATAACACTAGTCCATTTCTCTCACCAACAGGAGAGCCCCCGTGTGCTCAAAGCCTGCTCAACAGACCCCAGGTGAGCAAAAATCTCACGATTCTAGGACAAACTCCTCTGCATGCTATTATAATAGTATAATAGACACATGTCATTATAAATTTCTGCAAATCCATAGAATGCATTATAAATTTCTGTAAATCCAAAAAGTGAACTCTAATGTAAACTGTGGACTTCGGCTGATAATGATGTGTCAGCGTGGGTTCATCCATTGTAACAAATGCACCACTCTGGAGAGGGATATTGGAAACGGGGGAGGCTGCGCATTTGGGGGTAAAGAGGTATATGGGAAATCACTGTATCTTATGCTCAATTTTGCTGTGAACCTAAAATGTATCTAAAAACAAAGTCTATTTTTTTAAATGTGATACAATCTCTGCACTTGGCCATATTAGCTCCCTTGTAGCTGCTAGCCTAACTGCTGAGAGAAAGCTGGGCTAGAAACCGCTCCTTTATTGGATGAACAGTCCAGTCTGGAGTCAACAGCATGAAGAAGCTTTTCCTCTGGCCAAGAGAACTCTGCCATTAGCACGTCTCTCTAGGCACCAGCAAAAAGCAACTCATTGTTTCCATTTTTTTTTTTATTTTTAAAAATGCTTTTATTTTCCTATTAACCCAACTTGAGATTTTCTTCTATATGTTTACTCTCGTGCTAATAACAGAAGAGTGTCCAGTATCAGGATAATACTAACAGCTAACATGTATTAAGCATTTACTGCATACCAAGGACCATTCTCGGCATGATATGCGTTTTAAGTCATTTAATCATTACAATAGCCTGTGAAATCATATTATCATTGTCCCCATTTTACAGAGGAAGAAACTAAAACACAGTAGCCTGGGAGGTCACGTGGCTGGTAAGCAGGAGAGCCAGGATATGAAACCAGGTAAACTGGTTCAAGAACCTGTGATCTCAACCACCTTTTGTTTTGCCCATCAAGAAGTTCCACCGTGGTATTGCCTCATAACATGACTACTTTCCAAACATCCCAGAAGAGTTACACCCTGATAGCAAGGACTTCCCCGGAGACCTCCACTGTGTCTCTTCTCTTTTGCTCAAAGTGGAAGGCATTGTTCCCATGAAGCCCAAATCGAGACCAAACCCAATGTGACAGGGAAAACTTCTCCCACTCAGGCCAACTCAGTGTCCTCCATGGAAAGTTTCTAGTTGAGAAAGCTTAGAAGTGCTGTCATTTAGGACTTGGTGCTAACTTAAGCCAAACAAGGGAATTTATTAGAAGAATACCCGAGAAACTTATAGAACTGAAGGAAGATGGAATCCCAGACCCCAGGAAAAATGGGAGCCACAGCAGCTCTAGGGACCCAGCAAAAGGGGCTCAGAGACAGCCTCGTGGGGCAGTTCCAGGAGAATGGCTGTGCTCTCACTGCATGCTGCCTTGTTCTCATGTGGCTCATAAACAGATGTAAATTTCCGGGACAGGGCATCTTGCTGGCTGACCTCGGATCATGTGCCCAAGCTTGGGGGTCCTTTAGAGGGGCCTCCAGAGGAGCTGTGTGGCTAATTCTGATCACAGAATTACTCCCCAGGGGATAGTCAGCCCACACTCTGAGAGGTACTGTAGCTCACCTTGTTACTTTTAAGTTTATTTTATAAACTAGACAACCCTTTACTAAGAACAGCTGTCATTAGAAGTTCAAGCTATTCTGCAAAGAATGTAGGACAAGCATTGTTTTCTATTCTACAGATCGAGACTCTGAGACACAGAAAGATTAATTTCCAAGAGATGCTCGAGTTTGTGTGGAATCTCAGATCTTCTAACTCCTGAATGCCATTTTTCCACCTACTTTGTGCCCTGCAGAGCTAAGAGCAAATGCGGGAAACTTTTTATCTCTTCATGGTTTAGCATCTCCAGGCTTTATTTCCCCTCCTTCCTCTCTCCACCCAGCATACACAGGCACGCCGGCAAACACACTCATTCGCTAGCCCACACACTGCCAGGAAGGAGGTAAGCTACACAGTGCAAGGACCCCCCCTGTAGGGAAAGGAGGAGAAGATTAAACCACTGAACGTTTGTGCCATGGCTTTGTCAATGGTGATGGATCCCGGGCTGCAGGATCTGCTCTCTCTTGGCAGAGATGCCCAGGAATGTGATTGCCAGCCTCTTCTGCACATGGCTGCCAGCCATCCTGGGCCATGGGCAGGCTCTCATATTTGTGTCTGTTTTCCTAGAGCAGGACTGGGGGAGAAAGATTTTATTAGATGCAGCAGAGTGCGTGGCTTACGGAACACTTGAGTGGTTCTCAGTCAGGCATGAACCATCTGCAGCTGAAGGTTCTGGGGTGGTGGCAGGGAAGGAGCCAGGCAGCATTCTCCCTTTCACATCTGGGAGAGCACCTGGGTGCACCCTCCAAAATGCAATGCCAGTGGGAGAATCAGCGCTGATTAGGACCCCATCAGAGTTAACAAAATAACATTCACTTATGCTAACGGACGTCGAGCATTAGTTCATCATTACTAGGGAAGCAGATTGGCCTAAGAGAAGCTCACGTCATAAAACACACTTAAAATCTCTGTCTTGAAATAGGCAAGGGAAGAGACAATTTATTATTATTGTTTCTCAGTCACAAAAAGAGAGAGAGAGAGAGTAAAAATGAATGAAGGTCACCATTCCCTTTACAGCTGATTGACTTACCTTTCTCTTTGTTCCTGTGCCTGTACAGTAAATTGAAGTTGGAAACAGAGGCGCATACTAGACGATTTTCTGTTGTTACTTTCATTTTCCCCAAGAGAAGGGACAGTCCTTTTAAAACAACTGAGCTCTTATATCACAGCGATTCTTGTTTAAAATTCTAACGTCATTGGAAACATGTTTCAGCAGAACTAACACAAAACAAGGATTGTGAGAACCACATTATCTCAAAAATAAAAATCCCAAATATACATGCAGTTCAGTGCTTCAGAGTTTTCCAAAATGCATAAGATTGTAGTATGCTTACATATATACTATCTACATGTATATAATATATAAATATACACAGATAATACCATGTATATATGTGTGTCAATTATATATTACAGGCATGAATATTATACCTCTTTGCATAGGTAAGATATATGTAAAATATTTGACCCTCGCTCAAACTCTGGGAGGTAGATGGATGAAACTGAGATTCATCATTCGACTGACTTGCCCCAAGATGTAAAGCTAGAAATCGCAGAGCCATTCAAGTTGGCTTTTCTGATTCAAGACCAAGTATCTTTCCCCTACTTCATTTTTTTCCATTTTTTCATATATTAGCCCGAGACATATTAAGAGGTCTCAAAAAATTATCCTGTGGCATGCACGCCTAAGTGCATTGGTAGCACTTGCCCCATGGTGTTATTGGACAGTCGGCAACAAAATGTCTACAATAAAACAGCATGTAAACAAACCCCAGATTGGTATAGATCCCTCAGGAGCAGGAAGTTCAGGGTCAATAGCTCCGGAAACATGGATAAATATTTAAACCAACAGAGGAATTTTTCCCTCTGGGAAGGTGCTTAGCTTCAAGAGTGCTTAGAGTGTACAAGAATGTGCCGATAGGAGCCCAGCCTCATCCCAGGACTGGCCTGAGAAGTGGAGGGTGAGAGGAGGTGGAGGGGTCTTCATTTGGGCCCCTCACCCATACCTGGGTCTTCCCTCTGGCCACATCCACGCTTGTCCTTCATTCTAAATAAGTCAGATTCCTACAGCTCTCTCAAAAAGAGTTTAAGCACCAATGATGTCCGCCTTAGTATTAATATCCAAATTTGTAGAGCCCATATCTGTTCTCACAGCACTGCAGTCCTTCCTCCAAACCTCCCTTGGTTATTTTTGGGAGGCCCTGGGGATGCTCCCGTGCCCCTGAATAAGTTTGTGGAGTTTCTTTTCTCTGGCCTCCTGGGCAGGGGCTGGGCCTCCATCTGTGTGGCTAGTAACTTCAGTGAGATTCTGCAGGCCTCGGTCTGTAAGGCTCACTGGGGCTACCAACATGGGGACCCCCAGTACCAGAACTACATGTAGATCTGTGAGGAGTTTGGAGAAAAGAGCCCTGTCCCCATTTCTCTATCTCTGGGCCCTAAATTCCCCTGTGTGTATGCCCAGGATCTCACAAGTCAGCAGAGACCCAGTTTGTCAGGCCCTCCATTCAGGTTATGTAGAGAGATAGCCAGTCTTCTTATCTCAGAGAATTCCCTCTCCATGGTAAAAGTCCTACTTCCCCTTCCAACCCAATACCCACCCATGCCAATAATAATTCATGTCAGATCCACAAGCAGCAACTGTTCAAGCTGAAGCTACCCCTTCCTGTCATGCATGCTCTGAGAGGTCTGAGAAAGCTGCCATTAGGGAGGTCGAAGTATTCCTGGAGGCTTCCTGGTGGAGGTAGCAGTACTTTCAATTCTTAAAGGAAAGACCCGGACGAAAAGGTAAAATAGAACATTTCGGCGCAAGAACCACTTGATCCTGATTTGTTCACAGGAGATCAATTGAACATACACCTTGAAACCATATGTGAGCAGGCAGAAGCAAGCCATCAGAAGAAAAAAAATAACATTCACTATTGGAAAACCAAGGCCCTCTCCATACCGACCAGCTTTCCTCCTGCTGCCAGAGTATTTTCCTTTCCTAAGCACAATTCCATTTCCTCTTATATTTGCTCAATGCGTTTTCTGACTGCACAACCCCACTCCTCTCAGAAAACACAAAAGAAAATACTGCATGTAATATAATATGTCCTCACCTCTCTTGTGGTCCTTCACTTTTCTGCTTTGGATATCAACTTCAAATGGTGAATCAGGACGGAGAGGATACACTTTGGAATCTGAAACTCTAGAAAGCTTACCCTTTGGATAGATGCAGAATCTGCCCTCCAGATCTCCTGGCCATTGGCTGTATCAGCGTCACAAGGTCCCTAGGGAGATAAGAGATAAGCCTGAACCCCCGCATTCTGACTGCAGTGCAGGTCAGGACTCCAGAGCTGAGGTTTCACAATAGCCAGGCCCTTTCTCTGGGCCCCGAACACACATTCTCACATGTTAAAGCTTCCCATGACTTTAATGCAAGTTCCATGCATGTACGGCTTGCAGGATTGGACCCTATGGGAGTGTAAAGTGACAACATAATAGAGAAAAATCACTTTAGCAGGCAACAGTGACAGCTGGGCATGCATTAAAAAAAAAAAAAAAGGAAAAGGCTTCGGTTTAGACAAATTGCTGAATGAAATGATCACATGAAAAGCCCTTTTTACAGCTGCCACTAAGAAATCCAGAAAATATAAAACGTGAAAAAGTAAATAAAGGCATTTTTGAACATTTTTTCTCGTTAAAAGTGTGGTAAATAGTTAAAATCCTCTAAAAAGCTCCTCGGTGTTCTGAATCATGGGCTCAAATGGAAAAATGTGGCTATTTGGGCTTTTCATGTCAATTATTATACAACCAATAAAATATAAACAATAAAAGTGCTCCAAAAATCCTGGAAAATTCCAAAGCCTATTTCAGAGTCTCCACGATTATACTCAGATCCTCTCATTTCCATGACTTTTGACATCTCATTACCCTGCATTATACTTTTACAGACTCATTTTCCAGCATATATAAAAATGACTTAATGTATCCTCAGAACCATCTCGATTACCTAATTGATGAGTTCTATCAGCCACTTAAAAATAAAACAGGCATCCTTAACAAAAATCCTTAGTGGGGAAGAGAGGATAAAGCCCATGTTACAAAAAAAAAAAAAATTTAAATATACGAGGCAGCATATGATGTAGCAGGGTAGCAGCACCCAACTGGGAGTCGAGAGATCTGGTTTCTGGGATTGATTCTGCCCCTAATTTGCTGTGTGATTTGAGGCGAATATGAACCCTCCTTGGGCCTTCGTTGCCAGATCTCTAAAATGAGGGAGTTTGAAAGGATGTTCTCAAGGCCACTTCATGCGCTGACAGGCTATGATTTTGAAAGCTTCCCAGGGGAAGACCCCTTTAAACTATGTGCTCAGGACCTAGTCATTTTCAAATTTAAAGACAAAAACATTTCTAAATTCTCCATTTTTCTGTCTACAAACTCAGTTACAGAATTAAGAGGGGCTCCAAAGAGGGTCAAATATTACAGTGATGCTCTTCTGAGCAGAACTCAATTTTATAAATTCTCAGGACTACCTCAAATGAAGTCCAAAGGTATTTTCAAAAAAGAAAAGAGAATTTTGGGAATTCCTTAGTTTGCAAGATGGAGGCACCTAATCCAAGGGCCTCTACAGTACATGTTTAGCACTAAGAGCCAGGCTAGTATTAAGAAAAAAAGTGCTTGAACCAGCCTATAGCCTAGCCAGGGACACACATTTTAGGAACAAAGGAAATTATGACAAGTGATTAACATATGCATATTTAGACCGTGATAAAATAGATATACAAGAAATACATTATCCAACTGTGAGGGCATTTTTAAAGCTCTTTCTTCTCCCTGAGTTTGGAGAGATGGAGAAGAAAAAGATGTGGTCAGGTAGAAGCACTTTCAGTTCATTGACGTTCCCTTTCCCTAGGACCTAGGCCAGTGATTCTCAACTTTGGCTGCTTATTGGTATCACATGGGGAGCTTTTAAAAAATACTGATGGGTGCAGCAAACCAACATGGCACATGTATACCTATGTATCAAACCTGCACATTGTGCACATGTACCCTAGAACTTAAAGTATAATTTTAAAAAAAAAAGGAAAAAAATACTGACGACTGGGTTCCATCCTCAGAGATTTCAATTTAATTATTCTTGGGTGCCACCTGGGGAATTGAGATTTCTAACCACTTTCCCAGATAACTTAGTAATTTAATCAGGTAGCCAACTTTGAGAATCCCTGGTCAAGTCCCTTGAATTCAGTGGTTCTCAAACTTTGCCAGGCATCAGAATCACCTGGAGGACTCATTAGACGATCATTGCTACGGCCGGGTGTGGTGGCTTATGCCTATAATCCCAGCACTTTGGGAGGTTAAGGCAGGCAGATCACGTGAAGCCAGGAGTTCGAGACCATCCTGGCCAACATGGCAAAACCCAGTCTGTGCTAAAAATACAAAAATTAGCCAGGCGTGGTGGTGTATACTGTAATCCCAGCTACTCGGGTGGCTGAGGCACAAGAATCGCTTGAACCTGGGAGGTAGAGGTTGCAGTGAGCCAAGATCACACCACTGCCCTCCAGCCTGGGTAATAGAACGAGACCTTATCTAAAAAATAAAAAATAAAAAAAGATTGCTAGATAGATCTCACCCCCAGAGCTTCTGATTAAGTAGCTATGGTGCAATGCCCCCAAACTGCATTTCTAACAGGGTCCCAGGTGAGGTGCATCTGATGGTCTGCGGCCCACACTTTAAGAAGTGGTGTCCTAATCTATCAACTTCACTCAGAGTGATGGGAGTTCTGCTCACACAATGCAATTCATCATCTTCTGTATCCTTGATCTTCTCCCAAACCACTCATCTGTGGCCAAGCCAGCCCTATTGGTATGGGCAACCTATCAAGATTCAGGACCTAGGTGTAACTAGAGAACAACAGAAAATCACTGTCTGTTTTATCCACTTTTACATGAACCAAAGGAAAGAGTTTCACTCTCCTGAGAAGATCACTCCTAGTGAATATAACACAATGCAATTATAAAGAGGTAAAATAGAAGACAGCATGAGAAGAAACCCAAATGCCAGAAGCACAGCACTTGATCAGTGGGCGAAGAAGCCTTGTTTGGCTGGAGGCCCAGGACCTCTTCCTTTTGGAACCTTCTTCTGCTCAACCATGATTGATAGCTAACCTTGTCTTCTTCCACGGCCTAGGTTAACCTCTGTGCTCATAAAAACATGGTCCTGCTGTTGGGCCTGTGACTTCTTCCCAATCACCTGAGGTCCATGCTCACCCTATCTGCATGATGATTCCTCCTGCAGGGGACTGAACACCTGTCCCTGCTAAGCAAAGGTTCAACATTAATCTAGGTCAGAGCAAGTTCAATGGTAGTTGGGAAAGCCTTTGGTTTCAATAGCACCTTAAGAGTAGTCCTGGAGATAGCCATAAGGACTGCAGGGCTAAAAGGTCAACTCTTCTTCTCCATGTGCTGCTTCATCTGTTCAACATCCCAGCCCAGGGAAGGGCAGCAGTCATGTGGAGGGTAAGAGTCTCTGCCAGTGGGAGTGTCACCCTCATTATCTGAATAAGTCACCATCCAAAAAGGATGGGCTGAACAGGGAATACCAGGCACAAGTTGGCAGAAGTGATCTGGGGTTCATAGCAGAGGATGGGAGGCCAAAACTAGAGTCCTTATGTGAGGCAATGAGGATTACCACTCCAAGGTTCTGATCCTCCAGGTACGGGGCTGGGGGCTGTTAAATGTGCCAGTCTAGCCTAGCTAAGCTAAGAGCTGGGCTTTTTCTGAGACTTGGCCGTAAAGGTGGCTTCATATTCCTTTTCACTCTCTGCTTGGAACTGCTTGGGACTTTTCCTCCTGAGCAAGGATACTCAATTGGCTGTCAGAAACCCACATGGGGATGTGAGAAGCAAACAAATATTTTGGATGGTAATAGAGGGCCTAAAGGCTTTTACATCTGTCCTATTTCTACCAGTGGAGATTGGAGGTGGTGCATGTGGAGGGCACTCAGGACAGAATTCAGGAGGGAGTGACAGAGCACATGCACTAGAAATATGGTGGAAGGTGATCGGGGATGTAGCAGGTATCATGGCTCCATGATATGAGATCAAGCATTGACCCTCTCAGAGGGTCAGAGATACCCAGGGCACTGAGCTCCTAGCCAGAGGAAGGATGAGAAAGAGAAAGAGAAACAAGAGAAGAAAAAGGAGCAGAAATGGAAGAAAGAGAATTATGAAAATAAAATATATACCAGAAAATCCAAATGATCCTTTTATATTTAGATGCATTCGTTATTGAGGGAAAATTTACTACAGTGTAAGATGACAATTGCACGGTGAGAACAAACACCAAAAACATCAATTAGCCTTTTAAAAAGCCCTTTGAGCAACAAGTCAAACCCCAATGGTCTCTCTATCTCTCACCATCATCATTGACTCTGGTCACAAGTTAAGCATGCTGACATGATGATTCTCCAGTAAGGCCTGTGATGGCAGTGATATTTCGACTTGATTGAATTGCTTTGTCCAAAAAGACATGGAACACACATTTTCTTGCTAAGTTCCTTCTGCATACATGGTGAAGACATGTTCACAACACAGTTGAGCCTATGACATGGCGTGGAGCTCTAAATAGACTAAGTTCTGATGTTGTCCTTCCAGCCACCACTTCTAATAAACTCACTTGCAGGAAAGGATAACCCCTTCATCCTGGGGTTAACTTGATTCCCTGCCCATCACAAAGAAGGGGCTGAGACACAAGCTCACATGCCAGTGGTTTATTTTTAGAGGTCACCCCAAGGAATAGGAGAAATGGATTGAAGAATGAAACTGGGAAGAAAGGCAGGTCAATACATTATATCCTTGAGTTGGGCACAACTACGGAAACTAGGGCTTACTCTGAAGAATGTCCCTCAGAACTGTCCACCTGAGGGACAAAAGACAGTACTTAATACCAGCTCCTGACCCCCATTGGCAAGGATCTCCCCATCAGACAATAACTCACTCACACTTCCAGGCAATACATGCCCAAATGTTGAGTGGGATCCTAGAGTGTCCTAAACTTCATCATCAGAGAAGCTCCAGAGAAATGCACAGGGTAGCTGGGCAAGGTTCTCTCAGGACACACCTCCATGAAGCTGTGCCACAGCAGTATATGGTGGGCAAGGAGGAATGGGGCCAGGCATGAGGGGTGTCCTAGTCTTCACACCTCAATGGAAATGTAAGCCAATATGTTACTTCTTCCAAACATTTTTGCTTTTTTGTTGATCATTCATGTCAATTTATCCATCAGCATTAGGACTTGGATGTCTTTAGCAGCTAAAGAAAACCTCTAGGAGTCTCTGACATTAAGTGCCCCTACTCTGCTTTTAGGTACAGATTTAATGTAAAGATATTATCAGTGTTCTGCAGTCACCAAAGTTGAGAGAGAGAGCTCATCTCACGTGAGGATGGCATTACCTTACCCTATCCACATTTGAGCAGTTGAAGCCTATATATCGAGCCTAATTGTGGATGTTGTCTTCATGCCCAGTGAGATGTGAATTTCAGTGAAGTCCTGCTGATCACAAAATTATTGTTAGCCTCAATATAGAACAACATATCTCCATCTCAAATTAGGAGGAAAGGTCACCCATCCTCAGGTGGGTCACCCTCTCCTCGGATGCAAATCAGCTCTCTCCTCCTCACTCCTGACTCTGCTTTGCTTTGGAGAGCCAGCAGTCATAGACTCACCCTGGAAGAGCTCTAAAGCAGCCCAAAGACATGGGCCACTGATAAAATATTTCAAGGCGTGTCAAACATTTCACAGAGTCCATATTAAATACAACCTGATGATCAGGACAAACTCTATAAGGCCTTGTCTTCCATTCCTACTGACACTTCTGCACTTTAGATTCCTATCAGGTCATCCCTAGTCTATCCCAGTCATCCTCAAACTAGTCTCCTGCTTGCACTTTCTCCCACATCAAACCAGCCACACAGGGCTAATTGGTGTCCCAAAGTGCTTTTTGCAGTGTGTCAATCCTAAGTGAGTGCCTTTGGGATTATGTCATTTCCAGATTCAAATAACATTTGGCATTCCTCATTGCAGAGAGAGTAGTAAAAATGACTTAGTCTGGCGTTTGAGACCTTAATCTAACTTTCCAGGCTTATTTCTAACTCTTGTGCACAAACCCTAGGGTTCAGACCATAAGAACTCTCTTTCTCTCTCTCTCACACACACACACACACACACACACGCACCTGCATACGCACTGACCACTCAGAGTCAAGCCTAGCCTGTCCTAAGCCATCACTGTGCTCCTTATCCCAGAGCCCACTTCAAGTCTTTGCCCCTCGAGTGAGTATGTGGAATCTCATTGCTAGCCCTTATTTCTGGTCCCAGCATCATGAGTAGGAAGACATTCATCTATGTAAATACTTGTTGACCACCTTTGCTGCACCAAGACCTCAAGATTCAAATGAGTAAGAATAGTTCCTGGCTTCGAGGAGCTCCACATCCAACTGGGGAGAGAAACATGCAATCAAATAAGTGCAAGACGCTGGGATGATGCTTACAGAAGAGAACAGACGACTCCCAGGAGTGGGAAGATTAACCGAGAAAGAGAGAACTCCTGATTGAAATTCTGAAAAGAAGCAATCTCCAAACGGCCGAGGGAAGGACGGGTGTTCCGAGAAGAGGAGCAACATGAGCAAATGCACAAAGCCAAGGCCCGAAGGAACACAGCATATGCAGGGAGCCACAGAAGAAAGAGCAAGGAAAGGTAGACTCAAAAGGTGAGTGACACAGCAACCATGCAGACCCTGAATCCCGATTAGGAGTCTACTCTCATTCTGCAGGCAACAAGGAACTATTGCTGAGTTTGGGGGAGTGAGGGGTATGGGGCGGTAATCAGATTTGCATTTTAGAAATCTCATTCTAGGTGGCTGTGATACAGATGAGGTACCTAGGACAGGGGCAAAAAAGGCCAGTGAGGACATTACTGGGGGGAGGCAGGTAAGAGAGAGGAGATCGTGAACCAGAACAATGGCTGAGGGAATGATCTTGATGGGGAATGCCTTTGGACACTATTAGGCATTGGCTAGGTTTCAGAGTGCAACTGGACAACTTGGACAACTTATTAAGTATTCTCTGAGTTAACCAGTGGTTTGTGGTTAGGGTCAAGATACAACGCCACAGGACCCGTGTTCACAGGAACATACCCAGCCTCAACAACTCTCTTACAAATGACCACTTAGTCCCAGTGCATCCTTAGAGAGGTCGCTGCTTGTATTCATCAGGTACTGTCCTCTGTGCCGACAGAACACAAGATCTTTCTTCCAACATACATTTTTGTTTACTGGACTCATGATTAGCATCTCTTAATGTTGTGAAACTCAGCTGGATTTTTCATTTTATTTTTTAGTAAATGTAATTTTATGTATTTGTTTGTGAACGGCTCTAACAAAAAAACTAAATAAAATCCTTCTGAATAGCCTTTGACAGATTGCAAACCCTGAGCAATGACCAGGACAAGAGAAGGTGGTGATGAAGAGGGGTTTTCCTGTTGGGAAACATGGAGAAGAAGAGAGTATGTTATTCCTCCCATTATCTTTCAGCTTTTGAAGAAGATAGGGAGGAAATAGGACATCCTCAGATGTAACACAAAAGAAGAAATGTTTGGAGTATAAGCTCTGTGGGGGTAAGGACTATGCTGACCAGTGTGCTCCCTTAGCAATGTGCCCAGCACATCAAAAATATTAAATATAGACAGGGAGGGAGGAAGAAAGGGAGGGAGGAAGAAATGGAGGGAGGAAGAAAGGGAGGGAGGAAGAAAGGGAGGGAGGAAGAAAGGGAGGGAGGAAGAAAGGGAGGGAGGAAGAAAGGGAGGGAGGGAAGGAGGAGAGAAAAAGAAGAACCATTCATTGTGATCAAGGAAGAGCTTTTGGCAACTCAGTGACTGTCCCGTGGCTGCTGCCCATTGTCCACTCGTACCCACACCTCACATCAAGGAAATGACACAAAGGACCAAAGCAGCTCAAAGTACATCAGAGTGTATTGAGCCACTCCTGCCTAAAGGGTTCACCACTCACTCAATGGATTACAAAGTTCTGCTTCTGAACATGTAAGTCTTTTGTAAACACCACACTGCTTTACCCTCTGCCTGGAATGATCTTCCCCCAGGTCACAACTCAAATATGACCTCCTTAGAGCAACCTTGACCCATCCCCACATCTACAGTAGACCTGCAGGCACCTCATCTCCCCATCTTTTATTCTGTTCACAGTGATTACTCTGATAACTCCCCAAAATTATCCTGTTTGTGTGTTAACTTGTTTATTGTCTATTTCTTCCCGGTAAAATGTAGGTTCCAAGAGAGTAGAGATCTTGTTTACAGAGTTCATCACTGTATCTTCCAGTTAAGAACAGTTCCTGGCACACAGTGTATTCTCAATGAATATTTTACTGAATGAATATCAAATCAAAAAAATGAAGATACACAGAAATAAGGATAGATCTGTATAGCGCTTGGTAAATAAAAATGCAAGGAACGGGCTGGGCATGTTGGCTCACACTGTACTTCCAGTACCTCAGGAGGCCAAGGTGGGCAGATCACTTGAGGCCAGGAATTTGAGACTAGCCTGGGTAACATGGCAAAACCCTGTCTATACTAAAAATACAAAAATTAGCCAGGAGTAATGGTGCATGACTGTAGTCCCAGCTGCTAGGGAGGCTGAGGCACGAGAATCGCTTGAACCTGGGAGGTGAAGGTTACAGTGAGCCAAGATCACACCACTGCACTCCAGCCTAGGTGACAGAGCAAGACTCAATCTGAAAAAATAAATAAATAATAAAGAAAAGCAAGAAACAGAATGAGATCTATTAAAAAAATTCCATTTATGTAGATTAGAAATGCAGGTATGTAAGTCATTAATACATTTGCAAGGCATTAAATTATTGACTATGTTGAGGACAGGAGAGGACTGAAACATAGGAATTTTTAAAGTGACACACATACAAACATACAAACTAGAAAGAAGTCACTCCTCATCATGGATTGATTATGATCATAGCCATGACCTGAGATGCAGAAAAAAAGAAGAGGGAATATTAGAGATACTTAATATCAGACTCATACTGGGTTACTAATTTATATATAAGTTTAGATAAATAGATGACAGATATTGGATGGTATAGATAATAAATAGAAAGATAAATAGATGAAAAGATAGATTAGCTAGACAGACAATAGAGAGAGAGAGAGAGAGATAGAAATAGGTAGGAAGGTAGGTAGACAGACAGACAGACAGGCAGACTACTTGGTATATTGTGCCATGATATGGATTTGCTTCTCCTCCCTTGACATTTTGGTAGTTATAACAAAGTTCCAAATAAAATTCTTCCTCCAGGTACCATAGAGGAGAGAGAAACGAAATGCTTGGACAAGTGGGCATGAAAGTCAAGATTCTGCTCCCCAGAGAGAGCAGAACCACCCTCCTAGGGGATGAACAGAGCCTCGTCCTGCTTTGGTTCCACACCCAGATCACTGCGTGCCCCTCAGGAACTTATTCAGACCTACTTTCCTTTATTTATCAAACTGTTTCAACTGATTTCTTTTTATGGTGCCCAGATGTTAGGGAGCATTTTAGGAGCATGAAACCAAAATGGTGTGCAGGGATCCCTGGGACACAGCATTAGGAAGCGGATGGGAGCTGATGATTAGATGGGATGCACAAACCACACAGGGGTCCCTGTAAGCCACAGCTGGCTGTGTAGCATAGATACAAATAACCCCAGACTCAAAGAATGTTAGAGCAAGATGCAGCCTTTAGCAATCTAGGCAGACCCCCCTCCCCTCCTGGTTTGCACAGTCTTAGAGAAACTTGCATTTACACTGAGTAAATGGCAGAGCCAGGGTGGGAACTCTGTTCTCCTGACTGCTTCTCCAGTGCTCGTTCCTGGAGCCTGAGGATAACCCTGTGTTTCCACACAGTCCCACTGCTGATGTGCATAACGAGGTGAGAAGCCAGTTTGCCTCGCCCGCCCCAAAGGAAGTTGTGTGCTATAGTTTTGAAATACATTAAGTTTTTTTCACCTGAAGTGAGTCCTTTCCTTTTTTACCTATTTCCCAATGTTCTAGACATGCAATATTTTTACTAGTAATATATACTGGCTTACGTACAGTGACTCTCAAAATATATTTCTTGGTTCTACTTTTTGATTCTAAAAGTATTAACAAGTAAATATACATATATATGTCTACACACATATGGGCATCTATAGCTATATAAATGCATATACTTTCAAATTTCCACATTTATATACAGTGCAATCAGGACTGCATTCTACAGTTATCGCCGCCCTATGCTCTCAACCATCCTTATTACTTTTGATGTAGAAAGGAAAGGAAACAAAAAGGAAACTCTCCACTCTTAAGATAACTTGCTGGTGACCCCCAGTAAATGACAGCCAAGCAACACTTCAAGGAACTTGTTACTTACAGCTTGAATTTCAGGCAAACATCTTCCTGCATTTCTAATGAAAAACGGATTCGTCTGCCTTCTTTTGACGTGCTCTTTGGGAATTGTTTGAGTGTTCTTTGCAATCTTTTATACCCAGCCTAAGGACTCTGACAAACTCCCTCTTTCCCTTCAAAGGCTTGTTAACTATGTGATGAATACACCTGTCACTTCCAATTCTAACCTTAACTTTCTGTTGTGATGGCTGTAGAATTTGGTATCTATGGCAACTTTTCAGTGGCTCAACATTGATTAAAAAATGATTGGCTTATCAGAGTTGCTTGGTTGATTGATGGAAATGATCAGTTGCTCAAAATAATCATGACAGATAAAGTCTCTTAATTAGCTAGTATTTTCAAGATTCAGAAATTTTAGATTTCTTTTATTATTTCCATGCAAAAGTAACTGGGATCTAATTCTACTAAAGTAGTTACAAGTTAATTTGGACTGCCTCGATGAAGGGAACTTGATTCAATTCACATATTTTATTTAGCAGCCAAATGGCACATTTTGTCTATTTTAGAAAATTTACTCCTTGATTTTCTAATATCTCAAGGTCAGAGACCAATTTATGTGTTTTTAAAAAATTAACTTTGGTACTAAAAAACAAAAATTAGCCAGGTTTAGAGCATTTGCAAATGAATTCTAAAGATTTTTATCCTAATCCTTCCCCAAGTGCGTAAAACAAGGAAAGACAGTATTGTACGGGAGAAATGTTAACTACAGCCTGAACTTCCCAGGAAATTTAAATGCTTTCTCTTTGAATAGAACATTTTAAATCAACATCTTCAAAAGTATAGTGATATATCAGTGATTGTATACAAGATAAAGTTAGGTAGTCCACAAACTTTCTTAATAGCCAAGTAGTTATTTATTTTAATGTGACAGTGCTGTTGTTCAAACATTTTCTTAAAAGTGGCAACTTCATATGGTTTTGCTTAGTATTTCATCTTTAAAAATAACTGTATTCACTTTCTAGGACTGCTATGACAACGTACCACAAATTAGGCAGCTCAAATAAACAAAAATCTATTGGTTCACAGGTGTGGATGCTAAGAATTTGAAATCAAGGTGGCAGCAGGCCATGCTTCCTCTGAAACCTGAAGGGGAATCTTTCCTTGTCTTTTCCAGGCTTTGGCATCTGCTTGCGATCTTTGGCATTAATTGGCTCACAGATGCATAACTCTAATCTCTGCCTTTGTCATCACATGGCATTCTCCATCTTCTTATAAGGGCACCAGTCACATTGGATCGGGGACCCATCCTACTTCAGTATGACCCCATCTTAACTAATTAGATCTACAATCACCCTACTTCCAAATAAAGTCAAATTTGGAGGTAGTGGAGGTTAGGACTTTAACATATAAATTTTGGAGGGACACCATTCAACTCGTTAACAATAACTAGCCCATTAAGTCTATAATTTCACAGGTAATATTGCTTAGCATGAGGCTAGAATAGCTTTTGTTTTTAAGTTACGTTTGATGCTTTTAAAACTAAATAGGGATGGTATGTGAACACGGCAAAATTTGTCAACATTGCACTGAGAATGACAGAACCTGGAGAGTGAGCTTAACTGTAAAACCAGCTATAAATGATCCCCTCCCTGTTTCCTCATCCCCTCTCCCTTGCAGCAATTCCCATCAAGAGGTGGAGTCTATTTCCCTACCCCTTAATTCTGGCTGCCCTCATGGTTTGTTTTGGCCAGATTAGCAAGTGTGCCCTAAGGGGACGCCCGAAAAATGCTTGCTCATTGGGCTTGCCTTCTCTCCCAGGCTGCCCTGCTGAAAGATGAGAGAGATGACACGAAGCAGAACTGAGACAACCAGCTAATGATCAGCAGCCCCTAAGCTGACCCAGACTTTTGCCCCAGACAAGACTAGCCAGCCCCGTGTCCACATTAGCAGAGCCATCTAGCTGAACCCAGCTGAAATTGTCAATCTACAGAATCTTAAGCTTAAAAAGGAAAGAAAAAAAAAGTGTGCTCTTTAAAACTATCCATCAAACTTTCTAATCAATTTTCTGCTTATTTTGCCTAGTGATTACAACAGATAGCAGTTTCACCAATTTTATAGGTAATTTTTTCATCAAAGCTGCTTTTAGGGTATCAGAAATAGTGGTTGGGGATGAAACACTGTATTGCTCATGGTTCTCTTAAAGGGACAGAATAGGAGATATATACGTGTGTGTGTGTGTGTGTGTGTGTGTGTGTAGAAAGGGGAGTTTATTAAGTATGAACTTACATGATCACAAGGTCCCACAATAGGCTGTCTACAAGCTGAGGAGCCAGGATAGCCAGTCTGAGTCCCAAAACTGAAGAACTTGGAGTCTAGTGTTGAGGGCAGGAAGCATCCAGCTCGGGAGAAAGATGTAGGCTGGGAGGCTATGCCCATCTTTCCTTTTCATGTTTTTCTGCCTGCTTTATATTCGATGGATGCAGATTAGATTGTGCCCACCAGGTCAAGGGTGGATCTACTTTCCCCAGCCCACTGACTCAAATTTTAATCTCTTTTGGCAACACCCACACAGACATACCCAGGATTAATACACAGACATACCCAGGATTACTACTCTGTATCCTTCAATCCAATCAAGATGATACTCAGTATTAACCATCACAAACACTGAGATAGTTGGAAAGGTGGGACGGCTGGACAAGGAAGGTATCTTGCAGCATTCTGCTTTGAAGTCCATTTACTTTTCTCCCCTTCTCTTACTGGCCTGTGAATTCAACCAAAATAACCTCAGAGGCAGAGAGAAAGCAGCCAGGCCTACCAGGAGCACTGCAAATGAGGCACATTTTCACGAACATCCCCTGTCTTCCTGTGAGATGTTTTCTGCTTGGTCTGATATGAGAGAAGCCAAGGAAGAGATTTCCATAAACTATAACAGCCATTATTGGTGACCAAACCATGGGGCTTTACGGTCATTTTTGATCATTCGTCCCAGAATCCACCCTGGAAGAAATGTTTGAGACCCAACTCTGAACAGCATAATGGAAAGAGAATTAGACTCTAAATTGGTATTTCTGAGATTTTTTTCACCCCAAAGGGACCCACATTTTCTCTGATTTCCTCCCAATTGCTTTTTCATCCTCTAGCCTGAGTAATCTTTCCAAAATACAAAACTGATCACACTACCTGTTTAAAAACCATCCAGACTCACGCCTGTAATCCCAGCACTTTGGGAGGCCGAGGCAGGCAGATCACGAGGTCAGGAGATAGAGACCATCCTGGCTAACAGGGTGAAACCCTGTCTCTATTAAAAAACACACAAAAAAATTAGCTGGGCGTGGTAGCGGGCACCTGTAGTCCCAGCTACTCGGGAGGCTGAGGCAGGAGAATGGCGTGAACCTGGGAGGCGGAGCTTGCAGTGAGCTGAGATCACGCCACTGCACTCAAGCCTGAGCGACAGGAAGGGGAATATCACACACCGGGGCCTGTTGTGGGGTGGGGAGACGGGGGAGGGATAGCATTAGGAGATATACCTAATGTAAATGACGAGTTAATGGGTGCAGCACACCAACATGGCACATGTATACATATGTAACAAACCTGCACGTTGTACACATGTACCCTAGAACTTAAAGTATAGTAAAAATATACAAAAAAAAACCTTCTAGAATTTTCCAATTACTCTTGGAGTAGCAACCAGATTCCTTAATATGCCTATGTGGCTATATTTGCCCCATGTGCCATAACAGATACCACACATTGGATGGCTTAAACCACATAAATTTATTTTCTCACAGTTCTGGAGGCTGGAAGTCCAAGATAAAGGGGGAGGAGGGTTGGTGTCTGCTGAGGGTTCTCTTCTTGGCTGGCAGATGACCAACTTCTGTGTCCTCACATAAATTCCTGTGTGTGTGTGTGTGTGTGTGTGTGTGTATGTGTGTGTGTATGTGTGTGTGCATCCAGATGTCTCTCTCTCTTCTAAGGACACCAGTCCTGTTGAATTAATGACCTGATGACCTCAGCTAATCTTAGTTATCTCCATAAAGACCCTGTCTTCATATACAGCCACATTGAGAGGGCTTCAAGATATGAATTTGAGGGGCACATAATTCAGTCCATACAATGGCCTTGTTGGGCCTGTACTTGGGCCACCTCTCCAGAACCCTCACATGCCATTAACACTTACCCTCTACCCTCTACAACTGTGGTTTGTCCCTTTCTTAGATTGCACCAGTGACTTAACAGTTGTAACTTTATTCTTATTCAGGTGATGGCTTGCTGTCATAAGAATGAAATCTCTAAGACAGCAAAGAATAATTATATCTGGTTTTGCTCATCAATTTATCCCCAGGTTCAGTACTTGGCATATGGGCCCTTGATAATAGTTTGTGGAATAAATGAAAAGTATAACAAAGGGCTTAAGATGTATTATAACTGTGCAGGTCAACATGGAGATATAAAAATTTTCCTACCTAGTCACTTATTCAGGCAATCAACATTTATTCAGCACCTACTGTGTGCGAGGACCAGAGAACACAAGGATAAATAAGATAGGTAGGTATCAATGCAACCCCTCTGCAGGTTATTACCTTATTGTACCATATTTCCTTTTCCCTTTATATTCAATCTTCAATCTATTTTCGACTAGGTATAAACAAAATATCAAAATGCTGACTCCTTTCTTCATTATGTAATACTTATTTAGCTTTGCTGTTTTATTACATATATTATTTGAAAACCCTAATGTTAGAAATAAAAATTATTCCACATCATTAAAAGTTTCAAAGGCAATTATCATGTTTTCAGTGATGTGTCCTAATTGCAGTCCCAGGAAAATGTCTGTCAATAAAATAAAATCTTTATGGTTTTATGGGTAGCTAAAGAGAGAAAATACAATACAAGTAAAGATTTTTAAATATAAAAATAATTGAAAGATACATACTAATTTTAAAAAGCATTCTCCAGGATTAATGTGACTATTAGATGAGTCACTTTTTTTCATAATGTTATAATATGAAATGAATTAGGAGGAAGCAGAAACAAAACACATATATCAAACACACACCAATGCTTCTAAAAGCCTTGCAAAACCTAATAAATTTAATAAGGGCAGAGTTTAGGAGAATTTACTGGCCCCAAAACCTGACTTCGGGCTGGGTGTGGTGGCTCAGGCCTGTAATCCCAGTACTTTGGGAGGCCAAGATGGGCAGATCACTTAAGCTCAAGAGTTCGAGACCAGCCTGGCCAGCATGGTGAAACCCTGTCTCTACTAAAAATATAAAAATTAGCCGGGTGTGGTGGCGGTTGACTGTAATCACAGCTACTCGGGAGGCTGAGGCAGGAGAACTGCTTGAACCTGGGAGGCAGAGACTGCAGTGAACTGAGATTGCAAAACAAAAAAACTTGACTTTGTAAATTCCTTTAAATTGAAAATTGTAGCTACTATTTTGATGTTTACTTGAGATCTGCCAGGCTCTCAGTTGGACACTTTACAGATATTATTCTAATCCTCCCAGTCCGACATATAGACTAGCAATCCTCACCTCCATTTTAGAGAAGGGAAAATTTTGGATCAGAAAGCTTAAAACACAAAAAGAAGCAGAGCTTGGTTTCAAGGACAACTATATTCAACACAAGTCAAACTCCAGCCAGTCTGACCTCAGACGTTCTCTGCAAAATCCCAGGCTGTCTCAAAGCTATTAAGAATAGGTTCTGGCTGACTCCCTTTGTGGAAAATCTGAGATATAAATAAGTAAATTAAATGAATTAAAGTAGGTTTTTGTCTCTATTTTGAGACTGGGAACGTGATTCCTAAATGCGTCCTGGAGCCCAGGAGAAAGCAAAAGTCCTAAAGCCATTCATCCAACTCCATGAAGCAACTCAGACAATTTCCCTTGTAAGAGTTATTTTCACCTAGGCAGAGAGTGATACAAGCATTGCCTCATGCAAGGCCAAACGTCTTCACCTAGGAGAGTTGGGGACTGCTCTTCTTTGATGTGACATCAGGAAGGGTGAGGTCACACTGTGAATCTTTCCTCCCGCCTGCTACAGACCCTGGTATTTCCACAAGGAGAGCTATCCTTTTAGTTAAGCATTATCCACCAGGAATCCTTTTAAAATGCACAGGACCCTAGTAGAATACTTCAGTCATTAATTTCTTAGCTCATTTTGTTTGAGGGCAGTTAGCCAATTGCCCGTCATTCCTTAGACGAAGACAAATTCAGCGTGTAACTGTCTTTCCCCTTCTTACAAAGTTGTCAGGGACCAACCCTAGCTATGATGCAAATAGATCTTCCTCATTTTGCTACCAGTAGGAGTTCTGTATTTTGATGATTCCTTCTGTAAAATGGGGATAAAGATAATAACCACCTCATAGGGTTGCTTCAGGGTGAAATGAATCAAGCAGCAGACACTGTTCTGCACACTAAGCAGAGTGCTGAAAACCGTGCCTGGTAGGCAGTGATCACTCAATGTACATGAGTGTTTTAATCTCCTTAGACCTTAGTTCTCCCTTCTAATATGAAGGTAATAATGCTGTAAATTGGAAACGCTTGGCTTTCCTGAATTTATCCAATAAATATCTATTGGGTGCCTACTATGTGACAGCCAAGATGCAGCAATGACTGTCATGTACCCATTTCCTACTTTCATTGAGCTTGCACTGTAGAAGGAGAGACAGATATTATTGACAATTACGAACAGTCAGTGACAATCAGCAGACAAACATTTAGCCGCATTGTTACAAGTGCTTTGAAGAAAAACAACTGGACCAGTGGGACTTCGGGAAGGTCTTTCTGGGGAAGCGGGCTTCAAATTAATTTGAAGGTGAGCAGTTGGGCACATGAAGAGTTGGGGGAAGAGAGCTCCAGGCAGAGAGATCATTGTGGGTAAAGCCTTGAGGCTGAAGCTGAGCATTCCAGCAATGGCGAGAAAACCAGTAGGAGTCGAGAAGAGAATGGCTGAGGGTGAGAAGAAGGTGAAGGCAAGACAAGGTCATGTGCAATCAGGGCTTAGAAGGTCATATTAAAGATTCTGAACTTTATCCTGCAAGAAATAGAAAGCTCTAGGGTTGTGAGCACAGAGGGATATGATCTGATTTTTCAACCTAACATTACTCCTACTGCTGCAGAGAGACTGGGTTAGCTGGAGAGAAGGAGTCTTAGGGACAAGGAAGATGGGCTCAAAAGCCACTGTAATCATCCGAAAGAGGGATGGTGGTGGCCAGGAGTGGGGTGGTGGTAGCAGGAGTGAAGAGTGGGCACAATTGGGAATTATTTTAGAAGTGGAATCAGCAGGACAGGCACATAGAGAAAGGGCCCTGTTGTATCTCCTCCCCTTCCTTGTGAACAGCCCCATCCAAATCACATGGAGTGACCAGAGTGGCCCTGGGGTCCCAGGGGAGGGACTGTGCTGTGGGACTCTAGTTCACTCACTTCTGCAGACTACAAGGACAACTATATTCAAGACCAGCCTGGATCTGTGTTTCCAGAAATAACGGTCAGTTTTCCATGGTGAAAGGAGTTGTCTTGGGCAAAGGGACTGCAGACTACTTGGGGTCCATTCTGAGCATGTGTCAGTCTCCACTTCTAACATTATTTATCAACAGGGATCATGAACATCTAAGAGCAGGGGAGTGTAGGAAACCTTCAGTGAGGAAGGAAAAGCAGATTCAAGCTAAGCCTCAGGACAGTAAAAAGCATTGTTCATGTGAGAGCAAGCATGTGTTAGCCTCTGCTATGGACAGAGGCAACTGTGGCCAACTCATGGGGACACAGATACCTTGGATCACTCCTCAACCACACAGCAAGAGGCCACATGGCTTGTGAATGCAGCAGAAGTGAGGTGAGCTGGCAAATGCTTTCAGGAATACCTGTTTTTACTGAGAGGCCTTAATCTAGCCTCTCATTCCTCAGAAGGTACCAATACCTCCAGAACAATTCTTTTATCCTTCCCTTCCCTTTCCACCCCTCTGCTCTTTCCTATTCCCTCTTTAGATTCTTCTTTTACAATAGCAGATTAATGTGAATCCCAAGTTTTAAGGTTTTCTTGTCAGATTGGCAGAAGTTTAAAAGACTAATAATATCAAATGCTGAAATGGATGCCAGGAAATGCAACATTATCATTCATTGAGGGAATGTGTAACTTAGTGATGCCTTTTTGAAGAACAATTTGGCAGCGTCTATGAAAATTTTAAGTGTACATCTTTTGGCTAAGCAATCCACTTTCAGGAATCATTTGCTAAAATGTACTTGCTCATGTGCACAGAGGAGGATGTTAAAATTTGTTTATAGCTATTTATCGTATAGTACAATATAGTACAAAGCTGGAGACAATTCAAATGGCCATCAATTGAGAGCAATTTAAATAAATTGTGGTATTATGGAATACTATGAAACCAGTAAAAGAGGGAATTTTGGACTTAAATGATTTCCAAGACATATTACATAAAAACAGCAAATTGCAGAGCAGTTAGAATACTGAGTGCCCATTCTTTAAGACATGTATAACGAGAGATACAAGGATGTAAATGCATGAAAGGAAGCTGGAAGGAGGCACCACACTACTGGCAGTGGACATCTCTAAGGAGAGAAGCAGTGATTAAATGGGGGTAAAAGGGGGATATCCATGATCTCCCAGATATATGAAATACCTGGAACAAATTCATAGAGACAGCAAGTAGTATAGTGGCTACCTTGAGCTGCAGGGAAGAGAGAATGGGAGTTACTGTTTAATGAGCATAGAGCTTCTGTTTGGGATGATGAAAAAGATTTAGAGATGGATGGTGGCAATAGTTGCAGAACAATGTGTATGTACTTAATGCTACTGAACTGCACATTTTTAATGGTTGAAGTGGTAACTTTTATGTTAAGTATATTTCATCACAATAAAAAATGATTAATACAAATAATTTCATCAGGATTTATTTCCAGTACCAGCATCTGAAGACAAGGAAAGACTCTTCATTCCTAACTAATGGCACTTAATGCCAGGAGGTCACCGAGGGATCAACACATAGACATTCCACTCATCAGACTCCATAATCAGAATGCTAACAAGGTATTTATAGGCTGAGCTTCGGTCCAAACTCCCAGGCTCAAGACCCCTTGAAATGGTCTGCTTTACTGACACAACCTTCCAAACCCCCTACATCAAATGGTGCAAACTGAGGGACAGACTCATAACTGTCATTTAAGAAAAAAAGAAAGAAACACCACAATGATTTAACTCAGTTCTCAAATGCTCCTACTTGGAGTCTATAGCTAAGTGAATGCTCCAGCATTTTTATAGCATGCATTTGCCTCATTGCCGAGCAGTGGCTGGCTTTCTCTTTCTGTCAGCTGGCTTCTTGGAGACAAAGCCCCTAATGATAGCAAGTCATCTCTGCAAATGAGACTAGAATTAAACTACCTTGTCCCCAGACATGTCACATCTGGCATCTGCACATCATTACTCGAAGCTCATTCAACAAAGCAGAGGAATAACATTGATTATATTCAGCCAGACCACTTTGCAGAGAGAACCAAACAAACACAAACAAACCCAAGTCTTGTAATGTTTCACTGCTCTTCTATGGGCGTCTGTCAGAATTAAAAAGAGGAGATGTTTATGCTGGGACAGGAAGACCAGGTCAAAGGTGAAGGGAGAAAGGCTGCAGTGCTTACAAAGAACCCAGGGCAGGAAGGCAAATGTCATTGATAGAAAGGCCATCATTGCCACAGGTAACCAAATATTCTCAGCCTTTGATTTTTACAGGCAGGTGATTTATGAATCATGACAAAACAGAAGGGACATACCTTGAGCTAATGCCCATTTAGATGAGAGGATAAAACCCTGGTGTTTACTCTCGGCACTCTTCATATCTCAAATGAATACTAATCGGAGATGTTTACTGAAAATGAGAACGATGCCATTTTTCTGCTGTATCTCATGTCATCTGAACGACCTTGCACTTGAGAACTGCAAGGCAGGAATTTATTCGGTCTCCAGGAAATTGTGAAAGTCTAAATTAGCAAATTGGAGCTATCCAAGCACCACTTGAAAAATATAGAACAAAGCACTGAGGAAGAAGCAAAAAATAGCGTTTGGCAGGAAAAGGGGCACAGCCTAAACTTTCTTAAAAACCTGATATTGCTTTCACAACACAAAAGAGTAAAGGAAAACTGCATTTTCTGTTAAAAAATATAGGTTGACTTCAACTCCACATATAGGATGACCTCCCCCGACAACTGGTCCAAGAAGTACTTAGAGTTCCAGAGGCCTTAGTGTGTCCTACCCTGCCTCCCAACTCACTGCAAGAATGCCCTCCGCAGCCATGCCAGGGTCTCGGAGCTCACTGCCTCACCTTGTGGGGGACCCTTCCCCCTCATGAGCTCAGATGAAATCTCTCCCCTTAGAGTTTACATCCCCAGTTCCTTCCACTTGGTGCAGTGTACCAACACCAAAGTCGTCTCCCTCATATCTGTTACTGCCTTTAAAGGCAGCTCTCATTTTTCCCTTTCGCAAACACTTCTCCAGGTAAAACATCCTCCGGCGGTTGGGCAAAGTGACTTTTCCAAGCACTAGACCTCTGCCATGAAATCCTAGTCAACATTTCCACCCCTTTCAGCTGAAGAGTTTCTTTGAAGCATAAACTTAAAATAGCAAAGATCTCCCTTTCCCCCACTAATACCACCCTGAGCTGTTAATGATCAATTACCCTTGGTATGCAGGAGATTGCCTAAGGCAGACTTGAAGAGAAAGGTTAGAAAGGAGAGGGAGAAGAGAAATCAAGTATCAGAGTATCCTGCTAGGAGGGAGAAGTAGTGAAAACAGAAAAATGAAGAGGAAGGAATGATTAGAAATAGCCTCAATCACAATTTTACCTAAGCTGAATATGATGCACGCATGTGCATAAACACACACACACACACACACACACCACCTCATTAAGTATCCCAGACAAGCAGCCAAATAGCTCACTACACCACCTGACATCTTCCTTCTGACCATTAACAGATCCTGCATTTTCTCCATTTTAACATCTTAATCGCTTACCCATCATCTTCTTTCCATATGGGTTTAGAGACAGTGTTTGGTTAAAGAGCTTCAATCTCTTTACGAGCAGCCCAATAAAGATAAGCGGAATTATCAAAATTCTCTGTGAACTAAAACCTCAGACTGCAGAGATTTCTCACATTGAATACTTTCTAATTGTGACCAGGAGCCAGATGGAATAACCTAATAAAAGTTCAAACCAGGGGCAGGCAGAGCTATAATGCATATGGTCAAGTGGTCTGTTCTGATATGGAAATTTCCTTGGCAGGATTGAATAGGTTCTATAGGCATTTTCCAGACTTTAATCTCTCTGGCTGATTTTTCAATTGCAAGTCTCCATCACCATCCCCCTCCCTAACCCCAACTCTGTGCTATAACCCATCAAGTCAGCTAATTTTTTTTCAAGTCCTTTTGTTTTTGCATTATTAGGAAAAAGCAAAGCCCACTTCTGACTGCAAATGTCAAACACAAATTAATCATTTATTTACCTTTTGTCTAATATAATTAAAATGGGAACCTTTTTTCTCTTGCACATTGATAAGTCTTCTAAATATCTCATCACTTCAACTGGTTTTCTTATATTGCACTAAATAGCCCAATGCCCCCCCTTCCTCAAGTAAGTGGTGATAAGGAGAATGAAAGGGGAGTATTAAAAAGGATAGAAGGAAGTCAGCTATGGATTACTCTGTCATCTCCTTTGGTAAGAAAATATTATGAATTTGTTTCATTTGCATAAGCAACTTTACAAAACACTTTCACACAAATGACCTTGAGTCTCCCGACACACCGCAGAGTGAGCAGAGAAGTAGTTATTATCCCCTTTTAAACACAAGAAAACTAAGGATCAGAGAAGTCGAGGAATTTTTCCTATGTCATGATGACTCTCAAACCCAAACACATAGTCCAACTTGTATTTGGGATCCACCTGTCACTTTTTTGAAAAACTACTAGGACACCTGCCTGGCTCTAACTTTCTTGCAAAAGTAGAGATCTTAAGAAATTCCAGAAACTCTGGCTATGCCAACTCTCCTGACTGTGCCCCTCTCCTACTACCCAAGGTCAATGCCAACACCATCAATATTTATCAAAGTGTTTCATTGTGTTCCCTTTCCCACCTCTTCATCCAACCTTCATATGGGCAAGTCATGTGACAAATCAGTTTCCGCTGAAGCATTCTCAGTGAAGCTCAAGGAGATTGAGTAACTTGCCAAAGTCCAAAACTAGTCTGTGGTGGCACCAGGATATGAATTTAAAATTTGTGTAATTCCAAGTCTTATTATAGGCATGATAAAGTGGGATTCAGGGATTTCTAGAAATCCCTGATGCTACAATTGGAAAGTTACATTCTCTGTGTACATCATACTGGAGTCGAGAATTCTCAGCATGAAAGAGTCTCATGAACTTTATAATCCTGCCATGCAAGATCCCCAGAGAGAAGTAGTTTTGCACCAGGAGTGGCCCCGGTCCCAGGTGATATACTTTGGAGACAAAGATCCCCAGGCAGAAGTAGTTTTGTACCTGGAGTGGTCCCTGTCACGAGTCCTCATTGTGAACCAAATGACTGACCCCTCTCTCCCCATACCTACCACCCTGCCTCTCCGATGATGTGTTCAGCTTGAAGCCAGTTCATCACCAGCAGGTACAGCCTGGTATGCCCAGACTCTGCTTCTGCCAAGATCCTTCCAAAGTAGCTAGAGAAAATTAAACTTATAGCTATATCCTCAAACAAATGGAAAAAAAAAAAAAAAAACATTCTAGATTACTCTATGAAGGCCTCTAATTCAGGTTAACATTGTGTTAAGCACAAATGCATGTCAAGACCTGGTGCATGACTACAACTGGATGACAATGCCAATCACTGCTTACTGCCCTCTAACTTCATGCCACATACTGTGGTAACCCCCTGAGTAACATTATCTTATTTACTCCTCATTAACCCCAGGAGATGTATATTATTATTATTCCTATTGTCAGTGAGAACATCAGAGCCTATAGTGATTAGGAAATTTGCCCATGGTTAAGTAGCAGTCCAGCCAGGATTCAACTCCCGTCTGCCTGATTAAAAGTTCTGGGCTCCTACCTGCGGTATTATCATTAAATCAATTGGGCCTAGCCAATGAAAAAAAACTCAAATGCTTGAGATGGGCTGGAACAAAACACAAATATTCAAGTGCTTATTTCAAACTCCAAATCTCCCCAATGATGCTGGGTCCTGGCAAACAGAACTGAAAACAAGCTCCTTTCCAAAGTAGTTTCTGCTCTGGGGCCAACTCTAAATACCAGGATGAGAGGAGGCAGAGAAAGAGCGTATCCTGGTGGCCAGAGAACAGTGTCAAAGGGAGGAGGGTTGTACAAACAAACTTCCTGGTTTGGACATTGTAACAACTTGTGCCTTAAATATAATAAAAGCTATCCTTACTGGTGTTTAAATTAACAGCCCACCTTGAAGGTCAAAATAATTGTTTCTCTGCTACTTGGGAGATATTTATAAAGTTGGATCCCAAGACTGGAAGGTAACTTTAGAAATTCCAAATATGATTAAAATCAGACATTAATCCCCAAAAAGACAATTCCTTGCTCTGCTCTTCTGTTTGTTCCCTTCCTCCTTATCGTGTCGTGGAAGTGAGACGGTAACCAGACTTTCTCTGTGTATTTTTGGAACTTTCTCAGGCATAACAGGAATGAAAACACTCATCCACTGTACGGGGAAATGGAGATGGAGTGTGGAAGAGACACTTAGCAAGCAGTACTGGCGTCGGGGTGGGTAAAGGGAAGGTCAGCAGGGCTCTTCCTCCCTGTTTTGGGTGCAGTGAAACCCTCCCCAGCTGGCCCAGCCATTTCCCTGGACTCCTTCTCTTACTTCTTCCTCCAAACCTTTCTTAATCCTTCATTTTCTACCTCTGTATTTTTGATGCAATGCTCCTTTTCCCTTGACCATGACAATCAATGAACTGAAAGGAGACACAGACAGGAGGGTACCCAGAGGAGGTGGAATTGCATTCACAAGATGGGGTTGGGGTACATCTGAACTCATTTGTAAATCTCCACTAATAAAATAACAAGGCAGTGGCAGGAGACAGAAAGCCCCTCTGGTCTGGAAATACGTAGCTCTGGATTCTAATCCTGACCAACTGGGTATAACAGCTTAAGCCTCTGTTTGACTGTAAAATGGGAGAATATGGAATTATCTTTCAAGTTCTTCCTCAATTCTGCACCCTAGAAATTCATTATGTGAACTATGACCTAAAACATTTTCATAAAATAATTGGTCCACTCTGATGAAATTATTCCTACGTGAGACCCAAACACCATTAACAACCCTCCCCCATGGGAATTGCTGACTTGGTGACTTGTTTAACCTGATCGCTATTAAATCAGGCTACACGATTTAGGTCTTCTAAGGTGGATATTTTTTCCTCTTGATATCCCACTTAATCAAAAGAATCCCATCATTGCCAAACTTCTGCTTGGAGTGGCAGGGACAAACCTCATGATGACGATATTTTCCCATTTGGGAAGGGTTTCCAAGCAACAAGTGTGAATCATGTTTTCCATCTAGGTGTAAAATCCACCCCTGCTGGAGAACGTTTTGGCTTTACGTTATTTCCACACTAATGTTGATTTTGTCAGACTTCTCAGGCAAAAAGACAGTAAAGACAAATAAGAACAAAGTTTAGGTGCTAGGCATTAAGTATTTTCCTTTCAATCCATCTTCAGGGTCAACAGCTTCTCTTCCCAGGAGGGACAAGTCGTCTCGCTTTTAGGAGCTTATCACCCATCCTAGGCAAAGTTACAATCCGTTAACAAAGAACTATTGTAATCAAAGGAATTTAACAGAAAGGTTTCTTTTGCTGCTTGCCTGGGAAAGAAAAGAAAAACTCTCTTTCCCTAACTAGCTATTAAAGCACTTACGTTTAAACCAGGGATATTTCAATGACAACAGAATACAACTGACCTAAGCCTTTGTGAAAACTAAAATTGCCACTTGAAAATATTCTGTTAACTTTCCATTTTCTTGCATTTCCATTTTTTAAAAATATGTTGCAACATTCTCTTAGTGGCTATCTTGATTCAGTTAACCGAAGGAACGGTTTTTGTTTTTTAAAGAAGGAACATGGGAACAATAATATTATTTGAACTTAGTTGAAGGCGGCTATTTAGAATTTGCTAAATTAGACAGACTGAACATTTCAGTTCTATTGGACGCACTCATCTGATAAGTCTTTGATGCATATCTCCATCAGTTTGTGGTAAGGGCAAAAATTAAAGGCATGTAGGGAAAGCCAACGGAGTGCCTAAGAGGCAAATCTAGAACATGTTACAACATTGTTATTATTGGCTGGAGTCAGAGCTCTGCATCTTTCCCCTGCAACACAAAGGGAGGCCCCTTATTGGATTCATCTCGGGCTGAGAGTGGGCAGAAAACAATGGCTCAAGATGAGAGGAGGCAGAAAAAGAGCGTATCCTGGTGGCCAGAGAACAGTGTCAAAGGGAGGAGGGTTGTACAAACTTCCTGGTTTGGACATTGTAACAAATTGTGCCTTAAATATAATAAAAGCTATCATTATTGGTGTTTAAATTAACAGCCCACCTTGAAGGTCAAAATAATTGTTTTTCTACTTGGGAGATATTTATAAAGTTGGATCCCAAGACTGGAAGGTAACTTTAGAAATTCCAAGTATGATTAAAATCAGACATTTATCCCCAAAAAGACAATTCCTTGCTCTGCTCTTCTGTTTGTTCCCTTCCTCCTTATCGTCTCGTGGAAGTGAGCGGTTGGAGAAAAGAAAAAAAGGATGCAGGGAAAGGGAAAACGGATCGGTAAGTTTAGAGAGCCGACTTTCTCCTCCTCTCCATCATCAATGTCGGGAGGTATCAGCAGCTAGACTGACTACCATGATTTTTCTGTCTTCCATACAGGAAAATTCCCCCTTATTTTACTCTTCAAATTTATTCATATTTCCTTGTCAGCAGACTTTACCACTGACTGAAACAAAACGTTGTAAGAGCTCAAAAAGGCTCAATTCATGCTCTGAGACTCAGACACATCCCTGGGGAGAAGGGTTTGCTGTCTCTGTCAAAGTCAAGGTACAGGGCTTTTGTACACAGGAAAAGGATATGGAATTTATTTCACATACCTCATGCCTGCACTGTTTGTGCACAGATTTTGATAGGCATCTGGAAAAAACTAGAGCACATGTGTTGGCTCGAGAGCAATCTACTAACAAAGCCCTGCTGGCCCTCGTGAAGCAACAACCCCTTGTTTGCTGAGTCACTCCCAGAAAGCCATTTCTAGGAGGCATTAGCCAACACCCCAAGTGCTGGAGGCTGCCCAGGGGCTGGTGTGTTGAGAACAGCCCAGGATATAGGTAAGGTGGACTTGGAGATGGGACACCTGGCTACGAGTTCCATTATGTCACCAGGTGCCCTCAAATGCTCAGAAACTTGACATTGAGTCACCTCCATCGTGTGCATGCCAAGCTGAGAACCACTTTTCTCTCCTGCTCAGGCTCCAAACTTTGGACCCCACCCCCATGTGACATTTGACTTTTGCTGCCACTCAGGGCACCAGGGAGCCACAGAAGTTGGCCTGGGACAGGATGAGATGCCTTTCACCCCTGTCATCCGCAACCCTTGGGATCCAAGCTCCACTAGTTTTTCTGTTCTCCACAGAAGCTACACCGTTTTACACTCCCACAAACAAGGGTTGTGCACAAAGCTTCCAATATTTTGACATCCTCACCTACACTTGTTACTTTCTGTGTACAAACTTCACTTTCACAGTGCCTCCCATCTCCTACCACCATAGTAAGAGCTAACTTTTGTTGAATGTTTACCTCAACCCAGGGGCTTTCTATGGATTATTTTAACAACGAGGAGGTCGAGACAGGAAGGTTATCTAATACAAACAACCTGCCTATATTAGTCCGTTTTCATGCTGTTATAAAGGAAAGAGCTTTAACTGACTCACAGTTCAGCATGATGGGCAGGCCGCCGGAAACTTACAATCATGATGGAACGCGAAGGGGAAGCAAGAGCACCTTCTTCACAAGGCAGCAGGAAAAAGTGCCAAGTGACGCGGGGGAAGAGCCGCTTATAAAACCATCAGATCTCGTAAGAACTCATTAACACGAGAACAGCATGGGGGAAACTGCCCCCATGATTCAATTACTTCCACCAGGTCTCTCCCTTGGCATATGGGGATTGGGGGAATTATGAGGATTTCGGGAATTATGAGGATTGCAATTCAAGATGAGATTTGGGTGGGGACACAAAGCCTAACCATATTACTGCCCAATGTCACAAAGCTAGCAAACAGGGATTTAAAGATAGATTTTTGAACTTCTCCAACTATGCCCTTAAATTGTATCCTACCCTCTGTTGTTGAGATACTGATCACATCAGGGTTGCCCTTGATATTAATCTGAAACCTGAGTAAAAATTGGGCAGGGGTGGAGGTTCATGCCAAAACCCTCAGGATGGCCTTGGATAGAGACTGCATCACCTACGTTCCCTCAGCGCAGGATCCTGGATGGTGGTCTTAAGCCATCAGTATCAAAACCACCTGGGAACCTCATAAAAGACCCACGCTCCTGGGCCCTGTCCCACACCTGAGCAATCAGATTACTGAGGCTGAGCCAAGGATCTTCGTGTTTAGCAAGCTTTCCAGGTGATTCTTATATACGCTACCATTTCAGAATCACAGATTAGAGAACCACAAAACTTCCCCCAAATCATCTATGGAACGATACTTGTTGACTTTTTTTTTGGTGGGGGGAGGAGTTTGGGGAGGAATTTCTCATGTTGATCTATGAAGCATCCCTATAGTGGCAGCAAATGCATTTTAATAGAATACATCATCTGTTCCCTGACAAAACATTTTTAGGAAAGAAAAACATTCCCCCACCAAAAAAAAAAAAAAAAAAAAAAAGATTGAGAAAGTGGAGAATATTCAGTTAACTACAAGGCTATTTGGTTTGTTTTGGTTTTCACTAGCTTTGTTTTGTTTCATTTCGTTTTGTTTTGTTTTGCTCTTGAAATATTTTGATGTTTTAGCCTGCAGGGCTGACATTCCTTAAAATGTTTTTGCCCTGCAATTTCCGAGGAAATCTGGAGCTGGTGGTCCCACAGAAATAATGCCAGGGTTAGTCCCTGGGAGCTGCCCACAAGCTCCCAGCAGCCAGTGGGAGACAGGGTGGCAGTATGACCCCTTGTCAATAACCAGATATGATCAGTCTTCCGGGAAGGGGTTGTATTTTAGAAATATTGTTATGGAAATGTAGTATTTCAGATATGAAAAGAAATTTGAAGATTGTGAGGTGGAGACCCCAACTGTTATTGTCATAGTCTAAAGACAGGAGGAGCCCACCAGCACTGGGAACCTGGATTGGGGTTTCTGACTTCTAGTCCAGATTCTGGAGAGACCCCACTATGTCTCCTGAGGGTCATTTATTTGTACAGCCTGTCACAGATCCATTTTCCTTCTGCCTCCCCTTTCCATCTGTGCTATTATTAACCTTCTCTTAAAACTAATGTTTTTAGTCAAGTTTATTCAAGAAGCAAATTTATAGAAGGTCCCAGTCCTCCCTATCTGAACCCCCCAGAGGGGAAGGACCAGACAGATTTAGACAAGGCAGGGGATGTCCTATTACTAAATTCTAAATTCTAACTAGATATGTTAGCCGCCTGGGGCTCTAAGCCTGGGGATCCTGCTTCTTCTTTGTCAAAAGGAAAGATTGTTGGGAGGCCAAGGCGGGTGGATCACCTGAGGTCAGGAGTTCAAGAGCTGCCTGGCCAACATGGTGAAACCCCCATCTCTACTAAAAATACAAAAATTAGCTGGGCATGGTGGCATGCACCTGTAGTCCCAGATACTCTGGAGGCTGAGGCAGGCGAATCGTTTGAACCTTGGAGGCTGAGATTGCAGTGAGCCTATATTGCACCACTGCACTCTAGCCTGTGTGACAGAGCAAGATTCCACCTCAAAAAAAAAAAAAAAAAAAAGGAAGATTGGCAAATGCCAGAGAACTATTAAAACCATGAACCATGCTACTGATTAGCTGAGGCTTGCCTTGATTCATCTGAGGATTAAAAGAACTGAAAAGAGGATGTAATTTAAAACATAATTTTAAATCCACCCTGCCTGCCGTCCTCTCCAGCCCACCAGTGTAGCCTGTCCTTTGGTTAAGGATGCCTGCACTTTGGTGACAACCACACCACACCGCCCTGCGGCCTCGGGTTGTGTTCCACCTCTCCCCCTTGACTGTTTCTGTTTATGCTGTGCAGAGACACTAGATCCTGTCACACGACGGAATTGGCAGTGGTCACCCTTTCCAGATAAACGCAAGAATGAAGAGGCAGTTTTCTCGTTTCTTCCCCTGGTGGTGGCTCTCATGCCCTTAAACAATGAAATGTACAAAGGTGAGACATCTTAACTACTCCTCAGCTAAAACATCTTACTTGTTTCCTGCTCCCTATAAAACAAGATGTGATATAAATCAGTCTAGCATTTAAGGCCCTTCACCACCTGATTTCAGCATACTTTTTACAGAATCAAAGTCCTTCAGAGTTAGGATTAGATCTGGAGTCCTTCCATTCCCATGGAGTCTCCAGCCAGGCCTCCAATACTTCAGAATCAACCAGGGGCACCAAATCCACCAGAGATAAATGCTTCTCAGGCTAGCTGCCCCTGGGAATCACTTGGCGAGCCTTGCAAACTCCCAAAGCCTACACTGCTCCCAAGACCCATCGAGTCAGAATCTCTGGAGTTGGAACTGAGGCATCCCTAGTTTTAAAAACATCTCAAATAATTCCACTGTGCAGCAAGATAACCATGACCCTGGGACCACACTTCATATCTACGGAAACACGATGTTCACAGGATGGACCCAGGAGTCTGTATTTTAAATAAACACTTGGGGAATTGTCATATAAAATCAGATTTGAGAACTAGGACTAGTTCAGCTCCCATAGTCTATAGATTAAGAATCAGAAGCCCCATACTAAATCACAGAGCCTACATCGAAAACCAGTTAGTAGCAAAACTAAAAGCAGAATCCATATGTCCAGATTCCCTGTCCCATGCTCCTTCCATGATGCTATTCTGCTTTCTAACCTTTCCTCACTGCAATTTTCCCATACATCTTCTGCTCCAGCCAGGCCCATCTGTCCATTGACCCCTAAATACATTGTGGCTTCTGTCATGTTGGTACCACTGACCCCACCTGGAATAGTTACACCATTCCTTCCAGCCTAACTCGGTCCTAGGCTTGGCTTTCTGTAAGGTTGCTCCCATTTCCTGCATAAGCTTTCTTAGCTGCCACTCCTATACACTCCACCTCTGTCTTCCCTCAATCCCTGTAGCACTTACAGCCACAGCTTAGCATTGAGTTATTCTGTGGTAACACAGGCTAGAAACTGCCAGAGACGAGAGACCATGGCTTATTCTCTTCTCACATCCGCCCAGCGCACTCAGAATAAACACTCGGCAAATGCTCCTCCATTCCCAGACCAAAAGGCTCAAGACTCATTCAAGTATACCTTGTTGAAAATCACCTTTTAGGCCCCTTTAACATATCTGTTGCAAAGAGCAAAAAAGAATTACTTTCTGGGTTTCCTTTCTCCTATTTCCTCTTAAAAGAATGGCCTTGGGTTTATGTCACTTGCAATTCAGTGACAGTAAACTTGATGCCCAGAGTACCTAACATTTCAAGAGATCAGCATGACATATGCATAGATATTATGTGTGTCTTCTCTTGTGTGCTGTCTTTCAGCAAATGTCAATGGCTTTTCAGAATAATAGACAATCCTGGGCTATTGCCACACCTGCACATGTACCGCCAAAAACCACTCAGTTCTAGAAATATGCAGAAAATCTCCCTAATGCCTCAGGAAATGAAGGGACATACAAATATGGCAGCTCTCATCATTTACCTCATCAGCATTTAGCTCAATTACTATCTTCAAATCAAAAAGCACTGAAGCTTCCAAACCTGGAGTTCGACTTTAAGGTTCCTCAACAAGAAAATTCTCCAGCTTCTCAATGGTTTTTATTAGATCCATAGTAAGCTGTATGGATATTTTGTGTGTATAAAAAGTGACCAACCACACCTGTAATCCCAGCACTTTGGGAGGCCGAGACGGGCGGATCACGAGGTCGGGAGATTGAGACCATCCTGGCTAACACGGTGAAACCCTGTCTCTATTTAAAAAAATAGAAAAGTGAGCCGGGCGTGGTGGTGGGCACCTGTAGACCCAGCTACTCGGGAGGCTAAGCCAGGAGAATCATTTGAACCTGGGAGGCGGAGGTTGCAGTGAGCTGAGATCACGCCACTGCACTCCAGCCTGGGCGACAGAGCGAGACTCTGTCCCCCCCAAAAAAAAAGAGAAAGAAAAAGTGATCAAGATATAAATGATCTTGTGAGTGGTTTACATGGAAGATTCTTTGCTGGTAGAAATCTATAATGGTGCAGTCACTTTGAAAAATAGTCTGTCAGTTCTTCAAAAGGTTAAACATAGAGTTACCCTATGATCTAGCAAGTCCATTCCTAGGTATAACCCAGGAGAAATAAAAACATATGCCTACAGAAAAAAAACTTGTACACAAATATTCATAGCAGCATTATTCATAATAGCAAAAAAAATGAAAACAACATAAATTTCCATCAACTAATGAATGGTTAAGTAACATGTGGTGTAGCCATACAATAGAATATTCAGCCATAGTAAGAAATGAAGTACAGACACATGCTGTAATATGGATGAACTTTGCAAGCATTATGCTAAGTGAAAGAAGCCAGTGACAAAGGGCTGCCTGTTATATTATTCCATTCATATGAAATAGGCAAACTCACAGAGGCAGAAAGTTTATTAGTGGTTGTCTAGGGCTGAAGGGGAGCAAGGGGTTGGGGAGAACTAGGGAGTGGCTGCTAATGGGTACAGAATTTCTTTTGGGGGAGATGAGAATTTTCTAAAAGCAACAGTGGTAACAGTCGCACACCTGAATATGCTAAAAACCATTGAATTATATGCTTTAAAAGGGTGAATTGTAATGTATATGAGTTATATCTTAATAAAGTTGTTACCTTTTTTTTTTTTTTTTGAGATAGAGTTTTGCTTTTGTTGCCCAGGCTGGAGTGCAGTGGCACTATCTCGGCTCACTGCAACCTCCGCCTCCCTGGTTCAAGCAATTCTCCTACCTCAGCCTCCCGGGTAGCTGGGACTACAGGCGCGCACCACAACACCCAGAGATGGGGTTTCACCATGTTGGGCAGGATGGTCTCGATCTCTTGACCTTGTGATCCACCCACCTCGGCCTCCCAAAGTGCTGGAATTACAGACATGAGCCACCATGCCTAGCCCCCAAAGTTGTTACATTTTTTAAAGTTTAAAGAAAATTGAAAATTCCAATTCCTCTTTAAACCTCTTAGTAGCAATATAATCTCGAGCGACTTGTTTAACCCTCTAGGCTTCTATTTCCTCATCAGTAAAATGTACCTGCATATTGTAAGGATTAAATAAAATAATCCATATGGAGAGTTTAAACTTATAGAAAGCCCTCCATAACTGTAGCTATTTTTTCTGTGATTCCCTAATTCCTGGAGGAAGAGTGTAAATCTGGGAGCCTCCTGCCACAAATCTAACTGAATTCTATATATATATTAAAAAAAGCAGCAGCCATAACATCAGAAAAGGACTCAGAAATTAGAGGAAATCTTCCCCAGAATCATTCTTTCCCTTGGTCCCATAGCCCAACCCCACCTTCTCCTTGCCTCCACCCCTATCACCAATGTGAAAAAAAAAAAGACTTAAAAGATCCCTTTCCCTGTCTGCATCATTTCTACTCAGTGAACTGCCATTTCAGCTGCTGCAGTGACATTCCAGAACTTCTGGAGGCTTGGAAGAACTAACCAGGAGAAGCAATGTGCATTTAATTAAAGCAATGGGTGGAAGGCAAATGGAAGAATGCTTACCTGCTGGGTACACCTCACACATCTTCACAGGCTCAGGAAAATTCCATTCTGAAGGGCACTGAAGCTATTACTATCTGGAGCAGCCAGCCAGTGAGAAATTATGCTCTGGGTTTTCGCTCAGCCAGCTTTCATTACTGTTGAGAAATATCACCATATAATTCAACTTAGCTCAAGTCTTACCTCCCCTCTGAAGACGTTCTGGCCATCCCAATCCACAGCGATTACTCCCACCACTGAGTTCCTGTAGGATTCATGTGATAACATGAAATCACCCAGGACTGAGGCCAGCACATTAGCAGATGCTCAAAAACCATCTCCCAGCCATCCTATAGCACTTATTATTGGCACCGGTCCTTTGGCTCCTAGCAAACTCCACCCTGTGTTATCATTTATCTTGTTATATATCCATGCTCCATCTCCCCATTCCATCTGTAATGGGGAGAGAACGGGGAACCTATGGTACGCTTTCCCATTTCCCAGAATCATGAGCTCCTCTGGAATAAGGTGCTTAATAAATATTTATGATGATAACACCCATCCCCCATTTTTTGCAGGATAACGACTGCAAATATGTGGGGGAAAGTAGTACCGTAATATTTACACAATTTAAATGCACGTTTTGCCACTGAGACTTCCAATCAAAGTTGCATGAATCGATGGGAGGATTGTTTCTTAAAACAGTGGAAGGAAGAAAGTTGTACTTAATTAATGACAAACTGTACTCAAAATTTACTTACAGCTAACCTAGTTGACCTACTCCTCCCCAAACCTCCATCCAGTTGCTATTACGAATCCAGGGCTGAATCTAAGGAGACAAGGTAAGAAGCATTATAGAAGTTTGGCCAAAGATAGGCTATTGAGTCTGAAAGAAATTAGTTTGCATCCTAGTCCAACTTTGTTCTTGTTGGACACACAGAACAACGCTGAGCCTCAGTTTTCTTGCCTAGCTCTTCTAGGATAATAAAATATACATTTTACTATCATTGTGAAGTAAAGGCACAATGCTCTGGCTGGGTATAGTGGCTCACGCCTGTAATCCCAGCACTTTGGGAGGCTGAGGCAGACGGATCACTTGAGTCCAGAGTTCAAGACCAGCTTGGGCAACATGGCAAAACCCTGTCTCCACTGAAAATACAAAAATTATCCAGGCACAGTGGCAAGAACCTCTTGGTCCCAGCTACTTGGGAGGCTGAGGTGGGAGGATCATTTGAGCCTGGAAGGTCAAGGCTGCAGTGAGTGGGGATTGGGCCACTGCATGTCAACCTGGGCAACAGAACAAAACCCTGTCTCAAAAAAAAAAAAAAGAAAAAAGCACAATGCTCAATAAATAGCAAAATAAATAGCAATTATAATTACTGCAGTGCCTTAATCATTAATTTTTGGAGGTCCCAGGGCTCCCTGTACCCCCAAATCCTTTCTCTTCCTAGCTGAGTTATCTCGGACAAGTTATAGCTTCCCTACCTGTTAAATGGGAATCATACTTTCTATAGTTTGGTGTCTGTGACAAAGACCACAAGCTATCCACCAGACATTCCATTCCTCTTCTTCCTAAGTATCAGCTAGGCTACATTTACCAGTCAACCTTGAAGTCCTGGGTGTCTCTGAGACTTAGTTCTAGTCAATGAAATGGATACAGAAATGATCACATGTAACTTCTAAGCCAGAATTACAAAACCTCCCAAACTCACTTCTCCATGCTGTTTTCACTCCCTCCCTCTGGATGTTGACATCAAAGGTATACTTGGAAGCTGTATGTTGTAGAAGTCTTCCATCGGCCTGGGTCTCTGAATCTCTATGTGGAGCAGAGGCCCCGCCTCTGTCACTCACCCCATCCTTGATATCATTGTCCTGAAACCAAACTGAGCTATGTTGTAAAGGAAAATTATTGTGTTAAGCTACTGAAATTTAGGGCTTATAGCAGTTTAACACTAATCCTAATATTTGTCCATAAAAACTTTTGATATTTTGATAAAAAATAAAGATACATATCTATGATATTGAACTGTTATGACTCAGGAGTTTATATATTTATAAATATACATAAATTTGAGCTATCATCATAGCTCAATATCCTCCTGAGTCCTGAGTCATAATAGCTCAATAATGGTTTATTCCCTTCTATTCATAGTTCTGTTACCCACCTGAAATATACCAATAAAATAATGTGGGAATTTTTGCTTTGGAGCAAGAGTTTCCTAGGAATATATAAATGTGCAGATTAGAGGGAACTCTTGTAAGTGTATCATCAGACAACATTTTTAGGAGAGTCGTGACCATTCACATTCTCAAAGCTCTCTGTGATCTGGGATTTGATGCTTGAAACTTGACTTGAAGCTGAGAGAAGTAGAGGTTCTAAGACAAAGACTCCCACCTCACTCTGCACAGCAGACCCTTTCAAGTTTTCTGGAGCAGGTTAAACTTGTCTATAACTTACCAGGCATTCTATAATCATGTATAATGCATCTTTTTATTGTGGCTAATTTGGAACTGTTTGTTTTCTAAGCTTCTTTTACAATGGAAATTTTTTTTCACTCTAGCACCTTCTTATCAAAGTCTGGATATAGTTCTTTTAAAAACTAATCCTGACTAAAGCCAGCCAGCAATGCTCCACTCCACAGCCAAGCTCATCCTACCCACAGGCGGGGCATCTGCGGAGGCTGGCACCAGGTAGTGGAGTGAGGTGGGCACAGGGAGAAATCGGGAGGGCAGGGCTGGAGGATGGGAGGATGGGATTAATAGAGGCGGGGACAGAGAAGTCAGGAGCAAGGCCAATGTTGTGAACGCAGACTATGACTTTGAAGTCACTTATTTCAGGCAGAAATAAGGAAAGCCATTTGCAAGAAATAATAATATTAGTCATGGTTATTTAATGGGGAAATAATTGCAGATGGACTGAACTAACATTTGTGGGAGGCGGGGATTAGGGCCAAGAGTTCGTTATGGACACGACCAAGAAGTGCTGTGCTGCCATGTCTCCTACTCTGGGCACTCCTGGGCTGCCCATCACTTGTGACAGGCAGTGGTCAGAAAAGTGAGGGACCACACCGAGTGGCCCTGGCCACAGGGTGGTCTCTAGGCATCTGGGTGCACCAGGCAGCCCAACAATTGGGGGGTCACTTCAGATTGATATTCTTTAAATCCAGTATTTATTTAGTGGGCTAGAGAAGGCATTGGAAAGGAGTGTTTCATTTTTGAAGTTCCATTTGGAGGTGCTGCCTACTTCTCTGGTTAAGTGTAATAACCTGAATTAATTGACAGGCTGTTTCCAATTTTCCAGTGATGTCTTAACACTTCTGAGCAATTGCCCAGCAGACCCGCCCCTTAATTGGGCTCCTGAGTGATTTTCCCTGTTGAGGGAGTGCCAGGGTGTAAACAGACAAGCCAGACACAGCCCCAGATTTTAACCCATTCCTCCTCTTCCCCACCTGGAAAGAGGATCTCCTTTCAGGACTAAGAAACTTTAATATCTATTAATGACTTACACTTCAACACAACCAAGTGTGGGATCACATCCTACGTTTCTAATGACTCACTTTGGGAAAGGAGGAATGATGAGGCAAAGAGAAATAAAATCTGCATGACTGGGGGAGAAATATTTCCAACAGAAATGTCTATTAAATTAATATACAATCTCATGAGAATGCTGGTGCAATTCAATATTGAGCTGAGGAAATGACAAGAAAGTGTTTTACTGATGAGGCAACTTGTCTCTGGGAGCTTTCTCCAGAGTGCCTGCTGTTTTGATTCTACTTCTACTCTTCAGTCTTCTGACTGGACAGTTTTTTCTCAGATATTGTGTATGTGCATACGTGTGTGATTATATATAATATATATAGTATATATATATGTGTGCATACATGTGTGTGCCTCGGCATGTGTGCATGTTTGAATTGCAGTTTGCAAAACCACAAGATATTTTACTATTTCATTTTTCTGGATTGTACAAACCATAAATTCATATGACAGTGTTTCCAATTCAAGGCTAAGTCATATTGAAGGAACAAAAACATTATACATTTTTTCAGGTGTTTACATCTGATCAGAAGTACTGAAATGGTACAAAATCATTGTAGTGAGAAACATTTTTGTGACAGAACACATAGACCCAGGAGGCAGAGAAAAACAACTTTAATTTAGAAAACCCACAATGTCTAGACCTCTTCTGTAATATATAATACTTTGAGTCATTCTGTGTAGTTCTTTAGTATTGCAAAACTAAATGGATATTTCTTCCTGAGACTAAAAATATACATATAATTAATAAAATTTAATTCTTTACCCTTCCTCTCTCTCAAAAAAATAAATTACCTGACCTTCAAAACACGTCTGTGTCTAACTTTGTTAAGGGTTACCTTTGTGTTTTCTTTTAGCATGAGACTGATGGTTTAGTCCAAGCTGTCACTCAAACTCTGTAGGTTAAAAGGTCTCCATTTATTTATCTTGGTGCTCATATTAACCAGTTAAATGGTCGAATAGCAGTCAATGACTGGGAAAAACAGATATTTGAGAAGCAAAACATCTGGTACTTGGAAAATTACAGAAGTTCTTTGGTGGAATTTATTATTAACTAATGACTGACTAAGCATAAGAAGTTGTATATTTTCCTACCTTTGAAAATAATAAATCTTGTGAAGTGACACACATCGTTTACAAATAGTTGGTAAAAATTGTTCTGCAGACCTATCAAAAAAAGAGGTCTCAGGGAGCTTTTATTTTCCGACTACTGACAACCTGGGATGTGAAGCTGACACGTTACCTGCCCTTCCCCCAAAACACACACACAAAGACAAGGCAAGAGAAAAGCTGAAATGTAGAACTAGGCTTGGTGACATGAAGTTGAGGTGACTCCATGGAGAAGGAAGGAGCTGTCTACGCCTTAATGAGGCCAGAATCCACTCTTTAAAAGCAAATTCACCAGCTGCCCACTCAGCATGGGTCACCTTCCCGGCTTCCTCACATCTGTCAGTAACACTGCCAGTCTCCGAAGCAAGAAATCCGTCATCATCGGCCACTCTCGGCCTCCAACCCTACGTGCAATCTGTGACCAAGCCCTGTCATCTCCACTCAGAGCCTCTCCATTCACCCTTCCTGGACCACAGGGAAGAGTTGTTTTAAGTATAAACAAACACAGGGGAATGCCACTGTCAGGACATCCTGCCGGTATCACCACCCTGGTCCCAGCCTTCTATTCCGCCAGTGAGGACACAGGCCACTGAGACAGGATTTGTTCTGGGGATGAATGGAGGGCACGCAACCCCACTGACACCTTGATTTCAGACCTCACGCCTCCAAAACTGTAAGAGAATAAATTTCCATTGTTTTAAGCCACCTACTTTGTGGTAATGTGTCACAGCAGCCACAAGAAACTAATACAAGGGCAGAGAGAATTATCTGGATCATTCACAGTTTGCCTAAAATAGGTAACTGAGACACAATTAGCTTGAAGATCTAAGCCATCTCCATATTTACCTTGTTCTCTCCTTTACTTTGGATATGTACAGGGATATGTAATAGCCTCTGAGCTATTAATACTAATGATGGTCATTATTTTTATAATTTTATCCATTATTTATTAGGTGCTAAGCTCTGGTGGCTTACAGCAATTATCTCAGTCTGTTTCCTACATCAGGCAGATCTCATTATCAACCCCATCCTTTGAAGACCTTAGCCCATAACAAAAAAAAATCTGGTAATAAATTCATTTATTCCTCTAGATATTTACATAGCTCTTTCTGCTGAAAGCACCTAACCTACACAAATTCTAGATTTCTGTTCACCTATTCCTCACACCATGGCAACTGGGGGCTCCGTAGGTCTCTTGAACTGTATTTTTCTGTAGACTTTCTGTTCTTGCTTTTGGTCTTCACTGAGGAAACACACGGGCTTCTCCTCCGAGGATAGCCTAGCCCCTGGATCACATGCTGTTCCTGCAACAGAGCCCCACAGCTCAGCACCAAGCAATCACTTTCTTTCCTGGGGCCTCTCTCCAAAAACCAATCAGAGAAGATGTCTGATGAAGAATGCCCATACCATCCTTGTGTGCTCCCTGGACATTCCTGCAAATGGCACTGTTGTGATAGGAAATGACAAACAGGTGCCCCTCGACCCTTGCTGCCCCCAAGGTGACTGATCAGTAGGTCAGCACGTGGCCTCCGCAATGAGCAGAGCCGAAGCCCAGGCTTTTTAATTGGCGGTGTCGTAAGTTACAGCTGCGATTGATTAGAGACAGATTCTCTTCAAACAAAGCTTTTCTTTTGTTGTTGTTTTTGTTGTTCTTAACCTGAAGTCATGCAGAGGGGAAAAATGGAAACTTATTCAAGTGCCAGGTAGGGAAACAAAGTATCTTTTGTGATTAAATAACAATAAGAGATTGCATTTATAGCTCAGAAGAATGAGATATCCAGTAAACTTCCAGAAGGAAACTGGAGTAGAAACCTGTACCCTATCACAAACATTTGTTGTGATCTTTAATGCCAGACTTCAAAACCAAGTTTCTCTCTTATTTTTCCCGCCAAAATTTTACTAAAACAACAAGATTAATTGCACTGTGCTTTTTTCTCCTCTTTAGTTTTTCCTTGGGTAAGGAAGACACTTTGGTGAGAAACAAAACAAACCTGTAACATATCAAGCCTGCTTTACGACAAACCTACTAGACTGGTACAACAAACGAGCCTGCCAGCTTCCAAGAAGTTATCTTAGGCGACCAAACACTTAACACTTATTCCAGCAATGCCAGGACTTTATTCAAAATTTCTTGGCATTTCTCTTTGGAGAATTCCTTCAAGTCTGTTTCTGAACCAACCACATGAAAAGCTGGAGCAGTGCATCATACTCAACCTCAGATTTAGGGCCAAAAATGGCATTGTAGTGTTGGCAGTTCTTTGTACTCAACAGACTAGTGCTTCTCTGCAGAGGTCAGGGGAGGGTGATTTTGCCCCCACCAGAGGACATTAGTCAGTGTCTGGAGACATATTTGATTGTCGCAACTAGGAAGTGAGGTGCTACTGGCATCTGGCGGTAGAGGCCAAGGATGCTGCTGTGCACAGGACAGTCCTCCACAATGAAGAATTATCCAGCCAAAAATGTTAGTAGTACCACAATTGAGAAACCCCACTCCAGACTCAGCTGCAACTGACTTCAGGACAGTGAAATCCTCCCTCTGAAGACCGAGATGTTATTAGGAAGAATTTCTTGAGTCTTTTGATAGGATTTCATCAGTTAACAACATATTGAATGAAAGCAACATCACTAGGAAAAAAAAATTGGTTTCCCCAAAGGAAAATTTTGAAGAGGAACAACTCATTTGATCTCTCTGCTCACTCAGTTGGTTACCAAGAAACCTGCATGTGCTCAGGGATGCCTTCCTGAGATGCTCCAGTTACACTGACTCCCAGACTACAGGTTCTTAGCTTTCTTTTTGAAGCTGCTAAATCTCTTCTCAAAATGCACATGTGGTTAGGTGAAGCTCAATATTAAAAACAAAAAAATTATACTTTAAGTTTTAGGGTACATGTGCACAACATGCAGGTTTGTTACATATGTATACATGTGCCACGTTGGTTCCATTTTACAATAAATTCTGGTTTCACTGTAAATAAAATATTTAAACATGAAAGAAGAAAAAACAAAAAAAATTATAGAGTTTCTCTACTTGCAGAAAGGGTAGACAGGAAGGGCTGGAACCTTCCTTGTTCATGGCCACCCGTAACCATCTCTGCCCTTCCCCATTGTACCCTGTTCCTAGGACCCTGCAAGTGTTACTTTGAAGACCACTGTCCAGCAACCGAGCTGTGAAGGCACAGAACTGTGTGGATCAGGAGACTTCATGCGGTGGTGTGCTGATCCACTTCATGACACCACGTTCTGACCCTTGGGCCCTAAAATATATTCCCCTGGAAATGTTTCTGTCAAGTCAATTTATCTACTAGGTTCTGAGGAGCAGCAGCATTGGCTGTCTTTCCTTGAGGACTTCTATTCTAACTAATTAGAAAATCACTTATGCAAATAACACAGAAGTATAATTTATAAAGCAATAGAAGTAACCACAAAGCAGGTGATTTTTTAAAAATCTATCATTTTAGCATGCCTTAGGCACTTTTCTGCCCTCCTGACACCTACCTTCAGTGTGCTGAAAATAATGCTATGCTTAAAAGCAAAAATTAGAAATGTTGGTTCTAATTTGCCATTTGGACTCTAGGAAATAGGATGGCTTAAGGCCAAGATTGCATTCTACACTCCTAACTACATGGGATGCTCACGTTTGTTCCAAATAGTCAAAAGCAGCATCAGCTGAAACAATGTACCTGAATTGTAAAAAGTGTTTGGATTAAAATTCCATAACACTGATAAGGAAATGTGTCAGTCCATTTAGGCTGCTATAACAAACTACCTTAGATTCGGTAATTTATAAACATGAAAAATTTATTCTTTGTATAGTTCTAAAGGCTGGGAAGCCCAAGATCAAGGCACCAGTATCATCTTAGAAAAATGAGACATTCAGGGAACTTCCTAGCAGAAATTGAAATAAAAACCTATGCTCTATCACAAACAATTGCTATGATCTTTAATGCCAGACTTCAAAACCAAGTTTCTCCCCTATTTGGTGTCTGGTGGAAGCCTATTTCTCATAGAAGGCATAATCTCACTTTGTGCTCACGTGGTGGAAGGGGCAAACAAGGTCCCTGGAGCCTTCTTTATAAGGGCACTCAGCCCATTCATGAGGGTTCTGCACTCATGACCTAATCACCTTCTACAGGCCCCATCTCTTAATACTATTGCACTGGAGTAGGTGTCAACATATGAATTTGGGGGGAACACAAATCTATAGACCATAACAAAAGAAGAAAAAGAGAAAATCATCCCCAAATACACCAGAGACCACCCAAACTGGGCATCATCTAGGTGGGAATCTCTTAAAATGCTATTTTCTACTTGAGATGAATGGCCCTAATTCTGCCTGCGATCATCAGCCTTCAAGATGCCTGCTCCGCCCTCCTGATAGTCACACTCTTGTGTAGTCCCTCCCACACTGTTCCAGGGCTGAGTCTATGTGACCAGTAGCATATGGCAAAAGTAGTGATATGAGACTTCTGAGTTTCCAGGTTGTAAACTGACCTATGGAAAGGCCCACATGCTGAGGGGCTGAGGGGAGGCCCCCAGCCAACAGTCAGGAGCCTGCAAAAACTGAGGCCTGCCAACAATCGTGGGAATTAATTAACTAGAAGAGGATCCTTCCTCAGTTGAGCCTTTAGATGAGACTACAGGCCCAGCCAACAACATGGCAGCACACAAGACACCCTGAGTCAAAACCTACCCAACTACATCACTTTTGGATTAATGGCCCTCAGACACTGTGTGAAATAATACATGTTTGCTATTTTAAATGGATAAGTTGTTATGTAACAATAGATAATTAATATTCTGCCTCAACCATATCCTGAGGCCTAAGAGAGAGAGATTATGAAGGAAAAGTTTTATAAGATATCTAAAAGTAGGATCAAACTAAGGGAAAGATGATCAGAATTGGGTAGAGAGGGCAGTGAGAAATAGCCACTGTGATAACTCTGACTACCAGGACCAGCTTGTTATTTTTATTATCTCCTATTTCCATGAAGTAATCAACACATAAACAAAAAGAGCCTGTGAACTTTCACTGGGACAACAACCAGGACTGAACAGAAAAAAATGGAATTCTCTGTAGCCAAGTTTCTAGATGTGGAAGAATCCCAACAGAAGGAAGCAGACAGACTCTGGGACCTTCCACACGGAAGAAGAGGAGAAAACGTGGAAGCGCTTTAAGTCTGAAATAGGGGCTAAGAGCTTAACTCCTTGAAGCATTCATTGAACAAACATTAACTGAGCATCTATTATATTTAGACAGTGTGCTAGACACTGTGAGAGCTGCAGAGCAGCATGTTATTCAGGTGGAGGTGTGCATCAGATGCCGGGGGGACTAGTGAAGAGACAATTACATCGTAATCAAGAAGGAGGAGTCAAAAAAGGCTTTCAAGGCCAGGTGTAGTGGCTCACGCCTATAATCCTAGCACTTTGGGAGGCCGAGGCAGGCGGATTGCCTGAGCTCAGGAGTTCGAGACCAGCCTGGGCAACACGGTGAAACCCTGTCTCTACTAAAATACAAAAGAAATTAGCTGGGCATGGTAGTGTGCTCCTGTAGTCCCAGCTACAGGTGCTGAGGAGGCTGAGGCAGGAGAATTGCTGGAACCTGGGAGGCAGAGGTTGCAGTGAGCAGAGATCATGCCATTGCACTGCAGCCTGGGAAACAGAGCAAGACTCTGTCTGTACAAAAAAAAAAAAAAAAAAGGCCTTCAGGAGTAGTGGAGATTTGTGAGTTTTGATGAACCAGAAGGAAAACTAGAAGAAAAATATTCCTGGAAAATGCAACACGCGCAATGACACAGAATGCAAAACATCGTGACAAGCTAGGAGAATTACAAATAATGCAGGATAGTTGGAGGGAAGAATCCATTCCGGAGGCTTGTGGAAAATTAGGATATAAAGAGGTCACTAGGGCAAAATCACAAAGGTATTTAAGGATAAAAGTATTGAGTTTCAACTTGGAAATTAAAATCTATGATTAACCATTGAAAAACTGTAAGCATGCAAGCATTCACTCATTCAACAAATATTAATGGAGCATCCTCCCCAAGCAACACCTTATACTGGCATAGCACTAGGGATACCTCAGTGGACAAGATAGATGTGGTCCCTGCCCTTGTTGCACTTACAGTTCAGAAGGAAAAATATGCAATTGAATTCATATTTTAGCAGATATGATCCCGTTAGTAGTTTTGTAGGGAATGGGTAGGCATGGGAGGGGGAGGGAAGAATGAAGGGTTTTGCGGATGCATTTCCAAAACCATCCTCATAGTCTATCCTGCCCTCTGGCCTCACCTGTCTTCACATTTACCAAAGACACTCTAAAAATTCCATTTCTAGTATATCAATTTTATATGGGCCAAGCAAGGATCTTTCAGACCTATCCTGTTTAAGCTCGTTTCTATTTTCTCCATGGCAAGAAAGACTCACCAAATGTCAGAATTGAAAGAGACCCTGGAGACTCTGATCCAAGCATGTATGAATATGGAAACTGAGGCCCAGAAAGAGCAAGGAGCACCTGCAAGCCCCCAAGGCTGGTTGCAGCAGAGCCGGCAGGAACTCAACTCTCCCGTGTTCCATTCCAGTGCTTTTTTCACCACAGCTCACTAATGCCATCATCCTTGGACTGCTATGCTTCAGCAGCCAGCAAGAGCAGCATGCAAAAAAAGCCCGGAGCGTGGCAGAGATTTGAGCCTCACTGAAACGCGATGGCTTCATTCGGCAGCCATCCAAGGTCCCAGTGAAGGCTGTTTTCCTCCACTCAATTAGACAGAGGACTGGGGGAAGATCAGGCTAGGAAATTCTCTGGGGTCTCATCTGTTAATTGAAGTCACTGTCAGATTTTCCACAGTATGACAGATGATCAAAGATTTCTTCTCCTTTTCTTTATTGCCCTCTTATTTCAAGGCAACATTAGGCCAAATTACAAGTAAGAAATAGTACAATCTATTTTAAAATGGAAATAAAACAGTCAAAGGGGAATGGAAGGGCCTAATCACTTAGATATTTTCAAAGTTTGATGCCAAGGAGCATCCATTTTTCAAGAGGGAAGAGAATTTCATTTTGGATGATTCTGTGGAATTGTGTGAGCTCCGTATTGGCCCAGTATGTCTCAGCCATGTGCCAATCCCCTGCTGTTTCAATACATGCAAGGTCTCAGGTCCTTTGGGCACTGGACGCATCAGTGATCAGCAAATTAACAGCCTGTGACTATATTGACATTCATGTTCTCAACTTAATGCTTAATTTACTTAATGAACCGCTTCTGTCCTCATTAAAAGGGTAGGATGTCAAAAGTGTATTGGACTAGGCAATATGATAAATAGATAGGGAGGGGTCCTCATTCTCAGGGTGAATTGTTTGCATTTCATGCATTTCATTCATTCCATGAACATTTACTTCTGAGTGCCTATTGTGTGAGTGCCTGGTCCCGGGGTAGGTCTAGGGCCTCCAGCTGAAAGGTGCTCCCTCCACCCAAAAAGAGCTAAGCACTGGATAATATCAACCAGTTTACAATCACCCAACAATGAGGTGAGTGCCCTGAAACTCTCTGAGCTGAAAGAAGATTTTTTTGTTTGTTTTTTTTTGTTTTGTTTTTTTGTTTTTTTGTTTTTGAGACGGAGTCTTGCTCTGTCACCCAGGCTGGAGTGCAGTGGCGCAATCTCGGCTCACTGCAATCTCCGCCTCCCGGGTTCACGCCATTCTCCTGCCTCAGCCTCTCCGAGTAGCTGGACTACAGGCGCCCGCCACCACGCCTGGCTAATTTTTTGTATTTTTAGTAGAGACGGGGTTCCACCGTGGTCTCGATCTCCTGACCTCGTGATCCGCCCGCCTCGGCCTCCCAAAGTGCTGGGATTACAAGCATGAGCCACCGTGCCCAGCCGAAAGAAGATTGTTGAATAAAGTAACCATCGGACTGAAGACAGAAGTGTCAGCCTAAGCACAAATCTATAAATTTCCTGATTGTCGATAGGTAGTACTCCCAAATAATAGGGGGGAAAAAAAACTCATCCAACAGGAATAAAACCAAGAATTGCCCATTCCAAATAAAAGGGACAGCAAAAGTTCTATCCAAAACAAACAGAACCCAAACCAACAATTATCTCTAGGTAAGATTTTCTAATCACTAAAATCATGATGAAATATCTTTCCTTCCTCCTTTGTGCTGACAAGACATCAGCTTCTTAGGGCATTGGTTGCTTTCTGCCTTTCACTATAGCTATTTGTAGATATGTCTATCTCCCCTACTTCATGGTAAGTTCTTCAGGACTCTGAGTTCCTGGTGCCTAAATCACTGCCAGGTCATGTTGATTTCTCAATTCATGTTAGATGCATTGCAATGAAATTCCAAAATGAGGGGTATGTTTTTTGTCATAGATAGCCCATCCCTCTCCCCTTGCTCAAGACCATCAATGTATAGAGAAGTGGTTAAAAGCACAGATCCTGGAGTCCAGCTGTCTGTGTCTAGATCCTGGCTAGCACTTACTGGCTATGTGACCTTGGGATAAGTTATTAACACATACTGTATGCCAGTTTTCTCATATAAAAAATGAGGATAGAAATATTACTGCCTCACACTGTTGTGAGGTCCGAATGTTTTAATATATGGAAAATAATTTGGGTGGGGGAGAATAAAGTAGGGAAATCTTGCAAAATTTGTCCTCCCCAGGGGCAAAAAATGTCACTGGAAAACTGCTTCCTATTATAAGGGGATTTGCTATTTCCAGAAAGTTGCCCATTTTAGGGTCTGAGTCACATTGTAGCTGAATCTCAGTCCCAAACTTTAGAAGTTTTCCCTTAATTCTTCTTTTTATTAAAGAGAAGCTGTAACAAAGACTAAGCATGTGTTATATAGCTCAGTAGTTCATACCTTTAAAAAATGAGAATTAAATGAAAACTGACAGCCTCAATAACATTTCAAGTCTCTCATTAATCTACTCTATACCCCTTTAAGTATGTGTTACATGCAAGAGACCGTGCGCCCCGTGGAAGTAGAAATCTTATTTTTAAAATCTTTGATGTCATATCACTTAATACAGCATCAGACGTATAGTAAGTGCTCAATAAATATTTCATGAATAAATAGCTCATTTTATTTTGGGTCATATTTTTTATGTATTTCCTTGATATAAATAAAGCTACAAATTACATTGATACATATATACGTGTGTGTGTGTGTGTGTGTGTGTGTGTGTGTGTGTGTATTAGTCCACTGCTGATAAAGACATACCCAAGACTGGGAAGAAAAAGAGGTTTAATTAGACTTACAGTTCCACATGGCTGGGGAAGCCTCAGAATCATGGCAGGAGGTGAAAGGCACTTCTTACATGGTGGTGGCAAGAGAAAATGTGGAAGATGCAGAAGTGGAAACCCCTGATAAGCTCATCATATCTCATGACACTTATTCACTACCATGAGAACAGTATGGGGGAACCACCCCCATGATTCAAATTATCTCCCACCGGGTCCCTCCCACAACATGTGCGAATTATGGGAGTACAATTCAAGAAGAAATTTGGGTGAGGACACAGAGCCAAACCATATCATTCTGCCCCTGGCCCCTCCAAATCTCATGTCCTCACATTTCAAAACCGATTATGCCTTCCCAACAGTCCCCCAGAGTCTTACTAATTTCAGCATTAATCTAAAAGTCCACAGTCCAAAGTCTCATCTGAGACAAGGCAAGTCCCTTCCACCTATGAGCCTGTAAAATCAAAAGCAAGCTAGTTACTTCCTAGATACAATGGGGGTACAGACATTGGGTAAATACAGCCATTCCAAATAGGAGAAATTGGCCAAAACAAAGTGGTTACAGGGCCCATGCAAGTCCAAAATCCAGTGGGGCAGTCAAATTTTAAAGCTCCAAAATGATCTCCTTTGAATCCATGTCTCACATCCAGGTCACGCTGAGCTAGACAGCACTCTAGGTCCAAATCTACCTGTAACAGGAAGCAACTTTCCAGGGACATATTTGCCCCTGGGTAGGACAAAGAGCTACAGATTTTATTTTCTAATTTATGCAATGATTTCAAAATGTCAAATCATAAATTGTGTACCTAACATTTATAATGGTTATTTCTAGTTCAAATGACACTGGTAATTCCAAATAAAATGCATCAAAGAGGAAATGCTGCTAAATGCCAATACAGTGACATAGTCACAGGAAAGAGATCAAGCAACACAGTTTCATCAGACTTATCCCCACCCGGCTTTAGAACCAAAGCATTCCTGGCTTCTTTGTAGCTTCACTGGGAAATGTAGAAAATTCCCTTCGCATTCTCTCCTGTAGCCCCCATTGGTGGTAAAAAGCAAATCACATGAGATGATTTATCTTTATGAAAGTAACAAAAACTAATTCAAATATTTTTCCCTTTACTTCCATTTTCTGTCTTCTTTGTAGTGTTACCTTTGGTAACCCAGATGCTAAACAAGACTGTTAATAAAGTAAAAAACGATTGTATTCAGATTAGGTCCAATAGGTTCCCAAACTCTGTTAACTTATATGAGGGGAAAATTTTGAAAGAATTCTGAGTGGCAAAATACCATATGTAGTATAACCAGCGATAAACACAGATCTTAATAAAGAGCAACCATTTACAATCTTTTCCTTCAATATTTTAGGAATAAGAGAATAATTTTAGCAAGAAGCTAAAGAGAAAAGTTTAAATTCAGGACATTTTAGATAACCAGAAAGACTAACCGTGTCTAGATTACAAGAGAAAGACAACTCCCTTACTTGAAAAATGCAATTAAGAAAAAGGGATGTTAATGAGAATGGTTCTAGGAGAATTGGAAAGTGGAAAATAAAGTCTTTTTGCTAGTTTAACATTAGGATCATGTTTTAGCTTCATTATGCTAAAGAACACATGAAAAATATATGATTTGTTTGTATTTTCTGTAAGGCCAATTTTCTTCAGTTTGTATCACATTTTTTTTAAGAAAGCACATCATATTTTTGTCCAATGTTTAGCTTAGGGACTCACACTAATGTCATCAGTGGAACTGCAGGCTAGACTGCTCAGAACATACACAACTCCACTGCCACCTGATGCCAATATACTAAAATTGCAGGGGCAGATCTTTAAAGCAAAAATTCCTCTAAGAAGAATTTAAATTTGCATAACAAAAACTGCCTTGTAATTTCACAAAAAAATACACTTTGACATTAATGCAAATGAGAAAATGTAATGATGTTTAAAAGCTAATTAAAAGCCTAAAGGAGGCAAAATTTTTCAGTCTTGATAAAATTAGCAATATAAAATTTTTACATGACTTCACCTCATTGTTATATTATTATACTGTAAAATTTGGTGTTCTCGTTCTCCTTTTGCAAAAATACTTCCAGAGATTTGAACAATTTCGTAAATGGTAGCTTACACAACTGCATTGGTCAGGTTACTGGTACAGCTGCTGTAAGAAAGAAACCCAAAATCATGATGACGCATACAAGATAGATTTTTTTTTTCCTCATTTAAGAAAACAAAGGGCCAGGCATGGTGGCTCACACTGGAACCCCAACACTTTGGGAGGCCGAGGCAGGCGGATCGTTTGAGCACAGGAGTTGGAGACCAGTTCCCGTCTTTACAATAAATACAATAATTAGCCAGGCATGGTGGCGTGCACCTGCAGTCCCAGCTACTTGGGAGGCTGAGGTGGGAGGATTGCTTGAGCCCAGGAGGTTGAGGCAGCAGTAAGCCATGATCATGCCCCATTGCACTCCAGCCTGGGTGGCAGAGCGAGACTCTGTCTTCTCAGAAATAAAATTAAATAAATTAAATAAAACTTTTTAAAAAGTAAATAATAAGAAAACAAGGTATGAATATTTGATAATATTAAACAATAACGTTATTTTCTTAAATGGGATAATGGCATGGTAGTCATGTCTTGTTTTGTTTTAAGTCCTTAAATTTTAGAGAAGACTGAGTGGAGTGGGGGTGATCAGGTAAGACTGCCAAGGGCTGCTAGGGTTCCTTCACAATTATCAGAGATATCCTGTTAATCATTCTCCTTGTTCAAGGAGCACTCCTGCTTCCACCAGCACATCCTATACCATACTGCGAAAATAAAAAACAGGAGAAAGGAAAAACACATTCTTTGCCTATAAGACTTGACCTAGAAGTTGTACACATTACTTCTACTCACTTCTTACTGCCCAAGATTTTAGCCCCATAGTCACATCCAGAGAAATGTGATGGACACATCTTGTAAATGAAGTCTTTAAGAGGGTGACCATATACAAGTAAAAATTCTGTTAGTGTGTAATTCTATTACAAAGATTAAGGGAAAGCTGGTGGCCTCAGTAATATTTTGATTCTTTCCTTTAATCTACTCTAGATGCTTTTAAATAGGTATTGCTTTGAAGGAAGACTAGTAAACTGTTCCAGAGCAGACAGGGCTAAAGGGATATGAAAACTGAACGCAACACACACTCTAAAGGACATTATTAGAACAACTGGCAAAATCTGAGTAAGGTTTACAGATCAACTGATTGTATTGCATTAATATTAATTTTATAACTTTGATTGTACTGTGGTTGTGTAAGAGAATGTTCTTATTTTAGGAAACACATCCTGAGGAATTCACAAGTAAAGAACCATCTGCCTGCAACCTTTCCTTAATCTGTCAAAAAATAGACAGAGAGAAAACAAAAGCAGTAAAATGTTAACATTGGGGGACTCTGGATTAAAGGCATCTGAAAAAACTTTGTACTATTCTTGCAACTTTGCTCTTCAGTCTGAAAGTATGTCAAAATAAAAAGTTAAAAACAGTACTACCTTAATTCTGACTCAAATTAACTCATTAGATCTTTTTTAAGGTGGTTCATTTACAGTTTAGCCATTATATAACACCTTGGTTGAACTCAAATTTCAGAAAATTGAGTAGACTTAGTTGCCATATTTGGTCTAACTTACCCTCCCACCCACCATCTTACAATGAAGAGGGTTATAATGGAGAAATGATTTGCAGCATTGCAAATGGTGAGAAGAAGGCCACACAGGCACAGCTAAAGTAGGCAGGAATCCAGAGGAGGCAACAAGGAGAATTCCTGGACCAGAAGCAAGGGCAGACACTCTACCCCAGCCTCTCCTTCTGCCAGATTTGGGGGAAAAGCAGAATTCTTGTCCATTTATGCTCAGGCTCACATTGCCATGACAGTAGCAATCTGTGCACTTCCATTTCGGGGATGCATAGGAACCTCAGGTCCTCCCAGTTCTTAAACCAAATTTGGCATCAGCCAAGGCTTTATCCTTGTCAGAGCAGACAAAGCTGTTCTGATGCCCAGATGTCCCTGTATGATATGTCTACCTCCATCCTGCAGTATTGCAGAAAGTCAGTCTTCCCACACAATCTTCAAAGAGTAAGAACCCTAAAACCGTCTGCTCCATAAAGCCTTTTTCGGATGGAGAGATGCTCCTTGCTTTGATCTATCACAAGCAGACTGCCTACAGACTCTTCCCCTTCCCCTATTGGAGATATCTACTTTTAGCATGGGACAGAAATACACATTTAACTCTAGGGTCCTGACAGTCAACAACAACTGCTGATTGGTTATACTTCAATTTTGTTTCAAGCACCAAGCTACTCCTTTGATGCTTAGATTGTGACATATTTTTCCAAGCCCCCACCTTCACCCCAATGGTTGAACAGCTCTTAGTAGCACTTCCCAAAGGGGACACTTCAAGGGCAGAGCCCAGGTCCAGGGGTGAGTGGAGACTCTGCCACCATTCAGCTGGTTGTGTCATACTGACTTGAAAGCAGGGAGCAAACGTCCTCCCCAGGAGCTCACTAGGCTTTGCAGCAAGGAGCTTCTCTTTTGCTGAAGTTACTCAAAAACAAAACCCTAGGAAGAAACTCTGTTGGGGAAGCAGAGGGAGGCCCTTCTCCCTCTTTACGCTTTGCCGGACTCAAAAGAAACGGGAACTTATTCAATGTTTGTAATATGTACAGCTAGTAATCATGTCCTGGACTTGCCAGATAGCATTCACATCTTCTCCCTTTGGATTTGAAAAATACATACAGATGCCTCTCAACTTACATCCCAATAAACTCATCAGAAGTTGAAAATATCATAAGCTAAAAATGCATGTAATACACTTAACCTAATGAACATTATAGCTTAGCCTAGCCCACCTTAAGTGTGCTCAGAATGCTTACATTAGCCCACAGGCAAAATCATCCAACACAAAACCTATTTTATGACAAAGTTTTGAATACCTCATGTAATTTATTGAATATAATACTGAAAGTGAAAAAGAGAATGGCTGCATGAGTACTGGGAATGCTTCACAGGGGTGAGTAAAAGGCTATCTCCTCCCCATGTCTTCTAAAAGTGCTGGATAACTAGATAGGTTCAAATGATATTCAGCATCATCACAGACCTGTAATCTATAAAATGCCAAATCATCTTGGGAGAACAAAGGAAATGTTGCATGCTCTAACCCTGAAGGTAAATTATTCCTACTTGTTTTAAATCCTATTGCTCTACTCTAATTGGATTCATGAGTCCTATAATGCCTTATAACAGCTACACAGAAGCAATGACCTAGATTCTACTCAACCTTCCTCAAGCCGGGAACTCAGAAGCCAACACTCGAAAGCTGGCCTGTTTTAACTGAACAGACTATTTCAAGTGGCTCTGATCAGAAGCTACAATACATTTGAGTCTATGGCTATTTTCTTGCCACAAAATTTGCCTGTGTACCTGTCAAATGTTCCTTTTCTCTGCATGATCACTGATCTGATGAGGGAAAAAAAAACTGCCTTAGCAAAAAGTATGTGTTTCATTTCCTGATCTTGGGAGCTCTAAGCTCCGCAAGACTCTTGGAGCCACCATTGAGCAAATCTTTTCCCTCCACCAGTGATAAATTTGTTGCAAAGGAGAAGGAAAGTTGCACGACACCTGTAAATAAACAGCTTCTGAAATCAATGAAGACAGAGAATTACTTTTGTTCCTAATTTATTTTTCCTCATTCACAGAAAGCTGCCAGTAACCCTGGCCTGACTCTACCACCTCTCAGGACTGATTCTCCCTCTACCTTCATTGAAAGGCTGAATACCACATATCCCCGGAACTCATTGGTGAAGGAGGGCTTGGAAATGCCACATCCACACCCTTGAGCTCAAGTCCATTGAGATTGGCATGTTCTAAATCACAGGAAGAAGCTCCTTCATGAGGTTGTGGTTTTCCTAACCTTCAGCTAACTGGTTTTTACAGGCTTTTAGGAGACTAACATATTGGGTATGAAATCACCAGTCTACATAGTCAGTCCACAGAGGGCTTATTCTGCCCTGTTTCTCTTATTTGCACACAGTTTGCACCTTGAGCAAGGAACACAGCAGCATGCCTAGAAGCCTCAATGGCACTAGAGAGGCTGAGGACTCAGTCCTTGCTGGAATCATTTAATATTTACTCAGCGTTTATCTATATAGCATAATGACTAATCCCAAGGGCCCTGGTTTGAATCCCAACTCTGCCACTTATTAGTTATGTGACCTTGAACAAGATAATTCACTTCTTTATGCATCAATTTTTCTCATCCATAAAAGGAAATTACTTCATAGAGCTGTGAGAATTCAACGAGCTCAAATGCATAGAAGTCTTAGAACAGAGCCTGGCACATAGAAGACTCAATAAATGTTAGCTTTGTTGTTATAAGCTCCTCTCAATAGCTATCAGCTGTTTTCATTAATTTTGGCCATGTCTACGGGGATCTGAAAAAACCTAAGTGAAAGGTTCACTCATGTTGGCTACTACCTTAGGCCGTCCCAAATGGAGCAAGGACATAGGTCAGTTAAGAGCTGGAAAAAGGGGTGATTCTAAATGCCAGCTCAGAGCCTCTGACACTGATCAGATTTACAATGTTATTGTTGCCGCCCACACATTCGTCATTATTTTCTTTATGGTGATACCAATCATAATTGGAGGATTTGGTAACTGGCTAGTCCCTCTGATAATTAGTGCACCCAATATGGCATTTCCCCAGATAAATGAGCTTCTGACTTTTCCCCACCATTTTCCTACTCCTACTTGCATCCTCAATAGTAGAAGCCGGTGCTGGGACTGGCTGAACAGTTCATCCCTCTTTAGCAGGGAATCTAATACATGCAGGAGCCTCTGTGGATCTAACCATCTTCTCACTCCACTTGGCAGGTGTTTCCTATTTTGGGGGCCATTAACTTTATTACTATGATTATTAATATAAAACCCCCAGCCTTATCCCAATATCAAACACCCTTTCGTCTGATCAGTCCTCATTATGGTAGTCCTTCTACTCCTTTCTCCTCCTGTCGGGGTTATCTCCCACCCCCGACACTCCAGTAGACTTTGAAGCAATGGCAACTGGTATAATAGCCATCACCGCTGTTCCATCTTCTGCTTTTACCCCTGTCTCCTAGGTCATTTCTTCCATTCTTATTCTTCTAAATTCTTATCTTTTTAGCATTCTTTCTTTAATACCTATAGAGGCGGTAGGGCTTCGGGCTTCATGAGTGCTTGGCATCACTGGACTGGGATTGCTGACCCTAAACAGTACATGAAAAGTTCATATAGATTCGTGCTATTCACAGCTCAAATGTCTGTCTGGCTCTCCTCACTGCCACATAGACTCTGTAGGATTCGTGCAGAACATGCCAAGGGGGAAATTCTTCAGATGTAATGGGTTGATATTTTGAAAAAATATTTACAAAGGAAACTTAAAGTAGTTTACGAGTTGTTGTTTTTTTTTTTTAAATAAATCCCTATTATCTCAGCCTTTGTTTTCCTGTTTCTTGGAGTAATGCAAGAGCATAAGCCAGAACCAGCAAGACTGGCTTTCAGTAACACTTCTAACATTGACTTAGCATGTGACCTCGGACAAGTACATTTCAGAATTCTCATCTATTTAAAATACAGATAAAAATGTCTGACTTATCTCGTTGGGTGTTATGAGGGCCCAGTGAGATGATATATATGAAAGCGTTTTAAAAACTGTACAATTTTTTACAACTATAAAATGATATCATTATTTATGACATACTTGATGATGAGTCCTGGAAAGGATAGAGTAGAGATTGTGTCTGAGAAGTAGAAAGGCTGGAATTTTAGTTCCACATCTGCCACAAATTGACCTGATAACTTTGGGCGAATAACTTTCTCTTTCAGGTCCTGGGTTTTCTCATCTGGAAAATGAGTGGATTGGGCTAGCTGAACTCTAGGTTCCCTCCCAGAAGAATAGCCTATGAATCCAAGCCAAAGAAAAAGAAGAAAACTAATTAAGTTCAAGCGATGTGTTTTTTAAAAGATTACATTTTAAAATAATAATAAAGAAGATGCAGAAAGGCAGATATGGCTTATGATCATGACATTCTCTCCACAAATCCATATATGTCCTCATAGCCTGATTTGCCATTAACAAGTAGTTTTTGCAATGCATTATCTCAAGAAGGAGATTTTAAGATAAATGATTTATGGGCAAAGAATCCTCATTGCAAATGGACTAATCATAGAAGTCTGCCTGTCTGTGCCTATGTACATGCATGTACACATGTACCCACACACACACACAATTCATTGATACAGAGGCCGACTCTAGTAAAGGTTACTTTGATGTCTGGGAAGCAAAACCTCTACAAATACTCATTTCTTATTCAAGAGAGTAAGATGAACTTCCAAAAGTCAATGGCTATTTGGTGACCAAGAAGACAGCTCACCTGACCTGGTTATGGCTTGTGTCCTGTGTTGATACCTTCTTGACTTTGACACTGTAATCAGTCATAAGTCCCAATATCTTATCCACTGATGCTCTTCCAAACTGAGATGTTTTTCTAGCAATTTTGCTTTTCTTAGGAAATGCCTAAGATTATTCTTCACCAAGTCTCTCAGCATCCACATCTTTCTTGTGTCACGTTTGTTGGTTGAGGTTGAAAGCTGTTAACTTTTACAGGTATAAATGCATTCTTTGTCTCCTACATATCAGTCATTTGCTCACAATTCTGTTTAAATTTCTTTTTAATTGAACTGTAGACATAAATTAAACCTTCAGTTTGTTATTTTAATAGTAATTGTAACAATTAACCCATAACTGTTTTTATCATTAACATAATTATTAAATAATAACTGGTGTGTTCATTAACATAATAAGTCTCATAAATTGCATACCATCTCACAGTGAGATTAACCTATGAAGATCAAGCAGAAAACAGAATGTAAGCAGAATCAGAGACTCTCCTCAGAGCTGTCCGGGAAATTTTTGAAAAAGTTAGGCTTCAGAAGGTGGAGGCAGAGTGTTGAGAGGGCAGGGGGTGCTGCAGTGTCAAAAGAGTAACAATATCGAACAAAGCAATAAGCGTACAAAGAAGGGTTATTGTGTAATTTTGAAAGATGAGCATCTTAGGGAAATAATACTAACAAAGAATTTTAGGAATAATTACAAAATAAAGGCTTTGGTCTTCAGAATGAGAGAAAATTCTCTCCCTCCCAGCTACATATGTCCTGGGATCCACATAAGATTGGTTTAACTGATAACGCCCTGGTGCTGTGTCTTAATCTCTTCAGGTGCTATAACAAAATGCCTTAGACTGGGTAATTTACAAACAATAGAAATTTACTGCTCACAGTTCTGGAGAATGGGAAATCCAAAGTCAAGGTAGCAGCAGATTCAGTGTCTGCTGGGGGCTGTGCTCTGCTTCCAAGATGGCTCTTCCTTGCTGCATCCTCGCTTGGTGGAAGAAGCAAGTGGGCTCCCTCAAGCCTCTTTTACAAGTGCGGGCATCCTATTCACAAGGGTTCCATGCTTCTGATCTAATCACCTCCTAAAGGCTCCATCTTTTAGTTCTATCTCATTGGAGATTAAGTTCCAGCACATGAATTTGCAGGGGGACACCAACATTCAGAGCATAACATGCTGATACTACATGTGCTGAGGTTAAATCAGCAACCACTTACCTTTTTGTGTTTTCATTCTTGACTGTTTTCCTTCCCATCTTCATTTCTACTCATTGTTAACTTACCTGCCTACTCACCCTGCCACAACTCCCATTTGCCTACAAAATTTCTCTATCTCAGCCCACCATCTTTCTTTTGGACTTCTTTTGCATTTCATTTTCCTGCCTGTTGGTGGTCATGCTTACATCGGTAACACACACATTAATGTGTCAGCTTGTCCATTTGATGATAGGATTGAACTTGCCATTTGCACACCATGCCCCTTATTTTCACCCTGTAACTGAGTTGCAATATTTCAGGTTCTTGAGACTCTCTCTCTCTCTTCTCTGTCTTTTTTTTTTTTTTTTTTCTTTTGTGAGACAGTATCTCACTCTGTTGCCTAGGCTGGAATGCAGTAGCCTGAACTTGGCTCACTGCAACCTCCACCTCCTGGGCTTAAGTGATCCTCCTGCCTCAGCCTCCTAAGTAGCTGGCACAACAGGTGCACATCACCATGCCCAGCTAATTTTTGTATTTTTTGTAGAGACAGGGTTTCACCGTGTTGCCCAGGCTGGTCTTGAACTCCTAGGCTCAAGTGACCCACCTGCCTCAGCTTCCTAAAGTTCTGGGATTACAACTGAGAGCTACTGTGCCCGGCCCCTGACTCTCTTAAGGAGGTACATATCTGTGTTCTCTGAAAGATGCTAGGCTTCGGGTTAAATAGAGTGAGACCTGAATCTTCTTGTGACCAATCCTGCTCAAGAGATGTCAGAGGTTCCTCAGGGCATACAGAATAAGTCAGCCTGTCCTTCAGAGCTCTCTACAGGTCATTGTTAAACTATCTTACATCCACCTATACCACCCATCTAGGGTAGTCACTTGTTCTCCTGAAAGGTCAGACAGTGGATTAAATTGACATTGCACTATTTTAATTATTTTGTGTGTGTGTTTCTAGAAGTTCCATTTTATCCTTTTCCAAATCTGTTGGTCATTTTGAATGGTCTCCTGTTTTTACTCATACTTTTGACTTACTCTTTTATTTCTTTAAATTTATAAAACATGGCTATTTTATATTCTATACCCAATAGTTCCTTTGTCGGAACCCTACGTAAGACCACTTCTGCTGTTTGTTATCTGTTCTGACTCTCACTCACGGTGCCTGAGTTCCTCATGTGTTTTGTTATTTGTGTGTATATCCATGTGTGAGTTCATGCCTATTGGAACTTTATATGTGGGAATTATATAAGCCAAATGTTGGGTGGTTTATTCCTCCAGAGAGGATGGGTATTTGCTACTGCCAGGTACCTAGGGGCATATCAACTTGAAACTACTTTAAACTAAATTCTTGGATCACACCTTATACTTTGTGTGCATCCAGGCCCCAAATCTGCATAAGGGCTAGTTTGTGTTATGAATTCTCAGGGGAGAATTTTTTCCTTAGTCTGAACCGAAGGCCAAGATAGCAAGTTTCTTTCTTATTTCCCCTTGTGTGCCTTTATTTTCTAGGTCAGCCTTTCAGTAAGGATGTTGTCCTTCAGGATGTTGTCCTGGCGTTACTGTGGGGGACTGACAATCCAACTCCCTGCTATGCATTAGCCCAAGGCACTGTCTCCTGTTTCCCCAAGTGATCACCAGGGATCAGAAGATTCCCTCAAGCCAACTGCCAACTTTGGTGCACACTCAGCCATCTGGGCTTGTGTTTCTACCTTGTTTGATGCCTCTGAAAATTACCCTTAATTTTTTCCAGTTCAGCCATGCATTTAAAGAGTGGTTTATTTCTATTTCATGAGGCTGTTTTTTAGCAGGATTACAAGATGTCAAAGTCACATTATTGCAAAAACCGGAAGACTTGCAATTTGTAATCTGTTTCAGCACTGTTTCTTGTCCTTAGAACCTTGACATAACTATAGTAATCTTGCTGCTGAGATGAACAACAACAAAACATTCTAGCACTGTGCTTCCATAACACCCCAGAACCAAGGAACTCTAATTCTCATTTCAGTGCTCTAGACCAGAGATCACTAACTTTGTCCATAAAGTGGCAGATAGTAAATATCTTTCGCTTTTAGGCCATATGGTCTCTGTCACAATGACTCAACTCCACCACGATAGTGCAAATCAGCCATAAACAAAACATAAACGCATGAGCATAGGTGTGTTTCAATAAAACTTTATTTTTGAATGCTGGAATTTGGATTTCATATATTTCTTTAAATGTCATGAAACACTATTCTTTAAATTTTTTTAACCATTTAAAAATATAAAAAAACATTTTTAGTCATGAGTCATACAAAAGCAGGCAGCAGGCTGGAATGTGGCAAGTGGTTCATAGTTTACAGATCCCTGCTCTAGACTGTTCTCAACTGGGGGTACAAATTAGGGCTATTTATGCAGCTTTTATAAAACAGAAATGCTCAGGCCCCAATTAAGGCCTACTAAGTGAAAATTGCTACGGATAGAGCCCCAGGTTGTATGTGTATGTTTCTTGGTTTCCATAAATAAATCTGATGAGCACCCTTAATTCAGACAGGGTGCTCAAGATTCTGCTCTTTCTTGACCTTCTCGGGGATTTTCACACAATAGTCTACTATTCACGGTCACCTCATTTTTTTTTACTCCAAAGTAGGCCACATAATTGTCTAGTCAAAGGAGCCTACTACAACGCAAATATGTAAACATTTTTATATGTAAATAAAAGTGACTGATTCCAATGGCTTTTGATGTATTTCTCATGAAAAATGCCTAAAGCTTGCATGCACGCACACACACACACATACACTTAACGTCTGATAAAGAAGTCATCACAAGGCAAAAAGGAACTCAGTCAGCAAAATAGTTTTGTAATTTGGCAACAAAACCAATGTATACCTATATCTCACACCATATACCAAAATAAATACCAGGTGCACTAAAGAGTAAAAGGTAAAAGAATTAAGTCACCGAAGGAACCTAAAAGGTAACTGAATTGAATATTTGTCAAACCTCTAGAGTAAAGAGAAATTTCTAAGTTTAAGAGATTAGAAAAAGCCACAAAGAAAGCTACATGGATTTAACTGCATAAAAAGTGTAAACCTCTGAACATAATAAGATAAAATAACTAAAATAAAGAGGTTAATTGAGAAATAAATTTGCATGGTGAAGGAAGTACAACTCATTGACAAAACATGGGGGGAAAGAATCTGAATAATAATCAAAGAAATGCGAGTTAATCCCAAATACCATTTGTGATCTATCAAGTTAGCAAACGGTTTTCAGATAGAAAAAATGCCCATGCTGGCTAGGGAATAGTGAAACAAACTTTCATATTGTATATCTGCAGTCTGGAAAGGGAGAAAAAATAGATTTAGATAAGGATTTCAAACCTAACTCTAGCTCTGTAACCTGTCCAAAAAAACTGGAAGCAACCTATAGGTCTAAAAGAGAGGATTGGTTATGGGAACTATAATATAGTCACTTAATAACAGATTATGAGGCCCTTAAATATTATGTTTACAAATACCATAAAATAACATGGGCAAAGGTTACAATATATTAGGTGAAAGGAGTAGGATATAAAATTATATAAATACTGTGGTTACAATTAAATAAAACTTAAATGAATCTATTCATAAGGGGGAAAAGGTGAAAAGAAATACACAAAGATATTAACTATGTGTGGGTAGTGTATGTTGGTAAAATTTTTTTTCAGATTCTGTTTAATAAGACATTACAGTTACAATTTTTAAAATACACTTTTAAAAAAAGAAATCGTTGTTTGAGAATCAGAGTGTGACAGACTAGCCTGCAGGAAATGGTACTGTTTCGAAGCCATATTCTGAAATCTCACTATAAAAATCCTGATTAAAGTGAACAGTTCATGTGGCAAAATCCCAGAGTACAAAGCTGAGAAATAAGTATTAACTCTGCCCCACGCTTTCTTTACATTTGTCATATCATTAGGACTATAAAGTAAATAGCTACTATTCTCACTGATAACTAAGTAAAGCCTAATTGTGTGGTTTTAGTCTCAATTAAAATTGCTGAAATTGTGGAAGTCTCTCTAACAGTCTCACAGATAAATAACACTTTAAATGCACAGCCTTTAAAGTGCTTAAGATTGGGACTGGGAACTATTTAAGATTTCCTTAGCTTCCTGGAACTCTCTGCACATAGATCTTCGGTTTTAGGTATTTTCATGACACTAAAATCTACCCTTCTGCTTTGTCTGACCTTCACATAATTTCCCTATTTGTTAAAGGACATTTGAATTTCAAGACAACATACAATTCTTTAAATGACAATAGCACGCAATTTCAGCATCCAACCCACATCTGCCACAAGCCTTTTGTCTTCAATCAAGTTCAGAAGAATCTGCTTGAGTTCACAGTGCTTTCTAGGAGGAACTGGCAAATCATAAACAAGATCTCCCTCGAGAAATTCTCCATGGACCCTCATTCCCACCCCCACTCTTTTGTGCTTCAGTGCTTTTAAACCTGTGTGCTAGAATGTGGGAGAATCATCTGCCTACAAGTGAAGGCAGCATTTTTCACGAGAACATGCACGGTCTGGTTTCCTTGTTCCTGCCGCCAATGCCAGAGCGAAGCCTCCTCCTCGTAAGTAATGTCTGCCTTTGAGGGGATTGCTTTTCTCCAGGTGGTCAAGATGGAAACTGCCTTCACACACAGACTGATAAACACTGTTACAAATCTCATGTGGAGTCACAGTCAACTCTTCCTGGAGACCATGTTTTAGGGCTTTGCAAAGTGAAGGACCGTCCATTACAGCCGGGCATTTATGCCTTCGAAATGCTCATTTCTTCTTATGAGACAATAAAATACTTCCTGCAGCAACAGCAGGTGAGCACAGAAAGCGTCTTAAATATCTGACCTGAAGTGCTAAAGATGCTTAATAATCTTTAAAGTTACCAACAATGTTGTTTCCTCCTGTTACCAGGATGTTATAAAATGTCCTAATTAGTCTTTATGATAATGCCAACACCTCCACAGCACATAAAAAGGACTTTTAATTTTTAAAAGGACAACTCTGGTTGGTTTGATTTTTATCTCTAATTGGCCTATAATGTCTATATCCCTCTGGCACTCCAGACAGGCAAACATTAATTTAACAAGAAACTCATACACCATGGGAGACCAGAGAATCGGGTGTGGAAAAGAAGGTTCCAGTATTCAGGACACAGAATTGGCTCCACTCTCTTTTACCTCCTGGAAGGTGCTAAACAAGCATGTCTGCTGCTCAAAGGGTGACCTTCTAAGGCAACAGCTTCCCAAGGACATTGTAAGGACCTCAGCCAAGTCTCTGCTGTGGCATGACCAGGATTTGGCAAATCCCAGCGACCCAACCCAGGAAAAGCCCCACAGGAGACCCAGAAGGAGCAAGGCAATGGACCAAGCTGAGAAACTGAGGCTAGGAGAAAAGAGGAGAGGTTGGTACAGCGCTTGTTCTGTACCAAGGGCTCTGTGGTCTTAGAAGGGTCACTTATCCTCCCTGAGCTTGCTTCCTCAGCAATAAAACAAAAAGGATTACTTAAAATAACATCCGAAGTCCTTTCCAGCTTTCACGCGCCAAGATTTACTAGTAAGTGCGGCTCTGCCAATAGCAAAGATAATGAGCCCAGGTTCTCCGGCAGTGGTAACACAGAGACAGGCTCAGGCCACTGGGAACCAGTAACCCTCCTGCAACATACAACACTAAACACTGTCACAGCCCAGCTCCACACTGCTCAGGACATTCTAGAGCAGCCCAGAACAGAAGCCAAGTGAAGTTCGGGCACACTACAGGTTTCAGGATTGATTCTCCCCAGGCACTGCCTAAGGAAATATATTCTGGATTTCAGAAGATTCTGCCGAATGATCCTGATTGTGTTGCTCCTGAAGTGGGAAGCTATAACAGTAGACCCTCCTGAGTCAAAGAAGCATCACCTTTGCAATCAAGGAGAGAAAAAACTTCTGTGTATTAAAAATTGCTTTTTCAAGTCACTCCTGCAGATATATCTGAGGGTCGATATGTGTTTGGGAGGCCTCAAGGATTTTTGTTGCAATGGAGCCATAGCAGGAGGTCACCACATCTTGACCCCAGATGATTCCAGTTGTTGACTAATGAGACTCAACTGGCTGCCCCACTTCCACCCCACCCCCTTTCAAGCCCCATTCTCCTCAATGAGCTGCTGGCAAAAGAAAGCAGGAGCTGAATTGAATAACATTGCTGTTGAGAGGCTTTTTTCTTCCAAAACCAAGAAAACCATGGCAATCTTTTATTTATATATCCAATGCTTCGATTTAAAAGCAATAAGTGCAGTGGTGCTGCCATTTCCCTAGCCACCCGCTCTCATAATGGCATCATTGCCAAGCATCATGCTCAGCTCATCAGCAAGTCCAAGGAGGGGAGGAACAAGCCCAGGGAAGTTGCTGTCTTACAGGCTGACTACTCAAAATGAAACGTGCTCAAGCTTGATGTTCTGCCATTGAGATAGTGGACTCCTGGTCAGTCTCTCCAACTATCTGTTAAATCAATCACGCTGTTAAACACATTAACACCACACACATACATATTTTTAACTCCAGTACTGTGAAGTCTGAAACAAAACACAAATAAGGTAAGGAAACTTCGAGCCAATTTTTTACTCAAACCGCAACAAGGCCTCCACTCAACTGTTCATCTGTTCTGCTACATTGATATTTCTCCCCTCATTCTCTTAGCCTCAGTCCTAATTACAAGGTAGGAGGAAGATAGAAAAATGCATTACAGCAGTGGTCAAGGCTAAAATTTTGGTTTGTACAACTCTGAATAACACTCAAGCTTAACCTTTTCCTGCTGAACATTACTTTTTTTTATTCTTCCTTTTCAGGCCATCTGGTAACCATCAATTCTAACTCTAAATTCACTTTCTTATGCTCTGTATAGGGTAGGATCTAATCACTACTTTAAAATAGAATTTAGGATATGTTGATTTGACTTCCTCTCAGCCACAAAGCTTGGAGAGAAACAATATTTCTCATACAGAAATGCTGAAGTCTTAAAGTGGTAGGATCATTATAGTCTTCTGTGAAAATAAATCGGATTACGTGCTACCTGTGGGGTTATGTGGGAATCCTTAAATTATGAAAGACCAATTTGCATAACCATCATCCATTAACCTTTAAGTCATCTTGGAGAAGGATTGCAAAGAATGATATGCTCACTTTCCGTCCTGGCTCGGTGGGGTAGCATGGTATACTGGGTAGACTGGGGCTTTGGAGAATCACAGATCTGGATTTATTTCCCACCTCCACCATTTACTATGTGCTGTTAGTAAAGTCTCGGAGCCTTAATTTCTTTACTCATAAAATGGGAGTAATAATAACTTGTAGGGTTTTTGTGAGGGGTAAAAAGATGTAATTAGATAGATACAGATATATAAAATAGCATAAAATAGAAGAAAATCAATAAATGATACTATTATTATTATCAAAGACAAAATAAAAACAAAGTAAAAGCATACTCATCTAAGAATGTAATGATATTTAGGATGTATCCAAGAGCTTGGTAGTGATATAAACAACTTCCATAAGGAAACCTCACATTAAACTGATCTATTTGCTCACCTTTCCAGAGCACAGAGCTGCCTCTCACATCTTCCCAATAAAGATCTCATAGAGAAAGAAAGAAATCAACTTATCCATAAATTCCTGTATCATCCTTAGGAAATGGGCAACAAATGTGCAGCCCCCATGAGCATGACTGTCTAAAGATCTACAAGCCAAATATTCACAGATATAGCCCTGCTGGTCATTACTAGTAGGACTTAAATTTGCCCAGCTTCCTCTTTAGTAACACCCCGTTACAACTTATCTGCCTCTTCCACTCCTTCTTGTATGGTATCTCCATCTGACTGGTCCAGCCTTGGCCATGGATCCCAGGCTGGTGCTCAGTTTGATCCTCTCCATAGCACTCCCCACTCCATACTCTAACCCTGCCAGCAGACTTTATGTCAGTCAACAACTGGTTAGGAATAGGACTCTGTGTCTTATGATACAAGCATGCTCATCTAAAATTTTCCATAGGACCCTGCTGAGCAACTGCTAGAGTTTATCTGCAGTTATCCTTGTAGTATTAAAATCTGAGAGTCTCCTGAAACTTATAGGGCCACTAAATCCTTTGGGGACCCCAAGAATCTGCTCTGTGAATGGCCACCTCCTCTGACAGCCCATGGCTGGATCAGACTGTCCCGTCTGTCTTCTTGAGATGTTTCATCAACAGAGCCTGACGACAGCAAGTGACAAGACTAGCTCACCAACAACAGTCCTGGAAGATTTATCTTACAAAAAGAAACAAAACAGGGCTAAGTGGGAAAACAGCCCTGCCTAGAAAGACATATGCAAGGTTGAGGGGTGGAGTGGCTGGGCTTGGAAATGAGAAGAGATGCTTCAAACCTCCATTAATATCATCTCCAATGAGGCAGATGTAGCAAAAAGCAGACAGAAATCAAGGCAGGGGACAAGAATTATAGGTGAAGACGTGACCCTTCTTGAGTAGAAGCAGACTACCTATGCTGCAGAGGTATCGCAGACCCAAATCAAGGGGCAGGAACACCTACAAAAGCTGGGTGTTGCCACACCCCTCTGATGCCTGCCTCACTTACCAACTCTAGAACTGTAGCAGCTGCATCAGACAGATGGGTACTTTCCCTCTTGGATGCTATTGCATTCAGGATTCTTCTACCAAACTGCTTCCCAGGAGCACAACAAGAATCCTCCACCTGAACAATAGTAATCAATACAGCTGATGATTCTTATGGAGCAACTTTTATAGAAAGCACATTTAAGTGTGTGTAAAACAAGTAAATAATATCTATTTTCAATGGTAGCTTTTTAATTTAGCCTTATTCTTGGGATTTGTTTAGAATTCTTTCCAAATCATCCAGAATTATAATTACTTCAGAGTCAAAACCTCCTTGGGATTGCTTTGGACTTTAAGCCAACTTAGAATCAAAAACCTATATTGCTTTTCCCAACTGCCAGCTGTGGTTGTTTCAGTCTAGGAAATTGTGATTTTCCTCTTTTGCAGCTTAATTCTGAAATAACTTATCACAACTTTCAGCCACAGAGTTCTACTTTCCTTCTGTATACTTTAAATAAAAAGGAAACAAAAAAAGTTATGCCAGAATTCTCTACAAAGATTTGTTGGGATTTTTCTGTCTAAAGGATATTTTCCGGTTTGTGTGTGTGTGTGTTTTTTTTTTTTTAAAGGAATGGAAGACCACTTTCCCATGTCATCTCGCTTTTACCATTCCTCCAACATCACCCATTTTGGATTTTTTTTCTGTCTGGGCTCTTATTTAAAGCATTTTGTATACAATAGTACTCTCAGCAAGGGTTAGCAATTTTCAACTTTTTAAGGTGCACAGTAAGAAGGCTGTTCTGAAAGATAAGAAGTGGATACATTGAGTTGCCTACCCAACCAATTTCTCCCTCTCTTTCCATCCTTTCAGAACTCAAATTTGTTCAAGTGTCTACATGACTCAGAGAAAGGCAACTTCACCCAAAGCTCCAGGGGGTAGATCCTGATTTGTTCTTATACAAGCATGGTAATCATATTCTCCTTTGCCAAATGTTGGTCTATAAATGAGCATATGTCTCAAAATTCTGACCAATGAGACATGAAAGGAAATCTACTTTGAGCTTCAAGGAAAAGCTTCTCACTTCTAAAAAGGAAACACTGGAAGAGGTGTGCCCTCTTCTTCTTTGGGAGAACTTCTACATCCCATTTTCATACCTAGAACTACTAGACTAATAGTATGAGGATGAAATCAACATACAGAAGAGAACAGGGCCACAAAAAGAGAAGTGAAGCCCAGGCCCTGATGAACTGAACCTGTAGCCCATACCCAATCTCTAGGGTCTTCTTAGGTGAGATAATACATTTTTCTATGGTTAATCCAGACTGAATGGAGATTTTTCTCTTACTTGCAGCCAAAAACGCTCTAATAGCTACAAGGCCCTGTAGCAAATAGAAAAGTTTAGCAAAGGCTTTAGAACACAGATTTAACTTGGTTGCGTATCTCTCTCCTTGTCCTAACACACAGTCTGATTGCTGTCAGAACTGTCTGTAATGTGATAAGAAGATGTATGGGTAGAAGTGCTTAGTTTGCACTAAACTCTTAACGTTGCAATTATATTAAATGTTTGACGGCTTTAGTGAACTATTCTGTGAAACTGGTATGTTGTAGAATTGGAATGAATCTTTTTTTTAAGGCAAAATCGGCAGAGTTTGAAGTCCCACTGTCTGAAAAAGTCCTAAGAGATAAACCTGGAAGCAACAGTAACGATTTCCAAGGGAAGTAGACCATGAAACAGAAGTATCTCTTGTTCAAGACTAGAAGGTTAATGATGAATAACTACATAAAATCATAAAATGTGGAGAGAAAAAGAATGTTATTTTGTGAGGATATAGGACTCATGGAAAAATACACGGTGGAACCAGGAATTGGGTTCAGTGAGAGCCATGTTTCCTAGGGCTTTATATATTCCTGTTTGTGAGTCACATCTGGCCCTTTTTCAGGGCCTGAATTTTTCCTTAGGATTTTTTTTTTTTTTTTTTTGAGTTGGAGTCTTGCTCTGTCACCCAGGCTGGAGTGCAGTGGTGCGATCTCTGCTCACCGCAAGCTCCGCCTCCTGGGTTCACGCCATTCTCCTGTCTCAGCCTCCCAAGTAGCTGGGACTACAGGCACCCACCACCACACCCGGCTAATTTTTTGTATTTTTAATAGAGACAGGGTTTCATCGTGTTAGCCAGGATGGTCTCGATCTCCTGATCTCGCGATCTGCCCACCTCAGCCTCCAAAAGTGCTGGGATTACAGGCATGAGCCACTGCGCCCAGCCAGGATTTTAAAATTAGGAGTAGGACCTGAATTTTACTAGAAATTTACCTGAATCCTCTTAAGCCCTGGCACCACTTTCACCTGTGCTCCTAATAATAATAATTAACATTTATGTAGAATTTATGCTTTTCAAAACACTTTCACTTTTATTATCTCTCTTGATCATCCCCATATCCCTATGAGATAAAATTGTTACCTTCATTTAATAAATGAGTAAACTGGGGAAAGATAAATTAAATAAGTTGCCCAAGATCATACAGCTAGCAAATGGAAGAGCTGAGTACAAATGTCTTCCAACTTCAAGTTCAAAGTTTCCACTTCACTCTGGCCCTTCTTGCTTCCCCATTCCTGTAGGCTGTAACAAATTTGAAGTTATGCTACTGATCAGCAGCAGTTGGTTTGAAAATAAGAAATCTTTGTATTCAAATGTAAACATGAATATTTGAAAATTGCTAATGTGGGCCAAATGTTGGGCTCAAAATGATTGCCAACCTCTTTTGTGCACACAAGCTCCCTTAAACCATTTTTTCTCATATAACATTTAGCTTAAGATGTAATACACAATACACATATAGTGTTTCCCATGTACAATGTTTTCCAGCTTCTAATTCACTTTAGGCCATCAAAAGAGAACATAAAATAACTCCAGAGCTTTAGACTTTTGCAATTACATTGTGGAGAGGGAAAGGAAAGAGTGGGAAGAGTTTTTACAACTGAGAAAATCCAGATTTCTTATTAGTCATGGTCTAAAAATGACAACCCCCTGCCTATTCAGCAGCTTTCCCCCACTCTACCTTCCAGCCCACAGGCTGCAGCTGGCAGAGCCTACTGCGGATCTCATTTTTCTGCCTGGAAATTCATCTATAGACTTGAGCAGGGAACCCATTTTTGCACAAGCTGGACCCCATGGCCTTAGGAACACAGTACCACCCAGGAGGGCGGGAATGAAGCATGCTAGAGTATCCAGCTACAGTTCCAGCCCCCAGCCATGGCACCTGGCCACCCACGGCCCAGCAAGAAATGGAGCCAATACCAAGATCTCACCACACATGCAAGCCCCCTTCCCCTACCAAGAGCACGCAGGTAAGCTAAACAAGGTCACCCTGAATACTGCCCCGCACTTCCCATCCCCCAGAGGCTTTGTTTATTCAAGTTGATGGCAGTCAGGAGAGGCTGGTGAATGAGGTGATGAAGGTTACCTTCCCATCATTGCTGGCAGAAAACAGGGCAGCCACAACTTATAGTTCAAAAGGAAAGGAATGTGTGATTTCTGAGAGGCTGGAAGGGGTCCCTTGCTCCCAAATGTATTTCTTCAACAAAACCTCCAATACAGGCGGCCCAGGATGTCTTTGAAAGAGTTACCTCCTTCCTCTGTTTCCCTCTTTGACTCTGAATTCCTCATCACATGGCCCCTGTTACAAAATGTACTTCCCTTTACAAGAACACCAGTCCAAGCCCTCTCCACAACCCCCAACTCTACCTCCCCTGTTCACAAAACCCACACATTTTCCCTGAGGCACAGAATAACAATCATTCATGAATTTAAATCCCCAACAGAGGCCTGGGCTCCAGATGCAAATAGCTCAGAGCAACATAGTTCAAACTTGTTTATACCCTTTTCCCAGGAGGACAGGTACTTTCCATCCAATCAAGGTTCTAGGCCTTGGCTTCAAGGACAAGCACCAAAGAATTGGTTTATGTTTCCACTTCTATCATGTCTTAAACTGGGGTTCTTGGAAATAGGCCCTGAGATGGAAAGTTGCCTTGTGAAGGTTTACTGGGGAGTGCTGTCAGGATGTAAGGAAGTGAGGAAGGCAGGATCATGCAGAGGAAAAAACTGACCCACAATGTGGTTGCAACACAGATTTCAGACTATCCAGTGGGAGACTCTGATGCCAGGATGGCCCCTGAGAGCTGTCCCAAATTGAGATAAGAGGCCAGGCCTTTCATACCCACATTAGCCAGCTATTGGCCATCGGCTGTCTTGTAGGAAGGGGTGCACACCTTGGATGAGGCAGCTCTCTGGAACTGCAAAGCAATTTCCAGTGAGGGACAGAGCCGTGAGCCATTATCAGCAGATATTCCCAGGAGCTAGGAATGGATCCATCTATTCTAAAGAGGGATCTGAACGGAGCAGAACAGTATCAGTTGCAGCCTACCCCTTACAAATTCAGATCGACTCGCTTTTTATAGCAAACCTGCCCCCATCATAGGAACAGTTTTTCCAATATTCTGGTTGATCTTGTTTTCAGAAAAAAAAAAAAAAAACTTATAAGACAAAGCCTTACAAAAGAAAATTCTTGCTGCTACAGTTGGTCTCAAGGCTGTAACCTATACTCATCATTCTCTTCCACCACATTTATTCTAGATTCCTTTCACTCTTGGCTAGAACTTCTGTTAGTCCAAATGGTGTATCTGGTGGGATGACCCAGACCTTTCTTTCTGGGGATTCCTAGTTCCTGATTCTCATGTCATTCTCAGGCAGTAGGGGCTTCACTTTTGTTATTTTTTTTTTTTTAATTAAAACCAAGTAAGTTATCCCAGCAAGTCACATAGGAGTCAAATATTTTCTTCCTCACCCTCTGTTTATAGCAATAGCCTTCCCTCTTCCTAAAAATGAGGATCAATTACTTGTAACAGAATGGAATTTCTTTCCTTGGCCGCTGGTCTCTTGGCACAAGAAGCCCAAAGTGACTAGGTAGCAGCCGCAGTTTAAAGGTCAAAGGGCCACAGCCAGTGGCAGAAGCATCCTTCCTCTGAGAACCAGGACTTCCAGACCTGCAGAGCCTACAGTGGTGGGAAAGGAAAGGAGCAATTCCCCAAGTGAGTCACCAAGGGTGATGGTGAGGGACCACTACTACTTCTCCCATGGTTTCCAGACCTATGCATTCTACCTATTGAAAAACACCATACAATGGCCATTGGGTGTCCCACTCCCATCTTAAAAATGGAATGCTGATGGGCTGACCTTGCCTTATGACTTGGGGGGTTAGACACCAACTGCTCATAATGGACAAGTCATTTGATGTCCCACAGTCAGATATGCAATCTCTACCAAGGTCCAGCAGTGTGCCAGGCATTGCTTGCTGAGTGGTGTATACAGTACTTCTCTGCTGCTGATGAAATGGCCTAGCTTCAAAGTCCTAGGAGTCCATATTGATATTTTCCTATTGGTGATTCCCATAAATACCACGCAGTTGTTGCCTTTTTTTCTTTTACTACCATCAGTAGATCTAGTTCCATAGATGTGGCCAGGCCATGTGGCCCAAGCAACAGAGCTGCTTCCTTCATAGCTAGGCCTACTGCAGAGCTTTCTTTCTTTCTCTGGGCCCCACTTCAACCAGACAGACTTCTATGACCTCATGTCAATGGGTAGGAATGGTACAAAATATGCTACCCCCAGAACATGAAGCACTGTGCTTCTGTTTTGTGAGTGGGAAATGCAAGTTGCAATAAATTTTCCTTTACTTGAAGAATATGTCCCAGCATGGCACATGCCATTGAACCCTAAAAGCTTCATTAATGAGACAGGCCCCTGAATATTCACAGAGTTTATTTCCCATACTCTGGAGGACATACAACTTATCAAGATCTCCAATGTGCCTGCCACTTTCTGTTCATCTAATCTGATTAACATAACATGACCAATATAGTAGACTATTGTGATATTCTAAGGAATATTTAGATGGTTCCTGTCCCTTCAGATTATACAAGGGAGAAAAGTTAACATAGCCCTGGAACAAAATTATAAATGACTATTCTTATGTGTTATACTAAATATAACTGTATTTTCTAAAAAAAAATGGAAGAAGACACATTTGTCAATTTGTCAGATTAATGACCACATACCTAGCCCAAGGCTGTGTTAATCTGCTCCAGGAAAAAAAAAAAAAAAAAAAAACCCTCACCTCCAGCTTGGTACTCCAATTGTAGAAGCTATTTGTTCAAGTTTAGAGTAGCCACTATCATCTGCCATGATCCACCTGGTTTGGGGGAGCCATATTGGAGAATAAAATAGGGAAATGACCAGTCCTGCCTTCTTTAGTTCTTTGATGTCAGAGATGCAGTGTTGTTTCTGATTCATTCTTAGCTCAGAGAGGGAGGAGGCATTGGCAGAGACTTCCACTTGGCTTCCTCCACTAAGATAGCTCTTACCCTTCAGGTCAAGGGGATTTTGCCAACTCCCAAGTAAGTCCATTCCAGTTTCATATTCAGGGACTAGGAAAATGACCAGCAAGTAGGTCTAGATCCAGAGGAACCACCGTAATCTAGGTCTGTCCCAGGATTTCTTTACTACCTGGCCCTGATAACCTTCACTTTAAAAGTGGGGCTAGGCTGGCACTTGGGGTTCCTAATATTACTATCAGTCCAGACTCTCTAACAATCATCAAAATAGCTTATTTCTCTTTCCCCAATGCACAATTACCAGAGTAAATGGGTCCTTTGTGAAAAAATCTAGGGAATTACTACTGACTACACTTGCCACACTAGAGTCCTTCTTCATAGGGCCCAGCCCAGATTCCATCAATGGGTATGGAACTAAGAAATAGTTCAGGCCTAGAAACTTGACAAGATATCACAAGTTTTTATTGAGGTGACAACCATAAGCCTCTTAATTCTTGATTTCTTTTGATTTGTATAAACTAAACAATATCCTTGTTGGCTGTCCTTCCAACTTCCTTCTAGGAGTACCGTGTTCCATGATCTGTTAACAAACCCCTTATCTTTCTATAGGCTGGCCTCATGGCTGTTCTTCTGGCTTTGACTGCTCATTGTAAGCATTCACTCCACTCCTTGATGCAGCCACCTGGGCCTCTCTCCCTTCAGTAGCCTAGCATCCCTATCATCAGGGAGTCCTGCTCTATTACAACATCTCCTGCCATCATTCCTGGCCTACAGGAGCAAATCCCTATTGATATTCTTATCAATGATGGTGTCCCTCTGGGATTCCCTGTAGAACTCAGTCAACCAGTGGGTTTTCTGGTCTTAACGCAGTGTATTTACCCTAGCATGCCCACTTTTTTGAGTCTTTTTATTTCTCCCTCTGTCATTTGTCATATCCTCTACTTCACTTAGTGTAGGTGGACCTTCACTTTCTCCAAGTTTCTAAGAGCCATTTTAGAAGTATATTGGAATCCTTGTACCATCTCTTGGAATCCATGCTAGTGTATTAAATTATATATTATAGAATTCCATATTGGTAAACTCTCCCCATCCAAATGTATGCCCCACTTATTCTTTAGGCTCCAGTCCCATGCATAGTCTCCCAGTTCCTGCTGGTACATGTTGGCCAGGACCTGTGGCTACTTTATTGTATGGTCCCGCTCCTCCCTCAGCAAGTCCAGCTCCTCCCCAGCCTGGTTATATCATAACTCAACCCTCATTATTTGTTGAATGGCAAAAAAAACGAAAAGAAAAGAAAAAGAGGGGACATGGAGAGGTAGATGCTGAGAGAGCAAGGCATTATCTTATAAGTCATCTGCTTCACTTGAACCCTCCTCATGAACCTCAAGCAAACAAAGGGGAATCACTATTTTCGAACAAGGGGGATGTGCCACTTCTGCAGACCCAGCAAGTTTGGAAGAACCTGAGAGTTCAAAATTTTAAAGTGCATCTACTCAGATATTCCCATCACACGAGGTAGCTCCCTCTCCTTCTCTGTAAGGTCCTCAACTTTAGCATAGGAGACCTGCCAAGGCTTAAGAATTCAACCCTCTCTGAAGCTCCACTACTCTTAAGAATAAGTTCTCTACTCTGTCTTCCCTCTAACTGTAGATTAGGGTTTTCTTAAATGCTGCCAAGGAGACCTCTGGCTTTCATATTTTGAAATGGTTGATTAATCACCCTGAGCCTGCTATTGCTGCTCTTCAAAGAATTAATGGCACTCAGCAACAGTCACCCAATGCAATAGTCCTTAAAGTTACCACTTTCCTCACATCCCTCAATAGCCAATAATATTGCACCAGCCCCCCTTCCACTAGTATCCCATTTCAGCTCACTGTTAGTGAAAGTTTTAACAATTGCAATGCCTCAGTCTGCTAGGGACTATCCCACCAGGGATAGATATTGCCAGCCATCACTGGCTATAAATGGTGAATAAATGGTGACTAATATCCAAAACTCCATTTTGGAGTCAGCATTCTAGGGCCACACCTAGGACTAACTATACTAGATTGAGTTGCCTGGAAATAATCTCTAATATGGACAATTGCATGCTGAATGTTTATCGGGTTGTGGATATTTTACACGAGATAAGCCTATAAAGAATAAACAAGGAATGTGAGATTGGGAAGAGACCTCACAATGCTTTGGGGAGCTAGAATGGTCCTTGAAGTCACCCCAAATTGAATCAAGAATCCCAGACTTTTGGATCTCCACGTCAAGAAGTCATTGATCATGGGCTCCTCTCAGGAGAGGGGTGATGGACATAACTGGGTAGTTGCCTTCTGTAGGGGAAGGGGGAATTCCCAGTAATAGGTACAGATGTGAACAGTCATATTGCCAGGTTTAGGATGGGTACATCAACCCCAGAGTAGAGATCTGCACACAGCACTATCAACCCTGGAGAAGAGATCTGCACACAGCACTATCAATCCTGGAGTAGAGATCTGCACACAGCACTACAGTATCCACAACACATAGATACTGCATATATCCAGGAGGAGTAAAAACATAGCAGTCAAATACTTTCTTCCTCACCCTCTGTTTATAGCAATAGCCTTCCCTCTTCCTAAAAATGAGGATTAATTATTCGTCTAGGTCTCTTTTAGAAATGTATCTCCTGGCTCTCTCCTCCTTGCTCAACACCCCTCAGCCGTATTAGCCTGGTGTCAACACCCTTGTTGATGCCTCTACCTGGAATTCCTCCTTCCCTGGGCCCCCATATGTCTGGTCCTTCCTCATCTGTCAGGCCTCAGCCTAAGTGTCATCCTCTCAGAGGCCTTTCTTGACCCCACTAAACAAAGTGGGTTTGCTCTCACACCCACCATTATTCTTTATTATAATACTTTGTATAGTTACTACTTTGCACTTATCATAATCTGAAATCTTTGGTATATTGTTTGCTTATGTATTTACTGTCTGTGTCTCCCTCCAGAATATAAGCTCCATCAGTCTAGGGACCACATCTGGCCGTTCATCATGGTATCCCTAGTTCCTGGAACCTAATAGATGGGAGCTCCATACGAATCTGTTGAGTGAATGAATTGAGGAAGAGAAGTCACAAGTTTAATAGATGAAGAAACATTAGTCATTGACACGAGCAACAGGGCTATAAAAAGCAACTGCCAGGTTGTTGAAGCTTCTCTGGGTATATGCGGAACTGTCTAAAGGGACAATGGTACAATAGGCGAAGTTTGATACTAGCACCTCTGCTTCTCATCCCTACTTGTCATTGATACCCCTATGTGGCCAGATATCCCAGAAAAGCCTAAGCTAGGAGCCCAATCTACTTTTGTCTATGCCAGCGGAGTCCATGAGCCAGAAAAACATTGGTCCTAATGTTACTGGGATCTTGTTTGTACTCACTAGCTGGTGAGGTCTGGGTAAATACAGAGTGCTTTAGGACAAATTTGAGCCAATATTTTTCCCGAGGGTAGTTTTCATAATTAGGCATTGGGCTGAAAATGAACAAAACGGGTATTTCCCTCATTAAAGCAAAACCTAGGAAGATATATATTTGGGAAGATATAGAAGTCATCTTTAGATCACAGGACAGTTTGCAGGGCCCACTGGCTCAGTTCTTTATCAGAATTAGATCAAAACCAGAAGACAAACCTTAAGAGGCCTGCTAGTCACCATCAGCCATTAACTAGCCATCTGACCTTCTTAGTAAGTCACTTAACCTCACCAGGGTACAGTCTCTTTGAGTGTAAAGTGACAGTTAATATGGATGTGGTGAAAAGAGTTTTGGATTGAGACTGAGCATGATCCTGGCCCTACCAAATTCCTGTGTGATCTTGCACAGGTACCTCATCATTCTCAGCCTCAATTTCCAATCTGTGAATGCAAGGCTGGATATGATATCCTCTCAGATTCTTCCTTGTTCAGACGGTCATTATTCCTTTCATGTATGTCCTCAACCCTAAAGCAGGTGAGCCCAAGACTTCCAAAAATGGAGTTAATTTTTATGCCAACAACTTTCTTATGGAAAGTTTTAGGTGAAAGAGAACCAGCTTGTAAAACAGACGACTGAGCATTTCTCAAAATAAACATTTGCCAAAGCTAAGTTAGACAGGGAATTGCCTGGAGTTATGAGCTTCAAATACAATATTAAAAGTCTTAATGGACTTCGAGATTCATTTGGAGATTTAGTATTTATTATTATCCCCCACTGATTCTATTTTCCACTCCAGATTCAATGCAAATGCTATTTTTACCAGCATATTTATTACATTCATTGAATGGCACGAAGGCATCTTGTGGAATTACACAGAAATATCCTGAAGTTGCTTTTAGAAATTGCTATTTTTATTCTGTAGGGTTAATTGAACCTGCTGCTATATATCTAATTTATGCAAAACACAAAGACAGCAAGATGCTAAACAATAGTGTATTTGGTGCATAATATTAGGAATCGGTCCCCCTAATGTTATGAAATATAGGTTAACAAAATGATCTTTCTCCCCTAAATGGAATAGCTGAACTTTATTTATAGTTGTATGTTATATCTATTTAGATCTATTCAAGCTGATAAATATGGTGAGATGCAGCAATTTTCTCTACTAGCATTGACAGATAAAGTTACTTAAGTCAATATTTTGGTAATTTAAGCATTGATAACAAGCTCTTGAATATATTAGTGATGATCCATTTCACTACGTATCATTATCTGGATCAATTTGTCTGTCCACTCTTTATACAGATTTGACTGGCTCAACTTCCATTCACAGATGTAAAGTATCATCAGTACATATTACTTTTTAGTACGCCTTCCCTCAAATATTGATTTTTAATTTTTTGTCAAATAGAATGTGTGCTCTCATTTTTTGCTACCAGGATACACACACATACACACTCACGCATCGGGGTGAAAGCCATCACATTCTATATAATCTCCCTAAAATGTAGGTGCTCTTATGCTTGACCATCGGTAATTTTTTAAAGTTATTTCTGTTTCAAGAAACAGAAGCTGATTCTGGTCTGTTTAAGGAAAGGTGGTTAAAGATGTTTATTGGAAGGATCTCAGGTTATTAGCCAGAATCAAAGGAGAATTGAATAAGCAGGACTCAGAAAGCACAGGCACCTCAGGGGGCTCTCCTGGCTCCCAGCAGGAGATAAGTAACTTAGAAATGCTCAGTATTTACTGTGTAACTGGCACTGTCATACACATTTTAAAGGTGTTTTCTCATTTAGTCCTTGAATCAATGTCACAAGGTAGGTATCACTATCTCCATTTGACAGATGAGAAAACTGAGGAAAGGGAAATCAGTAACTTGCTCCAAGTTACAGAGCTGATGGGTGTTGGGAATCAAGACTCCAAGTGACCTTCTTTTTAGAGCACAGACTCCATGATGCCTTCTTTTTAGAGCACAACTACAAAGTGACAGCTGCATCCGCTGCCATTCTCCAGGTGTCACCGCTTCAGATTTCAGATTCGTGGGCAGGAGTGGGCAGGAGACCCTCCCCTCAGCAGGGAGGCAGGGCCATACCATACAACCATGGCCTATGGGATCAATCCCCCTGTGCCACAAGCTTTGCATAAATTAGATATATAGCAGCAGATTCAATTAACTCTACAGAATAAAAGCAGCAATATCTAAAAGCAAGCTCAGGATATTTCTGTGTCATTCTACAAGACGCCTTCATGCCATTCAATGAATGTAATCAATACGCTGGTAAAAATCTCTCTGTGTCTCTTCCCAGAGAAAGAGAAGTCCTTGCAAGCCAGGCAGCCCAAACAAATGGCATCTATTGCATCATCTCAATGGGCAAACACTGAGCCTGGCCTCCAAATGCCTAGGTTCTAGTCCATGCCCTGGAGCAAATACCGTAACTTTGGCAAAGCTTAATCAATCAGGGTGTCAGTTACTCCATTTGTAAAGTCAGGCAACTGGATTAAGCTTACCCTGTTATTTCCACCTGTAAGATTCCATTATATTTAATAAAAACACGAGCTTTATATTCTTAGGAGGCATCTCCTTAAGCTGCCATGCACTTGAAAACTCTAAGCTCCACAGTTTCCTCACCTCCAAAGCAAATCTCCAAAGTCTTTTAAGAAATTGGTCACAAGAGGCTGGGCACGGAGGATCATGCCTGTAATCCCAGTACTTTGGGAGGCCAAGGCAGGTGGATCATCTGAGGTCAGGAGTTCAAGACCAGCCTGACCAATATGGTGAAACCCCATCTCTATTAAAAATACAAAAATTAGCCAGACACAGTGGCAGGTGCCTGTAATCCCAGCTACTCGGGAGGCTGAGACAGGAGAACTGCTTGAACCCGGGAGGCGGAGGTTGCAGTGAGCCGAGATCACGCCACTGCACTCCAGCCTGGGCCACAGAGCGAGACTCCATCTGAAGAAAAACAAAAAAAAGAAATTCGGCCGGTCGTGGTGGCTCACGCTTGTAATCCCAGCACTTTGGGAGGCCGAGGTGGGCGGATCACGAGGTCAGGAGATCGAGACCACAATGAAACCCCATCTCTACTAAAAAAATACAAAAAAAATTAGCCGGGTGTGGTGGCGGGCGCCTGTAGTCCCAGCTACTTGGAGAGGCTGAGGCAGGAGAATGGCGTGAACCTGGGAGGCGGAGCTTGCAGTGAGCCGAGATCGCGCCACTGCACTCCAGCCTGGGTGACAGAGCGAGACTCCGTCTCAAAAAAAAAAAAAAAAAAGAAATTGGTCACAAGAGCCTCTTACCTTTGGTGAAACTCTTATGCCTTCTTTATTCAGACAACGTCAAGGCCAGAAGTGCTGCCTATAGTCTGTAGCAACAGGAAGTCATCCTAGAAAGCCATTCCCAGTGTGCCATCCAGCCCTCCTTCCACAGGCAGAGATGTCCTAGCAGGATTCTGGTCTGAATATCAATAAAATACAAATTTTATTACCTCTTGTCTGTATCTAGTAGCCCCACAAAACCATTGAAATCAGTCTCTCCTTGACCATTTTTCTATATCTTATCATAAAGGAAATGGTCACAGGTCAAGGGGTCAGAGACTTAAAGGCAGCTGGCAGGGAAGTTTAGTAGGGCTGTGCAGCTGAGCTGTTAAAGCCTTTGGATTTAAGGCTTGAACACCTGAATGCAAGTGTTTGCCCTAATTCCCAATCTTTCTAATCCCACATAACCAATTAAATTACCAAATACAATGCCATTCTAAATATGCAACGGTTCATCATTTCCAAATACAAGATTTTTATTCTGATCTATACATTTTTAAGAATTCTGGTGTTCGTAGGCAGAACAGTGGCTAAAATATCAGATCCTAATCCCTGAAAACTGTAAATGTTGCCTTACATGGCAAAGACTTCACAGATGTGATTAAGTCAACGATCATGAGATCCGTGTGGTTTTCCAAATTGTCCAAGTGAGACCTAAGTGCCATCACGAGTGTCTTCAGAAAAGGGAGGCAGACAGAGATTTGGCACACATGGAGAAGGCAACGTGAAGAAGGAGGAGAGAGAGAGACTTGAAGATGCTTGCCTTAAAGATTGGAGTGACGTAACCACAAGCCAAGGAATGCTGGCAGCCACCAAAAACTGAAGAAGCAAGGAATGTCTTCTTCTCTAGATCTTCTGGAGAGAGCACAGCTCTGCCAGCATCTTGGTTTCAGTCCAGCCACAGTGATTTTGAAATTCTGGCCTCCAGAACTTGGAGAGAATAAATTTCTGTTGTTTTAAGCCATCAAGGTTTTGGTAATTTGTTACAGCAGACTTCAGAATAAGTCTGACCCTGCCCACTGATGCAGAACTTGGCCATGAGACCAACTGTCATCTCAAGGCAAATGGAAATTGTGTCTCTGCCCCTTCACTTTGGACTCAGCCCCATCACTTGCTGGCCAATGGCATGTTAGTGGATAGGACACAGGCAGAGGCTTGAGCTGTGCTTGCATAGTTGGGCTTTATCATACATGCATCTTACATAGTTGGACTTCATCTTACATGTTTCTGCCATTGCCAGGGAAGAAAATGCCTGGGCAGCCTGCTTGTTTCAGAAGAATGAGAGCACCTGACACCAACTTAAACAGAACCCACAGCCTGGAGCCTGGCCCAGAGAGTGTAGGCTAGCCCAGGGCAACCCCAGGAGACCTGCACACACACACAAGAGTGATAAATGCATGCCTGTTGCTTATACTACTGAGGTTTGGCAGCTGTGTGTTATGGTTGGAATATGGTTAAATATGGTGGAGATATGGTTGGAATAATTAGATCTACTTATAATATTTTATTGAGTCATACATATATACTTTAAGATTTATAAAAAATCATACAACACTGCCTTTTCAATTCTCACAATTCATCAAACAATTGTATTAAAATCTTCACAAACAATTCAGATAGCAGTGTGTTTATATTATAGTTTTCCAGAGCAGACCATCTTCACTCCCATCTAGGTTGTGTATGAAATTGAACTGTTAAGTGTCGCACTGGATATTTTATCCCAATGCACAAGAACCCAGTCTCATAACTGTAGAACAGGATGTGTTGTTGTTCATCAAAATTCCTATAACGTAATATCTATTGCTTTTTCAAGTGGTCTTTAAAAGGCTGGTTGATAATGGCATCCAATGCTTGCAGTTATGAGGCCATCACCTCAGGATTAATTAATAAATTGCACTAAATTTTTTGCCTCCTTCTTTTTTAACCTCTGAGTTAGGTGACTAGCTAGCATTCATCCAAATCATTTCAAGATAATGCGTCTTTTTCAAACCGTTCTCTACCAGTCAGTGACATGATCTTTTTTCAATTACTTGGTGAGTTTGTCACAAAGTTCAGTTGAGGATTCGTAGCAGTGGTGCATATGGTCAATTGCTTTTTAAAATGTGCAAAAGTAAGATATTTTAGTTGCCGTGTGTTAAAATTAGTAAGGCTTTCTGTTCACATTTACTATCCAACCAGCTTTCCCGTTGTGCCAGGTGTTAGAGTGGCCATAGCCATTTTAGAAATCAAGCTAAAAGGAAGTTGAGTTGGGGCACATTTCGTCTGACTTCAGTGGGTATATTTTGGTGGTTCACAGTCACTTCTGTACATAGTGAAGTTACTGATGACTGTCCTGGTGTAGGAACACCCCTACCACCCACTGTGCCCATTTATCTGGCACTAGGACCAGGGCCAAAGGCCATATCAAAATACTCAGAGATCTTATAGCACCCGGGAGGGAAGTATGCGGGTATTAGAGAAGAAACATAATTTGAAATGTATGGAACCAGAAGCCAGTCTGTGAAAAATTCTTACAATCATCAGAGATTTACAAATGTAAGTAGAAGATTTGGTTCTTATTAATGCCTAATAAGAACAGAGGTTCTCTCTTACTGAGGAAATACACTCAATAATGTAGCACATATAATTATAAATGCGCCATTGATTTTTTTCTTTTTCATGGGAAACATGTGAAATAAATTTATCAGAATTATTGGATCTACTGGAAAAAACCCATAGCAGCACCACAAACTGAGTACATCGTCTGTAACAGCTCAATTACAAATGAAACTTGCTAGCGGTTTTCTCAAATCCGACAGCCAACCTGAATGTAAATGACATTACCAAGAACAAATTATGAAGTTCCAAGGAACTTTACTCAATTATTTATAATTTTTTTAAAGTTCCAACAAACTAAATTATCTTTATGTTATTATTATGGAAAACAATATTATAAAATCATTGACATATGAAAACACGCTTTTGTTTCTAGATTTCGTGGTGGTTGTGATATTGATCGGCTTGTTAAAAATAGATTGCTTCCTTTATCGTTCTAAATAACTGTTCACCTTTGGACAAATTTTGTATTCTTTTTCTTCAAATGCATCCATGAAATTTGATTCCCAAAGGTATATTAAACTTAGAGTGATCATCACAACGGGGTTTGAGTCTGAACATAGCTCTCGGCTCCACCCAATCCTTGGTGCTCTTGGCAGGGGCACGCTTTGCTGTGTGTATCACAGATGTGCTTCACCCACCAACTCTCCTTTCTTTCCTTTTACTCAAATGCATCACAGACCCAGTAGCCTCACAATGAAAGTGTCTAAAGCAGAGAGGGAGTAGAAGAGGAGGAAGGAAAGATTTATTAAGCTCTATTATCAGGGTTGAAATCCTGACTCTTCAATTTTCTAGCTATGTAATTTTGGGTAAATTACTTAATCTGTGGGAATGATCGTAGTACCTCCATCAAGAGGCCTTTGTATTAAATGAGTTAATTCGTGTAGAGGGTTTAAATCAATACCTAGTATGTGGTGATAAACTCCCGCTCAAGATTAACTCTTATTATTGTTATAGTTATTCCCACCTGCCAGGCCCTGTGTTCAGTGCTAGCATAATCAGCCTTATCTTTTCCATGTTGCTAAAGAAGTAGGTTTCAAAGAGTTTCACCATTTGTTCAAAATTATATCACATAGCTAATATGAATTAAAGAAGGAAAATTCTGATCCATGTACATCCATCTGACTCCACCCTCCCTGTTTCCATTATACCAAAGACCTCAAAAATTGATTTTGTTCTCATATCACACAAATGAAAAAGATGGATTATGTCAGGGATAAAAAAAATGTTGACATAGTTGCTATGAGGAAAATAATAATTGATGGTTGGGCTATAGAAGGGCTTATTTGTTTTGTAAATAAACAGAATATCAAAAAATGTTAAAGAAAATTTGAGTGTATGCAATACTTGTTATTTCAAACCATTTACAAATCTAGAGCTATTTAATTTAGAAACATAAAAGCACATTTTCTATGGATTGGTTTGCTCCTAAAATTAGTCTGTTAGATTAAAGGCAAAAACATTTTTATTCAGACAATCCCAACAAATTTTCCAATTGTGCTACTTCTGAGTTGTTTTTTATTTTTGTTACAAATGGAGCTATAAGCTGCAGAACTTTAAAGAATCCAGCAATGCTTTTTTTTTTTTTTTTTTTTTTTTTTTTTGCCAGTGTATAAGGAGACAAACAGTTGAGAACAGAAGAACACAACCATACTAATAAAACAAAGAGCTATTATGTTACGTGGAGTAGGTTTTCTTTACAGTGAGGGGTAGAGACAAAAAGCACTCATTTTCAGAAAAAGAATTCAGAGGAAAAAAGGAAGAGCCCCCCTTCTTCCAGGCTCCCCAATGGGCTGAACACAATAGTCAAGCTATTTGTGCTCTTGGTGATTTTTTTTAAAAAGAACATTTTAGCCTCTACACAAAATTCTGAAATCCTTACCCATTCTTGAAACCCTTACTGATAAATATTATCACCATAGACATATACTACTCTCCTGTAGTAAAGAGATTTGTCAACCCACAAACCTGGACCAGAGGCTACACCTGATGTCTCACAGGCAACATCCTGTCCCTGGGTGGATTTCTTTTGGCTACACACGATGCTAATACTTTCTTGAATGTACGGCCAATATTAAAATCGAGATATTTCACATTAAGGTCTGGAATGTTAGCTTTTCTTTAAAAACTAGAACTTCTGTACATGCCTTACCCCACAGCAAAAATCAGCATGCACTGAAGGATAACTGTGCTGCTTACACAAAGCATGCATTTCACAGGCTGCCACAAACCCCATCACTCCCTCATTGCTCCCTGACAGTGAAGCCAAGCCAAACATTAGCTGTTACTTATCATCATTCTTGAGCTCCTTTACTTCCTATACTACGGTAGCAGTTCTTGAATATTTGGTCTCAGGATCCCTTTATACTCTTCAAAATTATTAAGCACCCGAAAAGCTTCTGTTTATGTGTATTACATCTATATTCACTGTATTAAAATTAAAACTGAGAAAATGTTAAAATACAAACACATTTCATGTTAAAGGCAATAAATATTTTTAGGAAAAATTATTATTTTCAAAAACAAAAGATTATGAGAAGAAATACATTGTTTTCTATTTTGGAAGGTCCCTTTTAAAGTCTAGCTTGGTCGAATGAGCTGGATTGTTATATCTGTTTGCATTCAATCTGTTATGATATGTTGTTTTGGTCCAAACATAAAGCAAACCTAGCCTCAAACAGTTGTATGAGGATAAGCAGTGAAAAAAAAAATGGAGAAATGTTTTAATCACCTTTTCAGATAATCACAGGTATTTTTCTTTGATATTACATTGAAACTCAATTAGTGATAACTTAAATGTCGGTTGCAATGTGGACTCTGAAACCATATCAAGTAATTCATTATGCTCTGTTACATTAAAATCTACTGGTCTAGTTTACACTTTGAATGTATCTTCTATCAGTTAGGCTAGTCAATTCTTGTTTCTAATGCCAATTCCTCTGGGAGCATTAAATGTTAGTAATCTTTTTTTGTGAGTATTAAATTATAACAATTGCTAGGTAAAGTAGTTGTACCAAAGTAATGTAACGGTTCCAATCAGGGTAATAAAAAAGGAAAGAATGAATTGCAGCATTGGCTATTGGAGAAAAAAATCAAGAAAGAAAACTATGACAATGCTAGGTATTTTTATATCCTATCTTAGTTAATCTTCTCAACACTTAGTGAGGTAGGTTTTATTAGCTCTCCTCTACAGGTAAGGACATGGAAGATGAGAGAGAATAACTGACTCACCCAAGTCTATAGATGATAAAGCCCACCCTATCTCCTATAGACAAGGGGTTGACAAACTATAACCCATAAGCCAAACCCCCAGTGCACTGCCTGCTTTTGTAAATAAATTTTATTGGATCACAGCCATGCCCATTTTTATACTTATTACCTGTGACTACTTTCATGGTGCAACAGCCTGAGAGATTGTGAAACAGACCGTATGGTCTGCAAAGCTGGAAATATTTACTCTCTAGACCTTTGCAGAAAAAGTTTGCTAATGGCTCTAGAGTAGTGTTTTCAGCAGTTGTGCTGTTGTGATTTTTATTGTTATGATTTCTTTTTAATTTGGTCTTGTGGACTCTATTTCTTGAGCATGACCGTAAGCCAACATAGGCACTCTGTAGGTGAGCTCTGATAGGGGAAAGTTACATTCGGGTGTCAGATGAGACACAATGAGGAAGTGAACAACAATTAATAAAACAAAAGAAATTTATTACTCACAAGTCTCAGAGAGGTTAGAGGTGCCCACAGGGGGAGTCTGGAGGCAGCAGGGAATCCAACCCAGTAGGGATAAGTGGGGGAAAAAGAGAAAACAGAAGGGGAGAGAGGAAAGAGGCAGGGAGGGGAGAGGAAGAGAGAGAAAACCTGTGAAGTTATCCCTTTAATGAGCTCCACGGGTATTATTATCCTTAAGGCTTTCCTGTGAGGCTCATTGATCAGGTAATTTATAGAAAACCTCTGTGAAGGAGGGGAACTTATTTACATAAACCTGGTGTTGACCATTAGGTTTTAGTGTAGTGTATTAGTCTGTTCTCATGCTGCTAATAAAGACATACCTGAGACTGGGTAACTTATTTTTTTAATTATGCTTTAAGTTTTAGGGTACATGTGCACAATTTGCAGGTTAGTTACATATGTATACATGTGCCATGTTGGTGTGCTGCACCCATTAACTCATCATTTACATTAGGTATATCTCCTAATGCTATCCCTCTCCCCTCTCCCCACCCCACAACAGGCCCTCGTGTGTGATGTTCCCCTTCCTGTGTCCATGTGTTCTCATTGTTCAATTCCCACCTATTAGTGAGAACATGCGGTGTTCGGTTTTTTGTCCTTGCGATAGTTTGCTGAGAATGATGGTTTCCAGCTTCATCCATGTCCCTACAAAGGACATGAACTCATCCTTTTTTATGGCTGCATAGTATTCCATGGTGTATATGTGCCACATTTTCTTAATCCAGTCTATCGTTGTTGGACATTTGGCTTGGTTCCAAGTCTTTGTTATTGTGAATAGTGCCACAATAAATATATGTGTGCATGTGTCTTTATAGCAGCATGATTTATAGTCCTTTGGGTATATACCCAGTAATGGGATGGCTGGGTCAAATGGTATTTCTAGTTCTAGATCCCTGAGGAATCACCACACTGACTTCCACAACAGTTGAACTAGTTTACAGTCCCACCAACAGTGTAAAAGTGTTCCTATTAGTCCACATCCTCTCCAGCACCTGTTGTTTCCTGACTTTTTAATGATGGCCATTCTAACTGGTGTGAGATGGTATCTCACTGTGGTTTTGATTTGCATTTCTCTGATGGCCAGTGATGATGAGCATTTTTTCATGTGTCTTTTGGCTGCATAAATGTCTTCTTTTGAGAAGTGTCTGCTCATGTCCTTTGCCCACTTGTTGATGGGGTTGTTTGTTTTTTCTTGTAAATTTGTTTGAGTTCATTGTAGATTCTGGATATTAGCCCTTTGTCAGATGAGTAGATTGCAAAAATTTTCCCCCATTCTGTAGGTTGCCTGTTCACTCTGATGGTGGTTTCTTAGATGCCCTCTCTCACCACTCCTATTCAACATAGTGTTGGAAGTTCTGGCCACGGCAATTAGGCAGGATAAGGAAATAAAGGGTATTCAAGTAGGAAAAGAGGAAGTCAAATTGTCCCTATTTGCCAATGACATGATTGTATATCTAGAAAACCCCATCGTCTCAGCCCAAAAACTCCTTAAGCTGATAGGCAACTTCAGCAAATTCTCAGGATACAAAATCAACGTACAAAAATCACAAGCATTCTTATACACCAATAATAAACAAACAGACAGCCAAATCATGAGTGAACTCCCATTCACAATTGCTTCAAAGAGAATAAAATACCTAGGAATCCAACTTACAAGGGATGTGAAGGATCTCTTCAAGGAGAACTACAAACCACTGCTCAATGAAATAAAAGAGGATACAAACAAATGGAAGAACATTCCATGCTCATGGGTAGGAAGAATCAATATCATGAAAATGGCCATACTGACCAAGGTAATTTATACATTCAATGCCATTCTCATCAAGCTACAAATGACTTTCTTCACAGAATTGGAAAACACTACTTTAAAGTTCATATGGAACCAAACAAGAGCCCGCATTGCCAAGTCAATCCTAAGCCAAAAGAACAAAGCTGGAGGCATCACACTACCTGACTTCAAACTATACTACAAGGATACAGTAACCAAAACAGCATGGTACTGGTACCAAAACAGAGATATAGACCAACAGAACAGAGCCCTCAGAAATAATGCTGCATATCTACAACCATCCGATATTTGACAAACCTGACAAAAACAAGGAATGGGGAAATGATTCCCTATTTAATAAATGGTGCTGGGAATACTGGCTAGCCATATGTAGAAAGCTGAAACTGGATCCCTTCCTTACACCTTATACAAAAATTAATTCAAGATGGATTAAAGACTTAAATGTTAGACCTAAAACCATAAAAACCCTAGAAGAAAACCTAGGCACTACCATTCAGGACATAGGCATGGGCAGAGACTAGGTAACTTATAAAGGAAAGAGGTTTAATTGACTCAGAGTTCTGCAGGGCTGGGGAGTCCTCAGGAAACTTACAATCATGTGGAAGGGGAAGCAAACATGTCCTTCTTCACATGATGGCAGCAAGGAAAAGTGCCAAGCAAAAGGAGGAAAAGCCCCTTATAAAACCATCAGATATCATGAGAACTCACTCAACATCACAAGAACAGCAGCATGGGGGTAACCGCCCCCATAATTGAGTTACCTCCCACTGGGTCCCTCCCACGACACTTGGGGATTATGGGAACTACAATTCAAGATGAGATTTGGGTGGGGAGACAGCCAAACCATATCATGTGGTCAACAGCTGTGGGATGTGTTAGGTTTTGGAGTGGTGAGACAAGGAACAAGTGGGCCATATCACAAACAGGAAGAAGGGGTGTTTTAACTAGGCAAAAATGATAACTTATATCAAGCCTGAAAAACTAAATAACTTGTGTCATGCCTAAAAGTGGATGCCAAGGTAGCAATAATATTAAACAAATGTACGACAGCAATTTTCTCGGATAAAAATCTTATCAGGATGCTCAACATACACAATAGATAAATAGCCAAATATTGTTAGCACTGCATTTTATAAATTCAAATTTATATAACATTTACTTATTGGAAATTCAATCAACATCTTTGAAAGGTAGCTTTGAGTAACACAACATTTTAAAATAAGGAGTTTATAGAGCTTAATAGCCATCTCAAATCAGCATTGATGTACAGTTAATACTTCTATTTAGCTTATTTTCAGGATATCTTAAACTGACCCAGAAGCTTGAAGAAGACCGCTAGGAAACATTTGCTTTCCAAGTTAAATCTCCAACAATATCACCATTTCTACTTACAGCCATAAAATTCAGACATGAAGATAATTAACAAGCAATAAGTATTTATTGAATGAGCAGATGGAAGAATTATCACAATGTGATAGTTATGATTTCACTACTATTGCACAACACACTTTTAATTCAATAAGCATCACCACTTGCTCACAATGAATTTGGGTGCTGGCTGGGCTCTTTGCATACAGTGTAGATAAGATTTATAGGTCCCTGTCTTCAGGGAGTTTAGAATCTAGTAAGAGATGCAGATGTGCCCGGGCATGCCTGGGTCTAACTGAGCAAGGAACACATATGCTACAATCATGTACTTGTTTCTACAACTTTGTCTGAACAAAAATTTAAACCTGAGCGCTCACAAAATGATGGCAAGAGAGGAGCTAGAGAAATGGCAGATTATACACTAAAGATGAGAAAAGAGAGATGAGAAGACATCAAAGATATAAGCTTTTCACTTTGCATTTTTTTTCCTTTGCCCTGAAGAGAAATGGAAATGTTACCAAGAGCAAATGCTAGTATATAGCACATTCTTCTGGATTATTCTTGTATATTATATTTAACCTTCATAACAACCCTTTGAAATAGGAATTCATTTTGCTATTATATAAATGCAAAGACTGAAACTTGGGTCACTAATAAATTGATTGACCAGAATTCAAAGCACATCTGAAAACAACAACAACAACAACAAACTATACAATCTAAGTTTTCTCCATTACTATATATGGTGTGCTCACCAGGGCTTTAAGATACACAGGCTTAAGTTAGATAACAAGCCGTTTGGGAAGTACATACCTCTGCCTGAACTAATTTAGATAAGTCACTGGGAAAAATTCATCTAGTCATACCCAGTTCAGTTCTGACTCTCCAGTAAACCGATGTCTATGTATTCCTCCTTACCCTAGAGGGTAATAAAAGACAGAAGGAAGACAAAGAGAGAGGCATTGCTCTTGCATTTGCCCCAATAGAAAGACCAGCAAGTGTAAAATCTTACCATGCATAAGCAATGGTAATATTTTAACATTTAAAATGAGCTTTTCTTTTCTCCCTTTCTGAGTACACTACTTTTGCCCTCATCCAAATTTGCAACCAGATTCCAATCTGCAAAGGGGGCAATCAGAATTTGTTCATGAAAAAATGCAAAGAGCTATGTGAAATAACTTATACATTTTGCCATTGAAAAACAATATTCTGCAGCAAGCTAATGTCTTTGATGATACCAATCCTGCTTCCTGCCTCTAACATTCAAGAGTTAATTCAGGACAATACAATTCATTGAGTTCTCTCAAGGTATAGAGTCATCACCTATGGTTGTGTATGTTGTACATGGCACAAAGTAACACCTCTGATTGGGTGACATTCACATTGTGGATCTCATAGCTTCACTTACCTATTATAAAAATGTCTGATGTTAGCAATAGAGTGTCTTATAATAGCATAATCATTACGGTAGTCTCCTTATCCAGTTTTGCCTTCTGCAGTTTTAGTTACCAGAGGTCAAACAGTCTGAAAATAGATGAGTACAGTAAGGTATTATGAGAAAGACCACATTCACATACCTTGTATTATAGTATATTATTATAATTGTTCTGAGCCAATTTATAAATTAAACTTTATCATAGGTATGTAAATATAGGGAAAAACATGGTATATCCAGGGTTTGGTACTATCTGCAGTTTTAGACATCCACTGGGGGTCTGGGAACATATACCCCATGGGTAAGGGGAGATTACTACTCTATATGGGAATTTTTGAAGATGGGAAAGAAAGCGTCTTGGCAGGGGACCACTTTTGTTAATTTTCACAAAGTTGCTAAATGGGCTAGTAGCATTCTTATGTATAGAATATTCCTTCTCTTTCTATGATTCTTGGGCTTTGTATTAATTAGCTATGGCTGCAATGATGCTAAGTAACAAACAACTCCAAAAAATTCAGTGACTAATGGCAGAGCTGCTGTTGTAGGTCACTGAATTTTAAAAAAGAGAGAGACAGAGAGAGAGAGAGAGAGAGAGAGACAGAAAGAAAGAGAAAGAAAGGAAAGAAGGAAGGAAGGAAGGAAGGAAGGAAGGAAGGAAGGAAGGAAGGAAGGAAGGAAGGAAGGAAGGAAAGAAAGAGAGGAAGGAAGGAAAGAAGGAAGGAAGGAAGGAAGGAAGGAAGGAAGGAAGGAAGGAAGGAAGGAAGGAAGGAAGATTTATTTTTCATATATCTGCAGGTTTGCTGTGCTCTGCTGGACTCAGCTGGATTTGGACTCACTCACTAGCAGGGTTTAGTTCTGCTCCATGGTCACTCATTCTGAGATCCAGGCAACATCAGCTACAGCTACCTGGAGCATGCTCATCTCATGGCAGACAGCAGGGGCTCAAGAAGTTAAGCCAAATCACATAAGCACAGCTAAAACCTTTGTTCATGTCATGTTCTCTTAGCTTCCACTCACCATAACAAGCCTCATGGCCAAGTACATCAGAGGGGTAGTAGGGAAGTATATGACTCCCACAGAGGAGGAGGGAGAGTGAATCCGGCCACAGATCTACTCTATTGTACTCTATGGTAGTAGGAAGATATGTTGCAGCAAAAGCCCAATTCTGTTACAGCCCAAGGAACATTAGAAACTATCTCCATATTGAGACAAGCCATTTCCTATATGCTACTGCTTTTTGCACACTGAGTCTTATACACTTTTAAAAGAGATCAGTCTGCTTATTTTTCACCTTCTTATATATTACTGTGATAGCTGATGAGTCAGCAGTCAGCTTATGAAGGACAAGACAGTAAACACTTTTGGCTCCGTGAGCTATATGGTCTCTGTTACAGCCACTTAACTCTGCCATTGTAGTGCAAAAGCAGCCATAGACAACACTTAAACAAGTGGACATAACTGTGTTCTAATAATACTTTATTTACAAAAATAGATGGTGGGCCTGATTTGGCCCATGAGTCATAGCTTACCAGTCTTATAATAAACTATAAAGGATATATATATATCTTGCTTTTGCCACCTATTGCTTCATAACATACATACACCCCAAATTCTAGTGGCTTAAAGCAATTATTTTATTGTCTCATGATTCTGTGCACTGACTGGGCTCAGCTGGGTGACTTTTCTGCTCTATGTGATATTTTCTGCATCTGAAGGGACGTAGGGTATCAACAGCTTAAATATTAAAGATGGCTCATTCACCTGTCTGGCGCCTTGGCAGAGGTGAGTGGTAGGTTGGACTCAGCAGGAACACAAACAGCTAAGTCCCAGCTGCTGTGCCTCACTTCTCAGTCATGACACGGCCACCTAGGATTCCCCAGGGTGGAAGGGGGGAAACTACCTGGCCTCTTTAAAGCTGAGGCCCAGAACTGTCATTTCTGCCTATTTCAGGAAAACTCAAAAGCCATGTTTTTCCTCTGCTCTCACACCATCACAACAACAATCAACCTAGAAGACTTCTGTGAATAAATGGGTGGGAGTTTCTCCCTACCACCAAGCAAGACACTAGTTCTGCAGCACAGACCAGCTGGGTGTCTTCCAATTAAGTTCCAATAGTATCCACCTGGAAAGAATGTCAGACACGCCCCCCCACCCCTACCCCACCACTCCACCATAGGCTGAGGGCTCAGGCCCCAAGATGCCCTCCCCATAAGACACCAGTCACAAGTCCAGGCCTCTGGAACTTCTGACCAGCCTGCTTCAAGTTGGGGTTCCCAAGACCCCCTCTTTGTGTACAATTAATTTGCTGGAATGGCTCACAGAACTCAGAGAGGCACTTTCTTATATTTGTTCATTTATTATAAAGGATATTATAAATAATACAGATAAAGAGATGTGTAGGGTGGCACATAGGGGAAAGGGTGCTGAGCTTCCATGTTCTCCATGGGTGTGCCACCCTCCAGGAACCTCCAGGTGTTCAGCTATCCAGAAGCTCCCCAAACCCTGTCCTCTGGGGTTTCTATGGAAGCTTCATGACGTCAGCATTCCTTCCCACACAGTATGAGGCAGTGTGGGACCCTCTCTGGAATGAGGGTCTCTTGACTCACAATGAGAAAGATGAGGGAAAATTAGATTCTGCTTCCTGAGGCCTGCCCCTGATGCCTAACACACCCAAAGTTATAACAAAAGACTGTAACAAGGGCTGTGGGAGTTATGAACCAGGAACTGTAGATGAAAATCAAAATAATAATTTTATATATTAAAAAATATCACCACACTGCCACATCCTACTGCTAAAGTATCTCATCTTTCATCTGTTGTCTGTGACCCATCTCGTCTGTGCTCTACTCTGGCCTGTGTCAGAACATCAACTTTCTTACTTCTGGACCTTCAAATGTGGTAAAATTCTTTTCAATGCTATACCTTCACACTGCAGAGTAGTTTTCTTATTCTATGACTCAACAGCCAAACACCCTACTCCAAGGACTTCCCTGCCCAGGAAACTGGTGCCTTAGTCCAGACACAGGTGATCTTAATTAAGGTAAGTTAGCATAAAAGACAGGGGTTGTCTATGCCTTGAGACACTCTAGGCATCCCCTAAATGAACTGATTGTAAGTGGGCCTCCTCTAAACAACATTGGCTCCACGGGCCATGGAGAAGCCCACACAACAGAGCTTAGAAGTAGCAGGGGGTGCAAGGGGTAAGCAAATCCATGAGGCCTGGGCACAGTTTTAAATCTAATTCAATTCTAATCAATATAATACCCATGAGGGACAACCGAAGGGACCCTTTGCTCTTAAACCTAAAAACTCCTTGAAAATCATCATTGTAGATTTTATAATAGAGCTATCACCCTTCTAAGACCACATGCGATTCTGATCATGCACTAACCAAAATGATAAACTTCTACACTGGACTTCTGCCTGCTTTCATCAGTCCAGCCATTCTTGAGGTATCTCAGTCATCATCATCTGCCTCTGCTCAAGACCTACCCTAAGTCATACTAGCAAATGATCATGTTGACTTTTGCCTCAAGCCACACCATCTATGCACATTCACTTTCTTGATCACCACTTCCTTCTATCCTGACCTGTCTGCACCTGTGATCTTCATCCCAGTCTCTACCCCAAGACTCAGCCTCTAGCTCAAGACAGGAAGCTGCAGAAGGCAATAAAAGAAACACGAGATTATCACAGATACTTTTTCCAGCTCCACACCTAGAATCATGCAAAGGAGATGACCCAGAAGAGAAGTCAGTCATCAGGCTTTAAGTGTGAATGTCCCAGAATATTCCACTACTTTCATTGAGTGAAATGGGGGCTGCCCACTCCATCCCATATTGCATGAAAGGCCTGAGGGATGGTGAGTCAGGACAGACCCCTTCCACATCATGTACCTTTAGTCCAGCCACCATGTACCTGCCAGACCATAAATCTGAGCTGTCAGCACCCCAACAGAGCCCACAGCAGGCATCCTGGAACTGATTCCCTCTAATCCCTTTCTGATCTGCTGTTTGTCTGGCAACTGACTCTTGGCTCTATCTCCCATTTATAGTCCTGCTGGCTTGACAGATGAGTGTATTCTCCTGATCTCTCAACTCCCTGTCAAAGGCACTGGCTTGGTTTTACTCACCAGCTCTCATGTTTTCTATTGTCAGGATAAACCCCTACACACACTCAAAGAGCCTGTGAGGACCCCACTGAGCTCCAGTCACATCTACTGGGGCCTCTATGGGGTGGGGGTAGGGATCGACAGAAGTAAAGTCTTTTTATCCTGAGGACATGGTCCAAATCAGGGACTCACGGAAGACTGTTGAATAACTGACTGATGCATAAGGACCTTGACCTCATAAGCCATTGTCCTTCCAAAAAGAGAAAACTGGCCCACAATGAGCTATTTCTGAATGAGTTTGCATAAAGTGCTGGTGGAAAGTGATACCCAGAGGAAGACTAGCCAGACTGAACTACTTAAGGAAACAAAGCATCTTTGAGAAATAAAATTAATTAACTGCTTCCAAAGGGAGCAGAAAATAGGAGGCTGGGAGGGGCCGGGAAATTTTACATAAATTTCCAAAGGACTAGGGACTTGAAAGTAAACTAAGGGAATTTCAAGCTCTAAATTAAAAAATGCCTTCCAACATCATGGCTTAGCAGTATGCGATAGGCACTCAAAATTGGGATTTGGTTATGTACAAGGCAAAGCTCTGACCAATGAAAACAATAAATTAAATGCATAAATTGAGAGGATTTGGGCTTTTTAAAAGTTACTGCACAATATTCTCTGAGGGTGATTTCAGACTAGACCTTGACAGGGTGAGATCGTGAATATAAAAGTGAGCTTTTGTCAATCTGAAGGCACTTCTGCAGAAGTAAGTTTCTAGAGAATAACCAAAGGGGATTTCAAAGATCTAGTTTACATTCTTTGTGTCTTCAGGCCCATTTCCTTGGGATTTAAGAAACCATAAGGATTTTAAGATGGTGAAACAGTCATATGAAACACTGCTTAGTATGGATCTCACTGTATATTGTGCCCCAGTCAGGGACATTTTATTTCTGTCTGTACTTTGACCAAATTCCTTTGCCCACCAGCCCCCATTCCTCCAATCCTTGCAAGATTTGCCAGCTTGCTAGTGGAGAGGAAATAGTAGTTATATCCCATCTGTCCTCCATGACTCTCACAAGCAAATCAGAAAGGGGTGGGGACATGCCTATAGATGAGGAGGTTCCAGAACCAAGATACACCCACCCTGGGAAGGAAACATTCTGTAAGGTCACATAAAAAAAATTCTGTAAGGTCACATAAAAAAAATTCTGTAAGGTCACATAAATTCCAGGAAAGGGGTTTCTTCTGCCAGTATCTGCACTAAAAGAAGATTCTATTAAAATTGATAACTTTTCTTTATCAGGCACTGTGTGAGGAACTTTATATACATAATCTTAATGAGGCCCCTATTTGATCATAAAGATAATTCAACCTCACAATTTGACTCCAGCAGTATGTTGATCCTGCTATATCCAAGAATGTAACATCAACGTATCAGAACAACTGCCATCTCCTTGGTATGGGGGGTGTGTGTGTGTGTGTGTGTGTGCACATGCATGGACATTTTCCCTGTGTTGCTCTTCCTCTTTGCACCTGTGTGTGATGTGTTTCTTTCCCTGTCTCCCTCACTCTTTGTGTGGCTGCCCCTGTAAATCTCCCACTTTCCCTGAGTCCAGTCTACACCTTTGTCTATGTATCTTCCTCTCTATCTTTGTGTACGTGTGTTTGTGAATGTATTCCTTTACGTTTCTCTGCTGCCTTATCCAGGCAAGGAAAACAATCTGAGAGGCAGTGGGTCTCTTCCTGTCTTCCTTCTTGTGCTGAAAGTCAACAGAGAAAAGCATCAGTCCTCGGGATCTCACTGAGCCTATTTTAGAATATCCACCACCACCCCTTCCTTTGCTCCCTGTTTCTCCAGGCTCCTTTCTCCCAGCAAACAACCAACTCGGTTCCACACTCATGTGCATGCATATGCATTCATACATACAGGGCTGCATTTATTCCTGACTTTCTATCCTTCATGTGATAAATAATTGTTAACACTTATTAAAAGCTACTATGATCTGAAAGTTTGTGTCCCCCCAAAATTCATATGTTGAAATGTAATTCTCAACACAATTGTACGAAGAGAGGTGGCTTTTAGCAAGTGATTTAGGTGAAATGGGATTCATGATTAGGCATTAAGAGAGGCCCAAGGGAGCTTGTTTGCCCCTTCTGCCACCAAAAGACACAGCTAGAAGGTACCACCTATGAGGAACAGGCCCTCACCTGATGTCAAATCTACCTGCTCTTTTATTGTGGTCTTCCAAGGCCCCAGAACTGTGAGTAATAAACTTCTGTTGTTTATAAATTATCCATCTTTTTTTGTTTCAACAATCAGAAAGGGCTAAGACAAAAGCTAACTACATACCAAGCACTGTTTGAAACACCTAATATTTACCCATTATAAATCCTTATAAGGGTTATTATTATCTCTACACTCCAGATGAGGAAACTGAGGCATGGACAATTTAAGTAACTTGCCAAAATTCATACGATAGCAGGAGAAAAGCTGACATTCAACCTCTCCACAGTCTATGCCATAAACCACCACACCATATTGCCTGTACCTTACAGTCAATGATTAGCAGATATTAGTAAAGCAAGCGATATGTCCTCTTTATTCTCTAATGAACTCCCAGAACTCCATATGTAACAAGCTTCTCTCAAGATCAAACAGTTTTAGCATGCTGAGCAGCACAGAAAATTTGGGGTCATTATGAAGGGGGACCAGCACAGAAAATTTGGGGTCATTATGAAGGGGGACTAACTTCTTTGAATACTGGGGAAAAATATCACATTTTTCCCCCTGACTTTGTATTTAGAGAATAATCAAGAAAATGTTCCCCTTTCTCTCTTACTGAACACAATTTATCTGTATCAAACCAGAAAAGAATGTACCTCCAGCTGGAAGTTTCTCACAAAGCCTGTCGAGATGAAAGGTACAGTAATAGATACACAAAGCAGTTGCTTTTTATCTGTGAAGAGCTGGTTTCATATAATTCTTTCAAAAAAGCGAAAAATAAGACATTGTGTTTATGTGAAGCATACATTTGTCTGCGTCACAAAAAAAGAGGAGTGTGACCGTCTACCGGGACAGCCTAAATCCTTGACTGTTTGCAGTTGGTCTGGCCCAGGTGCTCCATTAATAGTAGAAAACCTGCTTTTTCAGCACGTGAAGTGGCCAATTTAGGCTCAAAGTCACTGCATTTGTTATCTGTTCTAAACAGGAGCCCAACCCATACTTTTTGCTCAGCTAAAGAAAAAGAACGTTGAAAATTTAGTAAACAGGACAATTGATGGTACCTGGCTTTGTGTCAAGCATAAGCCAGTCTCTGCAGTGAAAAGTCCTGACCTTGAAAAGCTGGTTAAAATGGATGATGCGTGGGCTGCTGACTGGAGAGCCAGCGGGAAGTAGGTCAGTGAAGCTATAGGCTGGCTTCTGTCACTCCCAGCCTGAGCTTGTGCAACTCAAAGGGGAAAAAAAAATGTTCTCAGACAGAAGAGGAGACTGTGTGGTTCTGGGCAGCATGTAGTATTGACAAAACCATTACCACCGAATGAAATCATCGAGGAGAAGCTGTCAGCCCCTGCCACATCCGGGAGCTATTTCTGCTCCTTTAATTAATTAAGGGTTGTCTTGTTTTAGTTTTTATTTTAACCACAGAAACGAACTTTGTTGTCCACTTTCTCTAGGCCCCACCACGCTGCCACCTCTTACAGGCTGTCCACCAAGCATTTAATGGCCCTGGCTGGGCTGATAGACAGGAGGGACTAATGAGGAAGCCCAAATTGCAAAGGGACTTTGGACAGAGGGCAGAAGCTCCCTGCGATGAAAGTCAAGCCCTGGACCATCCTTTCACCCACCCACCCTCCTCACTTGCTCTCCAAGGAGCTGTAATGCCTCGCTCAAGAGCAAAGCTTCTGGAACCTCCTGGGCTCCCTTAGCTGTGTGATTTTGGGTCCATTCCTAACTTTCTGTGTCTCCATTTCCTCACCTGTGAGGTGGGAGTAATGAATGACTCTCATAGGTTCGCTGTGTGGAACATTCATGAGAGCCCCAGGAGGAAGCAGATGGTGCACTCAAACTGGGATAACCCACGGAGGGTTTCATAAAAGAACTATTGACAAAGGAGTGTGGAGAGTGCAGAAAAAGCACAAGGGAGGGTGCAGTGCCCGAGGCTAGTAAAGTGGGTGCCATTATCAGTCCCAAAGGGGCACCTGGAAGACTGTGTGTATCCACATCCAAAGGAAGTAGGAGCTCCGTGATGTGAGCTATGACCTTCGATGCAGGCACGCAGCCAGCTGGTAGCAACCCGACAGCAAGGGAGGCTTATGAATAAATGCATCAACCACACTCTCCTCCTTCCCTTGGGGTCTCCATACATCCCTTCAGCTGAAACCATAAGAACCCAACAGACAAGGCAGCCCCTTAATGCATTCTATATGGGGCACCCAGCAGCAAGTGGATCTGCAGGGGCAAATGGGAGACACTGAGCACCAAGAATTCGATGAGGCAAGGTAGTAGATTGCTTAGTGCAGTGCCTGGAACATGCATTCAGTGCATACTAACAGCTTCATATGTGTAACTAGACAGGTATGCCACACAGATGAGGCACCCTAGGGAAGGAAAACTGTGGGCCAGGAAAAGACCACTCGGCCTCACCCTTTCCTGGTTCTGAAGTTTCTGCCTCTGCAGGAGGATCTAGAACCTCAGGGTTATTGCCCTGCCACTGACTCTGGGATCTTAGGCAAGTCCCTTCCCCACTCTGGCTTTTGTTTTCTTGTCTGTTAAATTAAGATGTTAGGGGATAAGATGAGTTTAGGTATTTTCCAGTCTAATGTGCGGTGATTCAAGCACATTGTGTGTTTATAGCCACAATTTAAAGCAATTTATAACCAGTCAATGCTAATTGTATTTGTTTTGGGACACAGGATGAATTGCAGGACTTGGGCAACACAATGGGAATTGTAGGTGCTCTGCACATAAGGTTGAGATATGCCTGGTGCAGCCATCGCCCCTTCCCCATCCTGTTCCAGGGATTCTCCCAGGTTCCTACCAGCCTCACAGTTTCACACCCACTTCCTAAAAGGAAGCAAAATCCTAAAGTGAGGGGAAGTTGGCCTGAGCTCCTCCAACATTCCTTGACCCCTCTCCCCTGTTGAGCTCACCTACTCTCAGCATCCACCCAACCAGTATTTTTTTAATTGCCAAAAGATACCTTTAGTAACACTTTACACATAGCTAGTATGTGTAATATAGGGAAGAGTTAAGATACCTGGTTCTAGCTAAATTAGAGTCAGACCCACTGGGCTAGCACCTTAGCCAATACTGCTGCTGAAGCCCCTCAGTGGAAGCCAAGGGCTTCAGAGAAGACAGTTTGAGGACCCTTCCACCCACAGCATCCTTCTTATGTTCCTCATGACATTCTCGGTCCCTCTGGAGAGCCTCCTCTTCCCTCCTGTGTTCCAAACTAGAGGACTTCAACTAGTCGATTGCTGTCTACAAGGAGATTTTGCAGCCTACACGATAGTAATGGAATCTTACCATTGTAGAGTGCTCAGCTGATTATACAGTCCTTTCACACACATTATTCCATCCTGAGAACAACCCTGTACTTCCCCAACTTCACACCAAAGTAAGCAGCATAGTCAGGCCCGGAACTCATTTTTTTTTTTAACTCCAAGTTCACTATTCCCACACCCATGGCTAACCAGAGACCGCAAGCTAAATACAAGCATCTTTTGTTGTGGTGTCCTAAATGATTTTTAAAATTATTATTTGCATTAGTGCCACCATCTTCTTAACACTCTCTG